>NC_090329.1:110392395-110765008 GCF_035084215.1 Heptranchias perlo
CTGTAACTAGTGGGGTGCCGCAAGGATCAGTGCTTGGGCCTCAGCTATTTCCAATCTATATTAATGACTTGGATGAAGGGACCGAGTGTAATGTATCCAAATTTGCTGACAATACAAAGATAGGTGGGAAAGTAAGCATTGAGGAGGACACTGAGGGCTCGATGTTACTAGGCCTGCGGGTTTCCGGCGGGTTGGGTTTCGGGAGCGTAGTCAACACGCTCGGTGAAATTAGTGGGTTGCCCGCGCGATCGTAGCAGGCAACACACTAATAGGAATCAATTACCTGCTCCTCCGGGGTCCGCGCTGCTGGTCTGTGCGTCGGGCGGGCTGCGCATGCGCAGTACGATCTGTCAGCTGGAGGCTCTCTAGTTAAAGGGGCAGTCCTCCACTGACAGATGCTGCAACCAATGGAACAAATTACAGCATGGAGCAGCCCAGGGGGAAGGCTGCTCCCAGTTTAATGATGCCTCACCCCAGGTATCATCAGATGGGGTGAGGAGGAGGGCGAAGACAGAGATCTTCCACCCGGCGGGCGGGAGGAAGCGGCCAGCCTCTGCCACCAAGAAGGCCTGGCTCGAGGTGGCAGAGGGGGTCACCTGCGCAACCAACATATCGCCCACCTGCATACAGTGCAGGAGGCGCTGCAATGACCTCAGTAGGTCAGCCACAGTGAGAACACGAAGTCTTTCCCCTACACTCCATCTGCCACAACACTGCCCCAACCCCACATCTCCTTCGGCACCGCCAACACTACTCTGTCACATCACCCCTCATACCCACTCAAACCCCATCCTCATCTTACCTCCACCTACTCACCTCGCCAGTACTCATCCTGCCACTAACACACGACCCAATCCTCATACAATCTCATGGCTCTATCCCATACTCACCCTCTCGTGCATCTCCCTCATGGCCAGCCTCACTCAACCTGCCACCACCTGTGCTGCAGCCACAGGGCATGCATCACATATGTGCAGTAGGCAGCGTGAGGCAAATGTTTCGTGAGCATGAAGGGGGTGCACAAGGGTGTCGGAGGGTTTGCCATGGGTGTTACCTATATTGAATTTCAGAGCAACAAACAGCACACATTATATTGGCACCACCACTGCCATGTCTCCGCGAATCCTGTCTGTTGTGTCCAATAATGCCCG
The DNA here is from genome assembly GCF_035084215.1 of Heptranchias perlo. NCBI lineage: Eukaryota > Metazoa > Chordata > Chondrichthyes > Hexanchiformes > Hexanchidae > Heptranchias > Heptranchias perlo. The sequence continues at coordinate 110,393,547 of NC_090329.1, forward strand.
CTCCTGGGTATCACTATGAGGACCCACCACTGATGCCACCCATCGTGTTACTGCAGAGTAGGTGCAGGTGTATTTGCAGGGCTCTTCCGCGCAGACGACTGAGAGACATCGGCGGTGTAGCCGGCTGCACCCTGGAAGGATGCGGAGGAGAAGTTGTGGAGGGCAGTGGTGACTTTGACAGCGACAGGTAAGCAGTTGGTGCTGGGGCCAGCCAGGAGCAGCTCGGCATGAAAGAGCCTGCAGATCTCCACGACTACATGTCGAGCGAATCTGCGCCTCCGTGTGCACTGCTGCTCGGAGAGGTCCGGGGAGCTGCGCCTCGGTCTGTGGACCCTGTGGCGAGGGTAGTGCCCTCTGCAATGCGTCTCTCTCTGCGGTAGCCCTCCCTCCTGCTGTGCAGGTGGGCGTGCAACAACACCGTGTTGGGGGGCTCCACGTCTCTGTGGCGGACGGCGTGGACTGCGAGGCTGCTGGGGCTGGTCATGTTGTTCGTCCTCCGAGGGTGTCCACGCACCACCCATCTGGCAGGTGTTGGTCTGAGGGGTTGTGCAGGGTACGTGGGTGGTTCCTCGGACTGGGGCTGCGGTTTCGTGTCGGTCTGTCCTCTGGCTTGGTGGGGGGGCAGGGGTTGCCCTATGTGATGCGGTGGCCTCCTGCGTGGGTGAGGGCTCTCCCCCGTGGAGTGCACCTTGGCACCTGCCACAGGCTGCTGGATGCAACACGCCTGGTTGGAGAGAGATTGTTTCCCCCAGTGTGTGAAACACTCTGCGATGCAGGTAAAATCCCACACTTCCTCTTTTGACAGCTGATTCAGCTCATTAACTGACCTCAACAAGCAAGGTAAGTACTCTCAAGTGGAACCCCGCTGGCTTTAATTGCCTGCGGGATTCCCACCAGCGGGGGCCACGCACGCAGCCCCGCACGTCATCGGGGAACCCGGAAGTGGTCGGGATCGCGGTGCGATCCGGTCACGTGACCGCATATCGGGATTTTCGGGGCCCCCCCGCTGGAAACCCGCAGGAAACCCGACCCTAAAATCGAGCCCTGAGAGTCTGCAAAGGGTTATAGACAGGTTAAGTGAGTGGGCAAGAATGTGGCAGATGGAGTATAATGTGGGGAAATGTGAGATTATTCACTTGGTAGTAAGAATAGAAAAACAGAATATTTTTTAAATGGTGAGAAATTATTAAATGTTGGTGTTCAGAGAGACTTGGGTGTCCTCGTACAACAAACACAAAAAGTTAGTATGCAGGTACAGCAAGCAATTAGGAAAGCAAATGGCATGTTGGCCTTTATTGCATGGGGGTTGTAGTACAAGAGTAAGGAACTCTTACTACAATTGTTCAGGGCTTTGGTGAGACCTCACTTGGAGTACTGTGTACAGTTTTGGTCTCCTTATCTAAGGAAGGATATACTTGCCTTAGAGGTGGTGCAACGAAGGTTCACTAGATTAATTCCTGGGATGAGAGGGTTGTCCGATGAGGAGAGGTTGAGTAGAATGGGCCTATACTCTCTGGAGTTTAGGAGAATGAGAGGTGATCTCATTGAAATATATAAGATTCTGAAGGGGCTTAACAGAGTAGATGCTGAGAGGTTGTTTCTCCTGGCTGGATAGTCTAGAACTAGGCGGCATAGTTGCAGGATAAGGGGTTGGCCATTTAAGACAGAGATGAGGAGGAATTTCTTCACTCAGAGGGTTGTGAATCTTTGGCATTCTCTACCCCAAAGGGCTGTGGATGCTGAGTCGCTGAGTATATTCAAGACTGAGATCGATAGATTTTTGGACTCTTAAAGGAATCAAGGGATATGGGGATCGGGCAGGAAAGTGGAGTTGAGGTTGAAGATCAGCCAGGATCTAATTGAATGGCGGAGCAGGCTCGAGGGGCCGTATGGCCTACTCCTGCTCCTATTTCTTATGTTTTTATGTTCTTAAGCAGAAATGTGGAACAGACTCCCAATTGATGTTGTCAATTAATTCCTTCAAAAAGGAGCTGGTGAAATATCTGGCGTGATATTTTCCTCACTGCATTGACTAATGAATTCATAGACTCATTTATAAACAACACATTTACAATTCATTAAAAGTAACAAAGAGAGGATAGAATAGGACTAAATATAACCTGAGATGATCAAATGCTCCATAAAACACAATCGTCAGCTGTTGGACCCTGGAAGAGGGTGTATTGTATAGTAGAGATGTGGGAATGGATGAATATTCAGGAGTTTTACTTGTTTACCTTTGAGAATCAGACAGTCTTTATGGAGAAATTTGCCTGAGTATTACATAGATGGGGTAGAGTCCATGACAGGGTAGATTGCTTATGGTGTGTGGAGGAAGTGGGCTGAATGGGCCAAACGGCCCTTCCTCATTTTGTGCTTTATGTTCTCAAGATTCCAGTATTCTGATTCATCATGTTTGGTGATCTTTTTGGAAAATACTTTCCATGTTTGATGAGAAGTAACTTGCACAACTTACTTTTACCGGTCTTCAGCAGAGTGATTCTCAGGTATGGTAGCCTAGTAGTTACGATACTGGACTAGTAACCCAGAGGTTGTTAGTTCAAATCCCACCATGGCAAGTTATGAAATTGAATTCAATAAATCTGATAATTTGTAGTACCAGAAAATGACAATGAAAGCTGCTGGAATGTTATAAAAACTCAACTGGTTCACTAATATCCTATGTCATTCTGGGAAGGGAATCTGCCACTCCTACCGAGTTCTGGGCCCTACAAGTGGCACCAATCCCACATTACATGGTTGTCTCCAGGCAACCAGGGATGGGTAATGAATACTGCATTGCCAGTGTTGCCCATGTCCCAAGAGCAAATAAAAAAAAGGTAAGGCATTATTAATATGTTGTGATATGTAAAATATTTTATGTTTAAATACTGGCTTTGGAAAATTGTTATTGATCATCTTTACACTTGATTCTTTTCAATCCTTTATCTCTTTCAATACTGTCGAAATATACGCATGTTCTATTGTCAAACTTTTTTCTTTAGATTTCTAATGGTGAGTATTATACAGTAGGATTTTGAGACATGTATGGATCTGCACAACATGTATGTGTTTTTTTTTGCAGTATTCTGATTTGAAATGTTAAACTTCTTACATGTCCCAGTATTGGGAGTTGAACCTGTTTATTAGATGAAAGTTTGAATAAATGACAGGGTTTCGAGTCCTGCAGCTCCTCCTTCAGGTTCGACGGTAGCTGGGAAAGATTCCTTCTGAGATGGTAGTGTGACCTCAAGAAGGTGGCCTGTGTGACGCCAGCATAGCTTGCATCTACAGTGCAAGCTGACAGCGGCAGTCATAGCACATGCACCTCATGAATGTGACCCACCCTGTCTGCACGGGAGGTTACGTTTGGTCAGACAGTTGTTGCACCAATCTGAAATACTAGGCTAATGAAGACCACCTCTTCCATCACCAGCTCAGTTTGTCCTGCTCTTCATACAGTCTATTCCTCTTAATTCAAAGTCACTTAACTGAAGTCCTCTGGGAATTCAATGTTCTTTTTTTTAGCATTACATAGTATCACATAGAATTTATAGCACAGAAACAGGCCATTCGGCCCAACAGGTCAATGCCAGTGTTCATGCTTCACATGAGCTTCCTCCTACCTAACTTCATCTAACCCTATCAACATAACCTTCTATTCCCTTCTCCCTCATGTACTTACCTAGCTTCCCCTTAAATGCATCTATGTTATTCGCCTCAACTACTCCATGTGGTAGTAAGTTCTACATTCTAACCACACTTTGAGTAAACAAGTTTAAGTTCCCATTTAGCTGTGTTATTTACCTTGCTTAATTCAAATATTGGATACATTTATTTTTTTGTGCAAAAAAAACTTTGAATTATCAGGGGTGGACTGATGGGCTGAATGACTTCCTTCTAAGAACATAAGAAGTAGGAGCAGGAGTAGGCCATACAGCCCATCAAGCCTGCTCCGCCATTCAATCAGATCATGGCTGATCTTCTACCTCAGCTCCACTTTCCTGCCCTATCCCCAGATCCCTTGATTCCCTTTTCTGTGCTGTATGATTCTATGACTGTACCAGCGTTCGCTCTGTAGAGTGGGTATACCCCATTCATCTGACGTGTAGCATGTGTGTACAACAGTTGATGTACACCAAGGCTCACCACTCGTGTGACAAGCGGCAGTGACTGCGGAGACTCGTTGCCGAGGCTGGCGCAGTGGTGCCAGGTCGGTGCCCGCAGCTGAGGTTACCCGAGAAAAAGAGCCAGGGATGATTTACCCACAGTTGCGTTCTCTTTCCAGGAATCTCAGTTGACAATCCGCTGAGCAGCCTGGAGAAATGGAGCAGTGCAGTCAACTTCCCCTCCACCAAAACGCTGCCAGCCGTCAGCTCTCCAGACAGCGCCCGCCTGGAAGTGCAGGCGTCGAGCCAGGCGACGTCCCATCGGAAGCGGCACTACTTTCAGTGTTCTGAGTTGAAAGAGACAATGTGGAACAATTCCGTACAGGAGCAAACCGAGTCCAGCGTCTCCTCCTCCCACTAGAGGATCTACAGCAGCATCTTCCAGCCATCAGAACAAGTTTGTGGCATTCCTTCTTCTGTTTCCCCCCCCCCTTTTTTTTTTTGTTTTCGTGACTTTGCACTGTACCTAGAGTGACCTGTTTTTAATTTCTTCAGTTAATTTTCCAAAACGGATACACGGACCAATTTAGGTATTTCTTTTTTTAAATAAAAAACCTTCCCTCCTCGACTGTTCCCGCACCGAACGATGGGATTAGAGACTAACATGTGTCTGAAGGTTAGGTGGCGAACCCGTTGCGTTTTGCTGCAAGCCTGTAAGAGCTGGAATTGCGTTCTACACTTGGTCAGCGGCTCAACTCGTGCAGGAAGGAAAGCAAGACTGTTTCTTCTTTTTTGAGTGATGCAAAGCAGTTGTTGATGGACTGTCTTCTCAGAATTAGGTACATGGTCAAGGTCGATAGCTTCCTTTCTTCCCTTCTGTTTTTTTTTCAACTGCTGCTGCCTTCAACCTTTGTTTTTTAAGAAAGCCACGTTTTTCAGTGTTACGTGCTGTAATGATCCTTGATTTTATTTTGACTGATATGGGAAGCTGCACGAATCATTTTTTTTTGTACTGTGGCTGTTCACACGCTACTATACGCCAAGAGAAGCTCAACAGTTGTTCAATATTCTGGGCTTTGTGTTCAGACTCTCTTCAACTCCCCCCCCCCCCCTTTAAATAGCACCCCTTCAGGGAGTACAGAAGGAGCGTAGGATTGAAGACCGAGATCCCCCCCTGAAGGTGAAAAGTAATCCGAGGGGAGTATTTGTCAGGTGAATTGATAGTCGGAGGTGAAATTTCAAACCCTGATGGGCTTTTCAGTGCTGGAGGAAGTCGGTGAGACAGATTCTCCTACCCCCCAACGCACGGTCCTTTCACGATGTTTAGCATTGGGACGGACAAAGTAACCAATGAAAATAACTGCAAAAAGCAGGGAGAGTGAGAATGAGCCTCTTGTATATTTTTTTTATTTCTCAGTTTGCTTTCTCCTGTCTGAGTTTAAAAGAGAAATGTGCAATTTAATCCGCGGATACTGGGTGGAGGAAACAGGGTAAGGATACACTTGTCTGCACTACGATAGACCTAGCCAAAAGTGCACAGTGCACCACACACAGCCTGCTGGCACTGCCCTTGAAGGATGATGGGGTTTTTTTTTTAGGTGTCTCATTTTTGCATGGTGATTTACGTTGTGCAATCAGCGATTTGTTTCAATGTTTTATGTAATTTTTTTTTTAAAGTCCGATAAATATGCTACCATATCAAATTGTTTTTCGTTTAATTGTAGTCATCGACAACGGTGTGACATCTTTCTTCCCTCCTCCTGCAGTATAATTAAGCCAATAATGTTCACACGAGCTGTAATCGCAAAGCACAGACACTTTTGTGCCTGGACCTTATGGGGCCGTTACACACGGTGCAGCAAAGAGCAGGCACGAATGAAGCCTTTCTGTTCCCTGGCAGATGCCATTTGAGACCTGAGCTGTACGCCTAAATATTGATCCTTTTCAAGGTGTTTTGTTTCACGGATATATAATTCAGTTTTTACCTTTTTTTTAGTCTAATTGTTACATGTTTTATCTGTCTCTCCCCATTTTTTTTTTGTTTCCCAAGCACTGAGTGGGTTTTAATTTTCCTGGTGTAACTTTTCAGAAATGTTATAGCTGCATAGCAACTGGTTGCAGCCTGCTGGGATCGGGTGACAGAAAGATGGAAAGTGCAAACCCGAGCTTCACTGCAAAGCCCTGGTCCCAAATTCTCTTCACATTTCTCCCAGCGCTTGTGCTTCAGGCAAGAAGGTGGCTTCAGCAGTGCAAAGCTGGCGACAGAAATGCCACATATCCTGAATGCGAGGATGTGCGGACTCGCAAAAAAAAAATGTTTTTCCCCCTCTGCTGTGAGTTGTAAGGTGAAGCCCATCTCCAGATTGGAGAGTGTTGAGTCAGAGATTTGATGCTGAAATTTGAGGCGGGTCCTGCTGGTGGCGGAATATTTAAGGCGAGGCATACGTATGCCAAGAGAGAGAGATTAAATATCAGACTAATGATTTACTCTGGACAACCTTCTCCATTTTCCTCTTCCATTCCCCTCCGTCCTGTTTTTTTTGCAGGAGAAAACATCAGCTGGGGCCTCAGCATTATGAGGTGCGAGTTTACAACTGATGTGTTGGTTAAACCCCATCACCTAAGGCACTTGTATCCTTATTGCTCAGGCCCCAGGATGCCCACACTCAAACAGAGACTGGCAATATCTGCACACCACGCTGATGCCACTCTTCCTGTAGGCCCAGAGGGGGCTGGTTGGTAAGGTGCAGAACCACTTATGTGCACTTGCACGAGCGCACCGATATCTGCAGACCTTTGGCAAAAAAAAATGATTTTTTTTTAAAAAAGGGAAAGTCCCTCCCGGGGTTGTGACTGGGTTAAAAAAAAAAATCATAAAATGGTTAAGAAACAGGATTGGGCAGGCAGCACAGGCCTGGGAATTGATGCAGAGCCCATAATCTGCGTGTCCACATCAGAGCATCGTGGTGTAAGTGTGCAAAGACGAAATACCCATCACAACAAAAGCACGCGGTATTGTGGGCCAGAAAAGACAACAACTTCGACAGCAGACACAAGTCCCACGAAAATCACAGTCTGCAATGCCATCAGAACAAGGAAGGCTGGGTCATTTTATATTTGGAAAGACTGTGATTGGTGGGAATATTGGGGGGGGGGGGGGAGTTGGTATGTGAGGGTAGAGGGTAGATTTTCCTCCTCCGTGCTGGGGTGTAAGAACTTGTCAGGGTGGAAAAACCTATAGTGTAAAATCTTCCCTCGACTAAAATCAATTTTATGGATCATCCTGAGCAACTTGCGCCTGATTTTGTGATGGAGCTTCCACCCCAGCAAGCTCGTCCACCCATGTACTGAAGAGGAAAATGTACAACCCACCCACCCCCAAAACCATGGATGGCTATTCAAGGTAACAGTGCCATTACGTGGCGTTAAATAGGATTTCTGGAAGGACAAAGTGAAATCTGCTATCTGATCTATTTAACCAGTTTCTCTTTGAGTAACCGGAGTGATTAAAAGCAGGATTGTCAGTGAAATAGTAACATTGAGGATCATTTTAACCTAACTCGCCCGGTGGGAAACCCACCCGATCAGATCGATTTCAATGGAAAGTAAAATCGGGCGGCTGATCTGATTTCCCACCCGGCGAGTTAGGTTAAACTTATCCCCCAATAGTTACAGTTTCATGCAGGAGAAGACCATGGTGTACATCTTAGCCCATTTAGCCACAGTGTTGACTTGGTGCATTTCTAATAATCCTGATTCCCACAATAATAATAATTTACAAAAAAACCAGCAGCAACGGGCCCATATTAATTGGTGTAATCTGACCCAGGACAGACCTGCCACCATTTTGAGTTTTACAGGAGGGAATCCAACATCAGAACTGGACTTTCTTTACTAGATTTGCTGTACAAAACCTACCTTTTTCTGGGAATGATTGAAATCTGTGTTTAATCATTCAAAATTATTTCTAAATGCCATTTTCCAGTTTCAGTGCCACACAAATCATTTATATTGCGACAAAAATAACTTTTGGGGGAAGGGACAAGGGGCCCCTTTCTCTCACTGACTTCTGGATGATTCCCTCAGAAGCAATTAGCCGAATTAAATATAGCCCTCTGCTCCCTCCAAAAAATAAACATTGATTTTTAACTCTTAACAATCAAAACAAGTTAAAATGCAGAACATCTGGAAGAGTCTATGGCCGTCCTGCACACTATCAATGCTGGTTTCAGTGGCTGGTCACAGCCAAAGTCCACACTGATGTATAGCGGGCATGTGGTTTAACCAAAGCCCAGATTCTTCAGCCTGTGCAGTAAGTCAATGGGGGGCACTTAAATCGAAGTTTATGTTGTTAAATCCATTTTCAATGTGCTGGTAAATCTAGACCTGCCACCAGTCTAAGCTGGCTTTCAGACCCTGGGCTCCTGAAATGCAAATTAAAGGAACACCAATACAATGGTAGCTTATAGTGGTATCAAAATAGCTATAAAAACTGCTGCAAGGTGTTTTCTATTTAAACAGATTTGGTGGAGCTCTTGTGGCTTTGCTTATTAGCGGTCAAAGTGCTTTCTGATTGGTCCCTTCTAACCATGTGGTATTTTTGATGTCACGTGTTTTGTAAGGACCAATCAGAAAGCTGGAATGAACTCTGCATTCATACAGATGCAAGAGTTTTTATTAAAATTTCTATGAAAGGCTATAAAGATCCCAGGAAAATGGCAGGCCTCCCACTTTTTCTTTCACCTATTCTTTCCCCAATTTCCTTCCCTTTCTGCTTCCTCTTCAGAAGGTATGGGCACTCGCTGGGGTACAATTACACCAGTGACAGTCACTCTCTAGTAGGTCGCTAGGGTTACCAACTTTGGTTGGACATAGTCCTGGAGGTTTCATTATGTGAACTTCCAGCTCCATCTGACCTGCCTCCACGTCCCCTGACATGTCCATCCTCTCAGTGCACCGCCAATTGGAAAGCGAACAGACTTTTCATTACCCGATTGGATGATCCTTGACTCTCAGTCAAACAGCCTATTTCCCCATCTCTGACTATTATAACTAATAAACAAAAATTTTCAAAGAAAATGTAAAAAAAACTTTTTTTAATGCAGCAGTATCCTGGAGATTAATCTTTAATTCCTGGAGGGTTAGCAACCCTATATGTCACCCACATGCCCATTATTCATACGTGTGCCTAGACCGTGACTGTTGGTAAGCTATTTTACCATGGAGGGCATCAGATCCCAGCCTGATCCTGCTTTCACCTGATATCCACACACACTCGCCTCCAGCCGGGATAACTGGATAGTGATTGGGAGCAGGAAACTCGGCTGATTTTCTGTCCCTAACCTAAGGCTACTGAGTCCAATTGTAATGCTCCTCCAGCTGCACCCAGCTAAATCAGCACAGATTAGGGATTGAAGCAGAGATCTCCCAGCTCTGTGAGGCTCAGCCACTCTCTGGATAAACTCACCAAACCCATCGCGGTTCCCAGATTTGCTTTTTTCATGCCCACAGCTGGATGAGATCTGCAGCACTCGAACTGTGATTTTTTTAACAGAGTTAACAGTCTCAGCATTGAGACTCTGGGTGAACCTTCTGTTGATACTGTGCTAGTATTAATACTGTAGGTTGGGCCTCTTTTCAAATATCAATATAAGGTCCCTATATTATTTAAATATATATGAATTTGCACTATATGTTACCTTTTTATACATTGTCAAAAAATGTGCATCATTTTCAAATAAGTCTTGAGTAAGTAGAGCCAATCGGTAAGCAGATGAAGTGGTGAAGGCGCATTAGATGTCACATGTTATAGAGTCATAGAGTTATACAGCACGGATAGAGGCCCTTCGGCCCATCGTGTCCGCGCCGGCCATCAGCCCTGTCTACTCTAATCCCATATTCCAGCATTTGGTCCGTAGCCTTGTATGCTATGGCATTTCAAGTGCTCATCCAAATGCTTCTTGAATGTTGTGAGGGTTCCTGCCTCCACAACCCTTTCAGACAGTGAGTTCCAGACTCCAACCACCCTCTGGGTAAAAAAGTTCTTTCTAAAATCCCCTCTAAACCTCCCGCCTTTTACCTTGAATCTATGTCCCCTTGTTATAGAACCCTCAACGAAGGGAAAAAGCTCCTTAGTATCCATCCTATCTGTGCCCCTCATAATTTTGTACACCTCAATCATGTCCCCCCTCAGCCTCCTCTGCTCCAAGGAAAACAAACCCAATCTTCCCAGTCTCTCTTCATAGCTGAAGCGCTCCAGCCCTGGTAACATCCTGGTGAATCTCCTCTGCACCCTCTCCAAAGCGATCACATCCTTCCTGTAGTGTGGCGACCAGAACTGCACACAGTACTCCAGCTGTGGCCTAACCAGTGTTTTATACAGCTCCATCATAACCTCCTTGCTCTTATATTCTATGCCTCGGCTAATAAAGGCAAGTATCCCATATGCCTTCTTTACCACCTTATCTACCTGTTCTGCCGCCTTCAGGGATCTGTGAACTTGCACACCAAGATCCCTCTGACCCTCTGTCTTGCCTAGGGTCCTCCCATGTTACGCCCCAGTGCTTTCTGTAATAGCCAAACTAATAGGGATGCAGTGTTCGCAAACATATATAAATACCTTGTTCCCTCAAAGATGATGGACATCAGTTTCTAGAGCATTCTCCACATTTTTCTGCTTCAGACAGAAAATATAGTTTCGATGAGAGTGCATATCTTTTTCCCACGGTGATCAAAATGCCACATATCCTGAGTGCAACGCTGTACAGACTTACATAAAAAAACGATAAACAGGCAACATTACTGCAGTTAATCATCAACTCCCCCTTCACATTGTTTGTAATATTTTCACTTTCCTTTCCCTCCGAGGAAATTCCCGGTGCTGGGTTCAGATCCAGCCCAGGCTGATGGGATGAAAGTCTTTTCTCTCTGTTGGGCTGAAAGTGTCCTACACACGATGAGCTTGCCCAGTCCCAACCCAGCTCCGAGTGAGCGTGGACCCACAGCACAAAACTACCCGAAACTCAGCACTAATTGGAAACCTCAGTGTGAGAGGCCACAGGATGGTTGGTGTGGAAACTGAATTTGTGCTTGAGGCACTTTGTTGTACAGAGTACATGTAACTGTTTTATACCTGACCAGGAGAATGCTTGATATTGACACTGCCTAAAATGTATAATTAAAAATTAGTTATAGACCCGGTGTCTTCACTCCAGTGAAAGTAATGTTTACAATGATGTGAAACACTTTTCACCATTATCAGTGTCACATGTTATGTCAGCAGATCTTGTACCACAAGTACATCCTGTACAGCCAGTGAGCAGCACAAAGTCATGATTTACACTCTTTCCCACCCACAAACCCCCTCCCCCCACCCCGACCAACACAAGGCCGAGTTTCTGACCCGTAACATCCAGAGCTGTCAAAGGTCATACCGCTCTGGTCTTGAGGCATAAGATACACTGCCCCATGGAAGATTACTATTCAGCTCCATTAGAGAGTGCCATAAAATGGTGACTATATATATATATTATATACGATGATACAGGGAAACTTATTTCAAACCAGCAATGCCCAGTGTGGACCCAATGTCTACAAAGCTTTTGCAGTTTGACAGCACTTAAACCCTTGCCTCTCTAACACATTACTAGCTTATAATGTATACCTAAAGGAGTGTTAAACCTGTGTAAAACAGTACATTGTTTCTTAGAAAACTTCCTCCTCCTCATCCTCTCATCACTCTGGCCCAGTGACGTAATGTTGTCAAACTCCTCTTCTTCCTGTCACATGATGGGGAACTGTGTAGATTAGTGTAACAGTGACAGTTAACTGAAGGTATGTGCAAGATGGTAAAACTCTTTAAAGCTTCAAATGAAAAGTAAACAGAAATGTTTGGGAAAGTGTGCAAGGCTGTTAACCCCGTTCACTCCCCACTCCCTCCCCCAACCTAGTTATTTATCTTGGTTTACTGTGCCATCTGACCAACAGCAGATTTAATTTAGTCTCTGAGCTGTTCTCAGTACACTGGTTAATGTGTTTGTATGAATTCCAGTCAACACAGTTGTTGGCCCATTTAATTTTTACATTAAACAACTACATTGAAATTGCAAGCACAGAAATTCATGTAAACACATTAATTGGTCCACTAAAAACAGGACACAGAGGAACTTAAACCCATAGCTGCATTGCAACCTTCTAGAACATTCTAAACCTCCAACGTGTTCTCCATGTAACCTACTCCTACCCATTTGTTACCCATAACAAAACAGGGTTTTTTTTGCTATATGCCAGGAGCACATATTTGAGAAATTCCTCATCCCTAGCCAGTGATGTCACGACCATTAGTGATTGGAAAATCGAGGGCTGGGGTGTGCAATATTCTGATTGTACACTCCTGCCATCTGCCAGGAGAGCTGAGGCAGAAACTCCTGGAGTAATAGTCCAACTTCACAATCCCGGCAGTAAGCCTCACCCATGGAGAGCATGTAGGACACTAGGGTGCATACTGCTCTTAGTGACCAGAAAATCATTGTCAGTGCAAGCCTGAATTCCTGATAGGCAGGAATATCTCAATGGGAAAGGCTCCCTGCCTGGAGCACAAACTCGGAAGATTGCCCCTTACATCTAGTCCAAGATATAATTTGTCCCCATAGAAAAGGCAGAATTGTACCTAAGGTAAGCAAATACTGGTCTTTCTCTTCTCCAAAACTGTGTTACTCACCACTTGTGTATGTACAGGGGCCGTATGGAACTTTTACCTGCAAGGGATTCCCAGCAGTGTAAAGCTGTGTGTATGTGTTTCCTAATGGATGCAGGTGCTTTAGAAAGTGCACTAAAATGTTTAAACAGAAAGTTACAGGAAACTTATACAACCTAGTTTATAAGGCTTTAGTTTCAGAAATCAGTTCAGATAATAGACGCAACTTGGAAATGATGCATCGCCCAGCTGTTTTTCTGGATTTTTAAAAAATATATATAAAATTGAGTCCCTGCAGCCACAAGCACTGAAGTTGAGGTTTACTCGTGAGGCATTCTTGATGCATGATGCACTAATAATATAACGGAATAAAATACCAACTCATGGCTTGTTTAAAAGAGCAGCAACCGGAGCTGCAGGTGTAGAAGACAGCAGGATCACTACTCTACTCACCTGCTGAATGGGATCTCGAGTGTTTGGTTATTATTAGATGCCAAGGTTCCTTTCAGTGCCAAATCAGTTTTGAATCAGCAGTGTCTATAAATTCTGAATTCAGTTCTTTTAAAAGGAAACCAGACACAAAATTGAAAAATCTTTCTCTCCCCTACTAGATGCATTAATGGTTGACAAAGGTGCATTAAGCTTCCCTAGAAAAACAGGGTATCCATTCAATTAGAAATATGTCCTATGCTCTAAGAGCCTGATTATATGTATAATAATGTGTGCGCATCTGTTTATTCACACAACGTCTGTATCTATAGATATTTTACGACATCTATACAATATCTGTGAATTTGCACAGTATGTATCTATATATATAATAGACATATATATCGCTATAGACACAATGGGGGTCGTTTTAATTTTTGCCGATAGTGTAAAACAGGCGATATCGGATCAGCCAGTTGTTATCAACCTCTCCCGATCTTAGTTTCCATTGAAGCGAAGGTGTATAATGGGCGGCCGATCCAACATCACCCGCTTTACACTATCGGCAAAAGTTAAACTTTTTCTGCTGTGTGTAAAGTTGAAGAAAATTCTTTTACTAAACTCATCATGAACCAGCGACTGTTTACGCACAGAGGGAAATGTATCCAATTGTGCCTGTTTGTATATGTACGCACTTGTCTTGGAATTTGACTTTTAGCACGAAAAAGCTGGGTCAGGCACTAATCTGTTTAAAATAGACCTGGAAACATCTTCATTCAACTAGCGGACGTAGACATTTCAGACAGACTATGGATAGTGGAAGGACCAAATTTCAAGTCGCGTTGGTGTGCATATTACATATACCCTGTGTGTTCAGATGCACACTTGCATACAGGTGTGTACATGGATATACTGTATATAAAGATACAGAATAAAATAAACAGGAACACTTTTTTCCACATGGTAATTTTATTGACCTGCAAGGTTCGGGGTGGGGGGGGGTTGGAAATAAAAAAAAATATTCTTTTGACAGCAAGGGTCTGTGGAAAGGAGTGTAATCCTGTAATAAAATAATGCAAGGTACAAATCTCTTAGTTTCTACATCAATAACTGCCAAAATTCCACAATAGAATAACTTGCACTCTCCCTTTTTTAAAAGTCAAAATAAAATTGAAAAGCACAGATCTCCAATGAAACGCCTGTAAGGAAGAAAGACAAATGTCTGTGTGCACTGCAGGTCTTTCCTTTGTGAGCAGAAATTTTCCCCAGTCTGCCAGCAAACTCTTCGATGTATTTTGAACAATATCTCCTTCCTAGTGTTTCTTTTTCAAGAGGAATAAAAATAAGCCGCCTTAATTTACTGCTTGTGTACTTACATTGTTTTGTGACTGCCTGCTTCAGTGTCTCTTATCAACCTTGTTTTAAAATTATTAATAAAAAAACACACAACTTTCTTATACTTGCTTAGTGTTGAATGGTTTCTGAACATTTATGTGACCTGTTTTAACAGAACTTTAACTACTTGTATATTCAAATGCAGTTATGTAAATGTAAACAAAACCTTGTAGTGTTTTTATATCTCATTTCCGTATGCTTCCTAAACATTTTATAGTATTATTTATTAAAAAGTTTTAAATACAAACAAATTGTTTGCATAAAAGCAACTGAATCCTTCAGTCCATGTAGACAGAACCAAGATGTTGGGTGTGATACAGCTCTCTGTAATGGTGGGGCCGTGCAGTCGTAAGGACCTCGAAAAAAATATCTGTAGTCAAGCATAATACAGCATTAATTTAATTTTCAGATCTACCGTGTCATTCAGTTCCTTAAAGCAGAAAGTTATGGGGTGTTTCTTTCTGTGTAATGTAAAAAAAATGTATTTGTGAATTTTTTTTCCCTCCGTGTATTGCATATGAAGCCAAAAAAATAAATGCTTGAAAATTCAGTGTACATTCCTACAACAGTGGGCGGATGTAGTGTTGTTCCACATTTCACTATGTCCCTCGGTAAGCATCAAGCAAGTTATCTAAATCTGTTTATAGGCACAGGTTATGCAGACATGTTGCTTATATGTACTACCAGCTGTTTACTGGTCATTTAAACCTGCATTTCTGTTCACATCAGACCTCTCCACAGTGGCACCACTTGCACTTATGTGTAAGGATTTTACATGACATAGATTTGGCCAGCCTATCTCAGTTCTTGGTTTGAATCAACTTGCATTTATATAGCACCATTTAACATGGCATAAAACAGTCCAAGGCACTTCATGGAGATGTAAGGAAAGATTCAGATATTTAGGAAGGGTGACTAAAAGCAAGATGGGAAGGTGGAAGGATTTGGGGAGGGAATTCCAGAGTGTGGGGTCGAGGCTGCTGAAAGTATGGTCATCAGTGGTGGTGTGGATTCACAAGAGGCCAGAGTCAGAAAAAATGGAGACAAAAGCAAAACACTGCAGATACTGGAAATCTGAAATAAAAAACAGAAACTGCTGGAAAACACTCAGCAGGTCAGGCACCATCTGTGGAGAGAGAAACACAGATAATGTTTCAGGCCTATGACCTTTGATCAGAAAAATGGAGAGTTTGGCGGTAGGGGAAGGTTGTAGGTCTGGAGGAGATTGCAGAGAAAAGGAGGGGTGAGGCCATGCTGGCACTTAAACACAAGACTGAGAATTTAAAATTTGAGGCACTGGGGGGCCTGGGAGCCAATGTAGGTCAGTGAGGACAGGGTTTTTTTTTATTCGTTCACGGGATGTGGGCGTCGCTGGCAAGGCCGGCATTTATTGCCCATCCCTAATTGCCCTTGAGAAGGTGGTGGTGAGCCGCCTTCTTGAACCGCTGCAGTCCGTGTGGTGACGGTTCTCCCACAGTGCTGTTAGGAAGGGAGTTCCAGGATTTTGACCCAGCGACAATGAAGGAACGGCGATATATTTCCAAGTCGGGATGGTGTGTGACTTGGAGGGGAACGTGCAGGTGGTGTTGTTCCCATGCACCTGCTGCCCTTGTCCTTCTAGGTGGTAGAGGTCGCGGGTTTGGGAGGTGCTGTCGAAGAAGCCTTGGCGAGTTGCTGCAGTGCATCCTGTGGATGGAGCATACTGCAGCCACAGTGCGCCGGTGGTGAAGGGAGTGAATGTTTAGGGTGGTGGATGGGGTGCCAATCAAGCGGGCTGCTTTATCTTGGATGGTGTCGAGCTTCTTGAGTGTTGTTGGAGCTGCACTCATCCAGGCAAGTGGAGAGTATTCCATCACACTCCTGACTTGTGCCTTGTAGATGGTGGAAAGGCTTTGGGGAGTCAGGAGGTGAGTCACTCGCCGCAGAATACCCAGCCTCTGACCTGCTCTCGTAGCCACAGTATTTATATGGCTGGTCCAGTTAAGTTTCTGGTCAATGGTGACCCCCAGGATGTTGATGGTGGGGGATTCGGCGATGGTAATGCCGTTGAATGTCAAGGGGAGGTGGTTAGACTCTCTCTTGTTGGAGATGGTCATTGCCTGGCACTTATCTGGCGCGAATGTTACTTGCCACTTATGAGCCCAAGCCTGGATGTTGTCCAGGTCTTGCTGCATGCGGGCTCGGACTGCTTCATTATCTGAGGGGTTGCGAATGGAACTGAACACTGTGCAGTCATCAGCGAACATCCCCATTTCTGACCTTATGATGGAGGGAAGGTCATTGATGAAGCAGCTGAAGATGGTTGGGCCTAGGACACTGCCCTGAGGAACTCCTGCAGCAATGCCCTGGGGCTGAGATGCTTGGCCTCCAACAACCACTACCATCTTCCTTTGTGCTAGGTATGACTCCAGCCACTGGAGAGTTTTCCCCCTGATTCCCATTGACTTCAATTTTACCAGGGCTCCTTGGTGCCACACTCGGTCAAATGCTGCCTTGATGTCAAGGGCAGTCACTCTCACCTCACCTCTGGAATTCAGCTCTTTTGTCCATGTTTGGACCAAGGCTGTAATGAGGTCTGGAGCCGAGTGGTCCTGGCGGAACCCAAACTGAGCATCGGTGAGCAGGTTATTGGTGATGGGTGAGCGGGGTTTGGTACAGGAGAGGTTATGGGCAGCAGAGTTTTGGATGCACTGATGTGTACTGAAAGTGGAGGATGAGCGGCCGGACAGGGAAGTATTGGAATAGCTGACTCTGGAGACATGGATGAGAGTTTCAGCAGCAGATGGGCTGAGGTGGGCGCTGTTACAGAGGTGAAAGCAGGCCATCTTTGTGATGGAAACACAGCTCAGGGTTGACTAAGCCGCCGAGGTTACAAACAGTCTAGGTACAGCCTGAGACAGAGGCTGGGGAGTGGGATGGAATCGATGGCAATGGTAATAAGTTTTTGGCGAGATATGAAAAGAATCACTTTGGTGTGATCAGTGTTTAGCTGAAGAAAATTGCGGCTCATCCAAGACAGGATGTCGGACAAGCAGTCCACAACACAAAGGCAATAGTGGGTCAAAAGAGTTTGTGGAGAGGTGTTGTCTGCAGACATGCACCCCCTGCCCCACTCCATGCCTGCGTATACGTCACTAAGGGGAAGCATGTGTCTGAAGAAAGAGGGTGCAAGAATAGATCCTTGGAGGACCCCAGAGGTAACGGTGCAAGGGTTGGAAGAGAAGCCATTGTTGGAGATACTCAGCAACGATCGTTAGGTAAGAGTGGAACTACACAGGCAGTCCCACTAAGCTGGTCAACAGTGTTGGAGCAGGATGGTGTAGTTAACCATATCAAAGGCTGCAGTGAGGTAGAGGAGGATGAGGAGGGCCAACGCATCACGGTCACTGTCACAGAGGACGCCATTTGTGACTTTGGTTAAGAATGTTCCGGTGTTGTCGCAGGAGCAGAAACCTGATTGAAGAGATGCAAACAAGGAGTTGCAGGAAAGAAGGGCATGGATTTGGAATGAGACAACAAATTCAAAGATTTTGAAAAGGAAAGGGAGGTTAGAGATGGGCGGTAGTTTACAAAGACAGAGGGGTTGAGGGTAGGTTTTTGAAAGGGAGGAGAACAGTACCTGAGGAGAGGGAACCATTTACAATATCAGCTAGCATTGGGGGCCAGGAAGGGAATTGAGTGATCAGCTGTTCTGTGGGAATGGGGTCAAGAGAGCAGGAAGTAGGTCTCATGGACATGATGAGCTTGGGGAAGGCATGAGAGGATAGGGGAGAGAAATTCGAGAGAGACGTGAGTTCAGGGCTAGAGCAGGGAGGAGCCTGAGGGGAGGTTTGGCTCGGTGGGGAAGGGGATGGGGGGTGGTAGCAATGGCAGTTGAACGGATGGTCTTGGTCATGAGCTGCTCGCATTTGTTGCTGGATGTGGAGGGGTCAGGGAGAGGGGTTTAAGGAGATGGTAGGTAGTGAAAAAAAGCCACGGATTATCTGTGCTCTCCAAGATGATCCTGGAGTACTGAATGGTTTTGGCAGAGGAGATTAAGGCCCAACAGCACTTGATGTGAACCAGCCAAATCTGGTAATGGATGGGTAAATAAACTCTCAAGTCTGCACCCCTTGGACTCAAGAGAGCGCAGATGGGGGCCATACCCAGATGGGAGAGAGTAAAGGTTTTGCTGGGGACAAGGGCATCGATGCTGGAGGTAAGGGTGTGAGTGAGCAAATTGACAGCTGCAGAAGTATCATGGTGAATAGACAGGCAAATGGCACAGCATAATTAAGCGCTAATTGGCAATCACTCTCAAAGGCCTTAAAATCAATAGTTTGCAGTAGAGAATAATTGTCTTAGACTTGGGTTTAAAGCAATTGTTGAGGAAGAATTGAAATTTTCTTGGCTGCAAAAGTAACCTGTATTTTACATAAGCTGCACTATACCTTACCCAAGCGTGTTTGATGCTGGCAATGAGTGGAAAAGTGTTCCAGTCTGAGTATTGGCCTCCCTGACCTTGAATACAAAAATTCAACCCCAATGAGTTATTCCTTTATTTACAGGCAGCAGATAACTACAACATTAAGTACACACCTAACCCTCCACGTGCATTTACATTTTTTTTATTTAAACTTGGTAACAAATATATTAAGTGATTGTCAGTTCTCTCAGAAACACAGTAAAATGCTACACAAACAAATTTTACACCATATTTTACTCCAAAAGAATGAAGATTAGGCAGTGATACCACTGCCATTCATTACTCTATTAGCACTGATACCACTGCCATTCATTACTCTATTAGCAGTGATACCACTGCCATTCATTACTCTATTAGCAGTGATACCACTGCCATTCATTACTCTATTAGCAGTGATACCTCTGCCATTCATTACTCTATTAGCACTGATACCACTGCCATTCATTACTCTATTAGCACTGATACCACTGCCATTCATTACTCTATTAGCAGTGATACCACTGCCATTCATTACTCTATTAGCAGTGATACCACTGCCATTCATTACTCTATTAGCACTGATACCACTGCCATTCATTACTCTATTAGCAGTGATACCACTGCCATTCATTACTCTATTAGCACTGATACCACTGCCATTCATTACTCTATTAGCAGTGATACCTCTGCCATTCATTACTCTATTAGCAGTGATACCATTGTTACTGATTGCTGAAGAGGCAGATATCAGTGTCATTCACAGCTAAACAGGCAGTGATATCATTCCCATTAACTGCAATCATTGGCAAGAATACCATTGCCATTCATTATTACATAGGTCAATGCTACTATTGCCACTGACTGTAATAGAGGCAGTGATACCATTGACATTGACTGCTATATAGACAATGATATCATTGCCATTCATTACTATATAAGCAGTCCTACCATTGCCAATGACTGCTAAGGAGACAGCAATACCATTGCCACTGACTACTTTAGATGCAGTGATCGTGCCATTCATTATTACAAAGGCAGTGATATCATTGGAGCATTCATATTGAGACAGTGACACCATTGCATTCCATAGTCATTCCCATTCACACTATATAGACAGAAGTCATGTACAATGACAGGAGGTAGTGGTGAGTTGAACAGACGTGGAATAACAGAAGAGAAAAACAGAGGTACAGTGGATTTAATGCTGTGGTGTGTTGGAGGTTGATTTGAAAATGTTGGAGGTTTCTCCTCCAGAGAGGTGAATGATAAATGGTAAATACGAGCAAACAACATTATACAAGTTTACAATCGACCTAATTTGATTCTGTAACAATAAAATTAATAATAAACACTTATATATAACCTAAGGTTCCAAAAGCCAAGTACATTGAATTGTAAAAATAAGCTGACTGTTCCAGTTACAGGTTTCCCCCCCCCCCCCACGCTCCACATTTCTAACTGCACACATGAACAGAGATATATTTATAGAAGGATTCTTTTAAACAAAAAGTAAATAATCAGAACAATACTACATAGTTACTTTTTGTTCAGATTCAAAGTTAGAGGTAAGATATTGTTTGGGAAATAATGAAAGTAACAGCTTTCCCCTTGAGACACCATTTCTGCTAGGTATTCCCAGCAATTCATTTCCATATAAAATGTAACAAATTTATTTAACGTAAACATTCTCACTTCATGAAATATTTGGACATGTCTTCTGTTTTTCATAATTTATCTGGATTAAACCAGGGAAACCAATATCCATTCAATCATGCCTACCTTAACACTGCAAAGGCATGCACCACTTTCAATGAAGGGCAGTGGGTAATAATCTTGATGACATCCTCATGTGCTGGAAATAACCCACAGGAACTGGAGGAAAGGCTGGTCCAAACAGCAAAGAATTTGGTAAAATGAAGTTAACTGACACTAGTATTAACAATAACCTAAAACTGACCCAGAACTCTAAACTATGAGCGAACAGTGATGGACTTGGGGAGTGCAGAAGACTTTACCAAACAGAGGGTAGGCCGAAAGATCTATACGCTCGACCTCCCTCCGCTTGGCCCTCTCACCTTCCAGCGTGTCCTCAACTTGATAGACTCAAGCCACAAGTTACCTTTGCAAACTGAAATTGTTTATTATACCACACGTGAGCATACGTTCATTTCCAAATGACTCCTCACAGTTAATGGAAACTCAACTATACAGCAGGAGACTCGTGCCTCCATCACTTAAACTCTGGTTACACCATAGCACTCATGAAACAGCTGCCGGAAATTCACTCTTAAGCAAGTACAATTCTGTTCAATACTCATTAAGAATGAAGTGGCTGTAAGGTGCATGCAGTATGAATCAGATATGTGACTGGGTTGGAGAGAAGTGTTTGAATTTATCCAGGCTTTGGCAGATCTACTGTCAGAGTCTTTCTGAAGCCTGGTCCACGCTGCCACCAGTCCATCTTGGCCACTCGGGTATAAAAAAAACTCTAAAGGATAATTTTCTCACATTGCACTGCCGGCAGGAAGGTTCACCCACTGACAGCACATACTGGAAAACCGGACAGGAGGAGCACTGTGCACTCCCAGTTTTCCGCCAGGGGAGGCTTCCCACTAAAGTTGGAAATCTAGAGTCACCTACCATTAGTGTTGTGGCTGTAACCACGCCTGTCAGCTGGTCTAATGGATGAAACTTCTGATGAGACTTGGTTAGTGGCAATATTTCATTCAACTTTACAAACCTACAGTCTATATTTTATATAAAATATATTTATATAAATTATATTTGAATATAAAATGGTCCAAATTGGGACAGACATTGCCACATAAACTCAAAATGGCTGACTTTGGGTTATAAATTCAGTTCAAAGCTCATCCCCCAGATTTGGAATCATTTGCAATTTTTTGCATCCTATTATCCAGTTCACTGTTTTTCTGGAAATTCCCATCAGATTTAAATGTCACACTTTAGTAACTGATTTCCAAATATTCCCACAATCCAGTAGTAGAGGTTGACTGATACAGATATTGGCATCGCTAGTGCAGCACCAGAAAACAGGAAGAGAAAAAAAAATCAACTGGTCAAATTGTTCCTGACTTTCCTTGCGCCTCCAGTACCCTCCCCCTCCCAAACCAGGTTACTCGATGAGATAAATCCGTGATGTTCCTGCTAACTAACAAATGAAAATTGTTTTGAGCTTCTACAATTATCTGGAACATGTTTGGATAGAGCGACATTATACAATGGCACGATGTCATAGACACTGAGTGAACTATTTCTGGTTATCAGCTGGTAATTATTACTCAACAAAATTGTAGAAACTACATCACAACGGTTAATGCTTCAGTGTGGATCGCATCACGCATTTAGGGCTTGAGAAATGCCATGGCAGCTGCTGCTTGAAAGAAGAGGCCCTAAAATGGGATAAAGTAACCTCTTTGGAGAGATTGTGGGTACATGTGTGATTGTATGTGTGTGCACATGTGTGTATGTACATGTGTGTGTGTGTATACGTGCATCCTGGAGTAACCTCAAGGCTGTAATATTATCCTGGAGTTGGAATGATGGTTGCAACTTTGTAATGTGTGCTCTGCACAGAGTTTGTTTGGTATTATTGTAACACAAAGTGTTTGCCTGTCTATTAGAGTACAATTGGTGATGGCCAGTGGGAGAGGACTAGGCGAAGTTGGAGACATCTCGGAATAAAGTCTGCAGCTTGAGACAACGTGCTGTGTGTGTCTGTTCTAAAATAAAGTACTACTTTAGACACTTGTGCTTGGTTCCTGTGGCATACGAACCTTTTTATAAGGTTACTGCCCTGTAATCACTCCCAGATATTCTCCATTTTGTTTAAACTGTTTGCTCATTTAGTGCAACGGCAGGTAAGGCTGACTGTATTTAGCAACTGTCAGGAATAATACTGATGTATTTGTAAAGGAAATTTAATGCCACAAATTGTAGGGGCAGAGGCAAGTAAATAAAGACAAAAGAGGAAAAATAAATGACAAGGGAATTAAAGCTGGATGGAATAAGGGATGTATGAGAGGATAGAATAAATGTGTACATATGTCACAGGATACTGTACACGCCATAGGATGATATGTGGATATGTCATAGGATAAAGTACGCATATGTCACAGAATAATGTACACATCACCAGGCAATATACACATTACAGGCTAACATTCGCATGTATTACAGGGTACTATACACACTTCACAGGGTAAATGTACATTTATATCACAGGATAGTATATATAGCACAAGATAATGATACATATCACAAGATAAGGACAAATATATCACAGGATCGTAATACACAAGACTCACCCCTCATTTACTCCAGTCTGTAAATGACCAGGAAAAACAGACATCAACGTTGATTGGCTAAGTATTGCAGCCCTGTATCGTTCACTTTTTAAAGAAATACTCTGCTATAACAGCCGCTTGTCTGGATACATTACAGACAAAGAATTGCTACTACAAGGTCATGCCCCACGTACAAATTTACAAAGTGTGGAAATCACATCCTTGGCATCGGTACTGGCACTTCTATGGGTTTAAAGGAGCTATATGCAGTAATTAAACCAAGTAAAACTAGAGTTATTAAATGCCCCGATCCCGTCTGCACAACATGCGGGTAATTTTAACTTTTGGCGATAGTGTAAACGAGGCCACATTGGATGGGCCGCCCATTATACAGCTTTCCCATTGATGGAAAGGAAAATTGAGATAGGTGTATAACAGGTGGTCCATCCAATATCACCCCATTTACACTATCGCCAAAAGTTAAAATTACCCCCATATGGGTTTAAACAAGTTTCAGTCGTTCTTTCCTAAAAAAAAAATCAATTTTGTTGATCTGATCTCCCTCTCTGACAATGTCAGGGCCATCATAATGGAATTGGGCTTCCAGTTAGACTATCGCAGCATGCATTTATATAGCACCTCTATAAACCATAACACTTATTCAAGAAATAACACATGCGCTGGGAATTTCCAATTGGCCACCGTAACTCTGGCGGAAACAACCGGATACGCGCGTAAACAGAGCTTCTGCCAACCCTCTGCTGATCTTACGCCAACGTTACGGCAGCGGATCAGAAGAACCCCCAAGGAAATTCCCAGCAGTGATTTATAAAGTTGATCCAAAATGGATTTGCTGTCATAAGACACAGAGGGTAAGTATTCCAGTGATAATTCAAGGGGAAGGAAAGTCTTGGGATACATTTTATTGAAACGTTGCTCGTAGTCTATAGATGGCTGCAAATTGTCTCACAAGCTGGTCCTCGGGCATTACCCCCCCCCCCCCTTTACAATGAATGAGCCAAATCCAGGACCAAGGCAGCTGCTCCCATCAGTGATGTCACTGGCCCACCAGCACCTTCCCAGGGCAGTCAGGGATGGGCAATAAATGCCGCTTTGCCAGCGACGCCCACATTCTAAGAACATATTTTTAAAAGCTGCAAGAAGGAAGGAGACCAATTAATGGCAAATCTCTGTTGGGCTAGAAAATATCCTTAGTCATTGGAGAGGCATTTTAGACAAAAAGTACTCCCCCAAGACTTTCCTTTCCCTTTAAAAATAACATAGTCCAAAATGAAAACATACAACTCCTTATATATATGTATACATGGCATTTACAATCTTTGGCAGCCCACTTATTGAATGCTTACATCTGTTGGCTTGTGTTTATAATACAGATGATTACGAGCGACATGATGATTATATAATTGCTGCTCTTGAATTGACTTGCTGCTTGTTCATTATGCCCCATCTGCATGGCGAGTGTTAGTAATTCACAACAGATACCTCAGACATTAACCTCCACCATCAGTGCCACTTGTGTCCACTACCGTCGATCCCGCATGTACTACAGAATCCATATGCCATTTATTATAGAAACAGATATATAAGAACTGTATTTAACCACTATAAACTCAGCGATTGAGAAACTGGGAAAATCATCCCTGGTCATTAACTCAACACTGAGCTCTTTTTTTTCGAGTGCGGGTCTAAGCCACCTGTGATGAATTGCAGCCACAGAAAAATAAAAATATATCGCACTACTTTACAATATTTAATTAAGAGTCAGTGGCAGGAATTTCTGCTTTGCTCGCGTGCCATGCAGACACGTACAGTACAAGTTAATGCAGGTCACTGATTTTCCAATAGAGCTGCTGCTGCTGTTCAATTTGTAAACCTGAATTACTTTCCAGACCTAGTCAGTAATGACACAGCTTCATTGCGTTGATAATACAAATCATGTTCACAACAAAACGCAATGGATTTTTCTTTTAAAACAAAATAAATGTTTTTTACATGTGCAAAATCTGCACTGTCTCTTGCCCAAAGCTGGTGGGAATGGCGAGTCAGCCTGCAAAATGAAGCACGTGAGCTAGCAGCGACCTGCTGAATGAAAGGCTGTTTACAACCATGGTAATCTTTGATCATTTAACGCTTTATCATTATGACGCTAACAAAAGTATAACACATGAACAACACGAAAGGTAATCAGGGCAGCTGCAGGCAACCAAACTGAGCTGGTCCTAGTGTACCAGATTCCAGCAGAATCCCACTACACCCCTTCAGGCCAGCCTATTTTTGGATTGCTCTGGTGCACCATTCCAATCCAGTAATGGTCCAACTACTCCAGCTGCAAGTTTATAAAATTAATTGATTGAGTTCCTAGAACAGCAGCGGTTTAAAGTTATGTGCTGTGTTGAAATCTGCTGTGTAAAACACCACCCGTGTGCCTACTGACTGAATGTAAAGTGCTTTTTGCGAACCTTTCTGATTAATGCTATCTGTAAACAATTCTTTGCTACAGTTGCTCCCTCACCTTTACTCACCTCAGCTCTTTCATGGAAACTGATAGCTTATAACTAAACATTGTGCGCCGTCAGATCACACACAGTTGCCTCACCTTTTAAGAACCTAAAGGAGTGACGTAAACCTACTAACAGATCTATTTTTGAGTTAGTTTCTGGAACATGGTCCTTCAAAAACTCCGGCAGTCACAACACACCCATGCCGGCCACTGGGAATCTTCCATATCGCTGCAGATTTTCTAAGCGCAACGGTCAACTTCAAGAGGGGACGTAAAACGGGCTGTCGTGGATCGGCTGCCTGTTACACCCCCCGACTGATTTTCCTTTTCTCTTAGTTGAGCAGTGTTGTCTGGCAGAAGGGATCCTAAAGGGGACGGGTAATAAAATTTGCCACCAAACTTAAACAAAACACAGTGGAATATCATTTGCCATTGCTAGTCTGAGAAAGAAAGAAAAAGAGAAAGAAAAATGAAAGAAAAAGACTTGCATTTTTATAAGGCCTTACACAGTCTCAGGATGTCCAAAAGCGCTTTACAGCCAATTAAGTACTTTTGAAGTGTAGTCACTGTTGTGATGTAGGTAACGTAACAAGAGCTGAAGTTGCCAAGTTACCCACACTACTGCCGCAGGTGTTACCCAGGTATGTAACATTGGCTAGAGGCAGTGCACAATGAGTTAGAGATGTGCTACGCTCCTGGTAATTATTTCATTGAGTACTTTGGCAAACATATCGACACAAGAGCCTCTGAACCCAGACAATTCGGTCCTTCAGAAACCCCCTGAAGTTTAGAAATGTTTTTCATGCTACACAAAGAAGTCTCAATTAGGTCATTTTTTTTTCTTTTGACTATATCCTGTTAGTGACTTGATCTTCTGTGCCAAACATGAGAACCGTTCACCAAACTAGAAACTGCCGGGCAAAACCATTCAAGATGGAGTTCCACTGAACAAACACAGTGTCAGCGGCAGAGTTTCTACACTCAGCACGAGCTAAATGTTAGCAGCAAAAAAAATCCCAATAAAAAAAACGGTGCAGGAGCAGGCTTTGCATTGGTTCTGCCCAATATTTCACATAACTCACTTATTACAAAGTTACAAAAACACTAGATAAGCTCCTATTGTTACATTTAATCACATTTTTGTGCCTATTTGATGCTACAAATTGTAGAATGGCCACTGACTGGTTGATAGCAGTCCCCAGTGTACGCTGGCGGGTTAAACCCAGTCCCCAGTGTACGCTGGCGGGTTAAACCCAGTCCCCAGTGTACGCTGGCGGGTTAAACCCAGTCCCCAGTGTACGCTGGCGGGTTAAACCCAGTCCCCGGTGTACGCTGGCGGGTTAAACCCAGTCCCCGGTGTACGCTGGCGGGTTAAACCCAGTCCCCGGTGTACGCTGGCGGGGTAAACCCAGTCCCCAGTGTACGCTGGCGGGTTAAACCCAGTCCCCAGTGTACGCTGGCGGGTTAAACCCAGTCCCCAGTGTACGCTGGCGGGTTAAACCCAGTCCCCAGTGTACGCTGGCGGGTTAAACCCAGTCCCCAGTGTACGCTGGCGGGTTAAACCCAATCCCCAGTGTACGCTGGCGGGTTAAACCCAATCCCCAGTATACGCTGGCGGGTTAAACCCAGTCCCCGGTGTACGCTGGCGGGTTAAACCCAGTCCCCGGTGTACGCTGGCGGGTTAAACCCAGTCCCCGGTGTACGCTGGCGGGTTAAACCCAGTCCCCGGTGTACGCTGGCGGGTTAAACTCAGTCCCCAGTGTACGCTGGCGGGTTAAACCCAGTCCCCAGTGTACGCTGGCGGGTTAAACCCAGTCCCCAGTGTACGCTGGCGGGTTAAACCCAGTCCCCAGTGTACGCTGGCGGGTTAAACCCAGTCCCCAGTGTACGCTGGCGGGTTAAACCCAGTCCCCAGTGTACGCTGGCGGGTTAAACCCAGTCCCCGGTGTACGCTGGCGGGTTAAACCCAGTCCCCAGTGTACGCTGGCGGGTTAAACCCAATCCCCAGTGTACGCTGGCGGGTTAAACCCAGTCCCCAGTGTACGCTGGCGGGTTAAACCCAGTCCCCAGTGTACGCTGGCGGGTTAAACCCAGTCCCCAGTGTACGCTGGCGGGTTAAACCCAGTCCCCAGTGTACGCTGGCGGGTTAAACCCAGTCCCCGGTGTACGCTGGCGGGTTAAACCCAGTCCCCGGTGTACGCTGGCGGGTTAAACCCAGTCCCCAGTGTACGCTGGCGGGTTAAACCCAGTCCCCAGTGTACGCTGGCGGGTTAAACCCAGTCCCCAATGTACGCTGGCTGGTTAAACCCAGCCCCCAGTGTACGCTGGCTGGTTAAACCCAGTCCCCAGTGTACGCTGGCGGGTTAAACCCAGGCCCCAGTGTACGCTGGCT
This sequence comes from Heptranchias perlo, assembly GCF_035084215.1. Taxonomy (NCBI): domain Eukaryota; kingdom Metazoa; phylum Chordata; class Chondrichthyes; order Hexanchiformes; family Hexanchidae; genus Heptranchias; species Heptranchias perlo. The sequence continues at coordinate 110,421,839 of NC_090329.1, forward strand.
GGTTAAACCCAGTCCCCAGTGTACGCTGGCGGGTTAAACCCAGGCCCCAGTGTACGCTGGCTGGTTAAACCCAGTCCCCAGTGTACGCTGGCGGGTTAAACCCAGTCCCCAGTGTACGCTGGCGGGTTACACGCAGCCCCCAGTGTACGCTGGCGGGTTACACACAGCCCCCAGTGTACGCTGGCGGGTTACACGCAGCCCCAGTTACAATCATTGTTTTTTTTTGTATCCTGGTGCAGTTTTGTGTTCTTTTTTACCTGTCACTGTTTATTTTTTCAATCAGCTTGACTGGTATCAGGGTTTCAGCTGGCCTGTTCTGTTGAATGTTAAGAGAGCTCGAGAGGATTTTACATTAAAAAAATCCACAAAAAAATATCTACATCAGTTTCAATCCAAGCCCGTCACTTTGTTTTCCACTGTATACAGATGCAAGTATGGTGTTTGGTGAAGCTACAGTCAATGCTCTTTGCTTGAGCTTGTTCCTAGCTGTTCAGGATTCAACCCAGAACAGCTCAAGCCCTTCAGTTCAGCAGATATATACGGCTACTATACCTACGTCCACTCATGATGTACTATATACACAACATACGTCAGAGTGTCAAAGATACACTTCTGAAAAATAATATACAAACTCTATTTTGGCGCTTTCTGGAAGCTTCCAACACTTAATCATTTTGTAAATTAGACATCACATATAGAGTTTCATGGAGTTCGTAAAGTAAAACGTTAATCTTTCAGTAGCAGAAGAGAATTATACACTTATTTACACAGTTCAACATAACTTCTTAAAGGCAAAGCAATTCACCTTAAAACTAAAATTAGATTATGCTTGTACTGTACATGTTACATAGAGGTCATTGTTTCATTCAGTCTGGCATCTGTACAATAATGCCACACACCCAGTTAATCAATGCCACCTCCAGATCATTCAGTCCACAGCGAGGAGACAGGGTCAGACAAAAGGTATACACAAATCATACCTCAGGTGTTTTCACTCAAATCCCAGGTTTAAAAATCACAACGCATGCACTGCTGACATTTGTTAGGTTTTTTTGTGTGTGTGCGGAAAGAAACAACGAATGAAATCACCCACAAACCAGCCCTTGTGTGTGGTATTGCTGCAAGGCGTCAAGTTACTTCGAGCTTCTCTTCGCCACAAGTACCAGGAGATTACTGAACAACCATAGTACGGGGAAGTGTTTCGGAGTGTTGGTGCACCTTCACAGAAAGAAAAAAAAAACAAAACAAAAAAAAAAATTGACTGTCAGCCGTTCGCACTGCTAAAGTTTACCCCTCCGGTTAGTATTTGCTCTGTTTCAGTTTATCAATGTGGTAGCAGAGCTTCAGGGCTGGGCCCAGCTTCAGTCCCATGTACTTCATTATCATGTCACTCTTCAGCAAGATCAAAGCATTGCCATCAATCTCCTGAAAAAATGGGGAGGGGGAAGAGAAGCACGTCAACTAATGAAAAGGTGGCTTACTTTTTACCAAATGTGACTAATAAACTGCTGAAGTAAAAACAGGAAATGTTTAGGAGGACAAGGCAGGTCCTTCAACATGTGTGAGGAGAAATGACAGGTTAATGTTTCAGGTGCAGTCCTTAAGAGTCTGAGTTCTGAGGAAGGGCCCAACCTGTTGACGTTTCAGGTCGATGACCTTTCATCAGAACTCTCCACAGATGCTGCCTGACCTGCTGAGTGTTTTCCAGCATTTTCTGTTTTTATTTCAGATTTCCAGAATCCGCAGTATTTTCCTTTTGCTGAAACATTAACCTACTGTTTCATTTTACAGAATGTAACAGACCTGCTGCATATTTCTGTTTTTATTCAGATTTCCAGAATTTGCAACTTTTGTTCCTCCCCTGTTTTTTGTATATTTTCATTGCCCCATCCTGTGTTTGCTGTGACCATAACTCAAGCACCAAACATTGAGTGTAGATCTGCTGGCACAGTACCAATATCCAGTCTGCTGGCAGGAGGCACAAGGTGGTAGCCTGGCAAAGGAATAGCCTTGAGTTGGCTCCAGTCTAATACCAGGGTCTGGCACAGTGCCCTAAAATCCATTGTACACCAATGCTGCCGCTTACCTACAAGGCAGGTGTCCAATTCCTTGGATCAAATCTGATGACAGGCTCGTAGGTAAGCCTCAGGCTGGCCAGTAATACAGGTTGCACAGTCTTACATCTTGCATTGCACACATATGTGCATGAGCACACACAGTAGTGTTCAGAACAAGGAGAGGAGCATGTCAGGTTTTAATGGTGTTGGCACCTCTGGAGCTTGTATTGGCAGAGTCAATGCAAGGTGCTGACTTCTCCTTTCAAGCTAAATATAACAGCAGCATAAATATGGCTTATTGTATGACATCAGGCTAACTGCTCCCAGACATGACTAACTACTGGTACTAACAGTACAAGTCAGATAGTAATCATTCACATCGCTGTGTAAGCTACAAATGAGGTTTCCATACGTCTTTAAGAGGCTATTGCCGCCTCACTAAATGTCATGCAAGCCAAGTGGAGTCTGAGAGCTTAGATGGGCCAAATGGCCTTCCTCATCTGTACTTAGCTTGTGAAAAATTAAACTTCTTACTTTGAAGGAAGTGAAGTTTCTTTTCCAAGACAGTCAAGTGCTTCAGCCGAGAGTATGGTTAACTGTGGCCACAGTGGTAGATTGACACACTCAAATGTTCAAACCCACTACTGTAAAGGAGGTCTGGAAGCTAACAAACTAAAGTAGTTGGCCTTGTCTAATGCCTGATCTGAAAGGCAATCTGGGCTTGATGTATGGTTATAGAAGCGAAGCCAAACTTTTCTGTTTATAGCCATTGCACAGCCTAACACTTACATGTTTTCTGAAAAGCTCGGCATGTGGACCCAAAGCCTGAGGGTCAGATTCCCTGACAAACCGCATTACATCTTCCACAGTCCAGGTAGATGGATGCCTGCTAGATGACCGTAGGGAGTCCTGAGAAAGCAGGTGTCGTTCAGGGCCTGAGGCAGGACTAGATGCTAATTTGATGCGGAAAAGAAATTTTAAAAAAAACAGCAAAATTATTTCAACATTAACCTTTAATCAAATTATTTTATTTTATCAAAATTTAAAACAAAATAAATAAAAGCATCGTATCTCCAACATATACGATTAACAGGAATATTGGGCCAGTTCTAAACTTTGTCCCTTTTTAATGGCGTTTAGAATATTTATGCTATTTGCTATTAAAGCCATGTTCTTCAATGTGAAGACTCGCCTGTGTTAGCTATCACTGTTAGCTTCTGCAATGAACAAACCCTCATTATGTTTGTAACAAACTAACAATGCCCAATAAACTAGGTATGATTGTGATGGAAATTGGTCAAATTGGCAAATATTTCTTATTCAGTTCTACTTTATCTGTGCTCAGGAGCAACTCAGTCCTTCAAATTATTTTCTTGAATTGCAGACTCCCCCACGCAGTCTCTTTTGTCTGTCTCTCCCCCACCACCACCCCCCACTCCAATTTAGTGGATAAATAGATTTTTTTTCCCTCTCTCTGCTTACATGCAAACATTCTAAGGTATAAAGATGTAAAAAGCAAGACAAGTCTACCAATGTTGTCTGAATTGCAGATTCTGGTTTCCTCTGTAATCTAACATCACAATAACAAGCTGACCATTCCTCCCACCCCTCGGTAACCGAAAGCAAACTGAAACACTGAGGCCTTGTTCTCGGCAGCACCAATGAAAACCTCAAGAAAACACTAACTTCCTGCTCTCCGCAGCAATCAGAATCAAACAAGGTTGACCTACGATGTGGACACGTTCACAGATCTAAAAATACATTGCTTATTTTTTATTTAACCACTGATGCAGCCCAGACTGCTTTTCTTCCATCTCTATCATGAGCTCCAATATGTGTGCAGCAGTACTTATTTAAAAGCTTGGGGGCCATTGTTTAAAGTAATTGGGAATTCTGACTCACTTTTAAAGACACATTCAAGGTTGCAGTGAGGCAATGTGCTGGAGAACCATCCTACTGATGGTGGTGATGGGGGGAGGGGGGAGGGGAGAGGGGGCTGGGGGAACATGAGTTCTATCCCTCATGGTCAGCCAGTTCCTAATCTCAGCTGCACTGGTGTTGGGAGGGCTGGGACTGTATGGGGAAACTAATTGAGAAAGACAATTGTTGATGGGGCACTGCCACATGACAGCTCGCAACCAGCTCAGTGTTGTAATAGGAAGAGAACATGCTGGACATGCTCAGCAGGACAGGATTTAAGCTGGAATGCATGTGGAATGAGTTGGAGCCAGAGACAGTTGCTGAGAAAAGAGAGGTGGGTGTGACAGCGAGTTTAGCCAAGACCTGGGGCATGATTTTTACTTGGAGCCGGGAACCCAGTGGGTAGATGTTCGGGTGGGGAACCCGGAAGTCAAGTGAGTGCATTGCAATCTGCGATCGCAACTCAATGGAAGGTAATTATCTTTGCTTCTGGGTTTCCCGGGCCAGATTGACAGGGTGGCTGCCTGACAGGAGGAAAAGAAGGAGCTGTGAATCAAAGAGGAGGGAGGGTGGGAGAGACCATGGGCCATGGACAACATGGTGGGGGGAGGGGGTCTTGGAGAAGATTGGGGGCAGAGAGATGATCAGATGAAGAGTCAGAGGTGAGGTGGGGGTCAACCATCAAGGGGGGGTTAAACCGATCGTGCCAGGTGAGGCTGATGGGCCTGGATGAAGCACTCCTGTTCCTCTTGGCCCACAAGCAGTGCAATAAAGGGGCTCACCTCATGGATCCAGCCCTTCCCGCCTGCTTTCACCTGATGAGAATCAGAAGGCATGGGAAACCCGTGCAGGTGAGCTTAAGTTAGTTTCAGCTGTAGAATCCACAAAAAATTAAGTACCTCAACGAGGTACATTGCCCCTTTAACAATCCGCCCGCCGGCATTAAGTAGGAACGGGACTTCTGGGTTTCAGATGTACGTGCATCCAAACCCAGAAGTGGGCGTGCTGCGTTGGAGCTGGGTTGCAGTCCCACTTCAAAAAACTGTTATTTTGACCTTCCACCCACCTCCATCCCACCTGTTCTTTGGGGTTAAAATTACCTCCCTGGGAGCAAGACAAGACAGGTGTGAATGATGGAGACAAGAAGGGCTTGGGAGAGATTTTGCAGATAGGAATTGGAACCTCTCTTCAATGCTTTATATGGGGCATTAATTCAATATATAGGTAATTACTCCCCTCACATCACTTCATTGATTAAAAAAAACATTCCCAGGAAATCGCAGTTGCAAACACTGATTCGAGAACCACTAGGCTTCAAAGTTCAAAGCTTATGGGGCTGTTAACAATGTTGGACCAAGTAACTCTACTTCAGAGGTAAGTAAGAACATAAGAAAGGATCAAACAAGAAAAGACCATTTGGTCCATCAAGCCATTTCTACTGCAGACCATAAAAGAAAGAAAAAAAGGACTTGCATTTATATAGCGCCTTTCACGACCTCAGACGTCCAATGCGCTTTACAGCCAATTAAGCACTTGTGAAGTGTAGTCACTGTTGTAATGTAACGAAACATGGCAGCCAATTTTCACGCAGCAAGGTCCCACAAACAGCAATGAGATGATGACCAGATAATCTGTTTTAGTGATGTTGGTTGAGGGATAAATATTGGCCAGGACACGGGGGACAACTCCCTTGTTCTTCTCCAAAATAGTGCCACGGGATATTTTACATCCATTTGAGAGGAGAGCTGGGGCCTTGGTTTAACATCTCATCTGAAAGCTGGCATCTGCGAAAGTGCAGCGCTTCCTCATAATGGCACAGAAGTGTCAGTCTAGTTTATGTGTTCAAGTCTCTGTGGGGCTTGAACCCATGACCTTCTCACTCAGAGGCGAGAGTGCTACCACAGAGCCATGGCTTAAATCCCACTCTGTGCCCTGGGGCTTCTTGGTATTTATAAAGTCCCTGGATAAGGCATTGGTCAGACCCATCTGGTATACTGTTTGCAGTGCACTCATCCAATCATACAAAGGGCATTATACCCTTGAGTGGTGCAGAGACAGCATTAAAGATGGTTTTAAGTATCAGAATGAAAGTTATGAGGAAAGGTTAAGGAAGTTTCTTTGTAAAAGATGTGATTTTTAAGTCATCTAACTGAAGATTTCAAGATGATGATAAAGCTGGGCCAGAGCAAGCAGCACAGGTTCAAGCCCCACTCCATGCCTTTTCTGATCCGAATTGTGCTGCATCAAGAAGGATCTGCAGTATGTTCCAGGAATGGTAGGAAGGATTAGGGGGAAGATGTACAACTGGGCAGCTCAAGACACCTTCTAGTGTCCAGTTACAGGGTGTGCTGACGACAGCCTTGGAGCAGGTGGTACATCTGAATTGCTCTGAGATTGATAGATTTTTGTTAGTTACATCGAGATTACAGTACCCTTCGGCCCAACTGGTCTATGCTGGCGTTTATGCTCCAGACGAGCCTCCTCCCTTCCTTAGGCAAGGGTATTAAGGGTTATGGAACCAAGGTGGGTTGATGGAATTAAGATGCAGATCAACCATGTTCTGATTGAGGAGCTGAATGGCCTACTCCTGTTCCTATGTTCCCTCCCGGCCACATGGTGTCAGGGTAGGCAGTCAAAGAAAGAAGAGGGTAAAGATTACAAGAGAAAAGAGTGAAAACTTGCACATGAAAACATCCCCATGGATTTGCTATTTCAATGAATCACAGAAAGAAACCCATTATGCCTGAGCCAGTACTAATTGTAATTAGTGTTACCCACAACCTCCCGCTTAAAACACAGATTTCACACTTGTAACAACAAAAGTAAAATATATATCTAACAAGAGTGAGTGACTAGCGTGAAATTTACCTGTATTACTGCTTCCTTTCCCTTCGTAAAAGCTTCCCCCTCCACCAGGGCTAGATGGAAGCCGCCGCAGGCCTGCAGAAGGGGGCCCGCTGGAAGATTGGTAGGACGAGCGATAGTTGTAGGAGGTGATCCCTGTGCTCCTGTACTCTCCAGAGTTACGCCTTGATGGACTAGGGGGGTTCATCGAGTGGAGAGGAGAATCCATCGAATCCACACCATATCTGCTTTCTACAGCTCCAATCAGGTCATCCTCTGGTATCACAGTTTCTGCAGTGGAAATCATTATAGAAAGGACGCCATACTTAGAAGGAAATGAACAGTTTTAATATTAGTCGATATCCCGTGACACTGCACACATTTTTCATTTTGTTTTTCAAATACTTATTCATTTCCCTTTTATTATGGATTCTGCTTCCATCGCTGTTTTTGGTAAGGTACTGCATGTCCTATTAACCCACTGTGTAAAAAAACGTCTTGTAATTTACCCATTTGTTTTTTTGATGGTGATCTTAAATGTATGTCCTCTCGTTACTAAATCACTGCCTTGGAGAAATAGTTTTTCTCAATTTGCCTTATCAAAACCTCTCATAATTGCAAACACCTCTACCAGATCTCCGCTCAAACTGGTTCCTTCTAATGAAAAGGGCCTCGGCTTCTCCAGCCTCGCCTCATAACTAAAGCATGTAGTCCCTGGTATCACCATCTGCATTCTCGCCACAGCTTTGACATCCTTCCTAAAGTAAGGTGCTCAAAACAGGATACATTATTCTAACTGCAGCGTGACCAACGAATTATACAGTACATCCATCCATTTAATCTAATAAAATAGAAAGTTATATCCATCACACTCTGGACATCATACTTTGTTACAGATGGAGAACAAATCAAGCATTTAGTGCTGGATACTTCTAACCTAAAGCCAATCTCCACTGTTCCCTCACCAGACAAGTAAATTCTTATTGGCCTGAAGCTTAGGGTTGCCAACTCTGGTTCAAGGCATTCCTGGAAATTTGATCACATGACATTCTGACCACATGACATCGGACCACATGACTTCTACAAATGTTATTGCATTTTCCTTATAAAAGTCCTGTAGTTGTGTAGTAAGGTCTGGGGCATGACTTTATCATGGTGGCGGGATCTCAGCGGGCGCGTGGGAAACACGGGGAAAAACTTCTTACCTCTCTCCACATTGATCGCAACTTAATTGGACGACCTTAATGTGGTTTCCGGGTTTCCCACGCGACTGGCAGCCGGATTGACAGGCTGGCTGCAAATCGGCAGTGAAAGGAACTGCAAATCAGAGAGTTCAAAGTGAAAGTGAAAGAGAGTGAAAGTGAAAGAGAGAGCGAGCTCATGGGGCTTGGGGAAAATCGGTGGGCGGGGGAGGTGGGGGGACATTGGGGGGTTTGGCGGTCATGGGGGGGGGTCATCAAAGGCTCAGGCATGGGGGAGTTGGAGATCGGGGAGTTGGACATTGTGAGTTGGAGATCGGGGAGTTGGACATCGAGAGTTGGAGATTGAAGAGTTGGTGGACATCACACCGCGAGTTGGACATCGGAGAGGGGACATCGGAGGTCGGACATCGGGGATTGGACACCGGGGGTCGGAGATGTGGAGGTGCCCGGCTGATTGCAGGGGTCCGATCACATCAGGTGAGCTTGTTGGGCCTGGATGAAACACTGCTGCTCCTCCGGGCCCACAAACAGTGCAATAAAGGCACTTACCTCATGGATTTGGCCTTTCCCACCTGCTTTCACCTGACATGAATCGGAAGCGATGGGAAACCCGAACAGGTAAGGTTAAATTCATTTTAAGTATCCACTACACAAAATATAAAGTACCTTAAGTACTTCAATGATGTACATTGCCCCTTTAAGTATCAGCCTGCTGGATTTAAGTGCGGGCGGGACGTCCCAGTGACTGCTGCTAGCATGCATACAGATTTGCCTGGGTTAAACCCAAAAATGGGCGGGTTGGAGGCAGGGTTTCTGCCCGGTCCCAAAAACATTGATTTTCTCTGTCCCCCGACCCCCAACCCACCCGATCTTGGGGGCTAAAATCATGCCCCTGGTCTCCCGGAGTTCAGTGTAAAGGCCCGGTCTCCCGGAGTTCAGTGTAAAGGCCCGGTCTCCCGGAGTTCAGTGTAAAGGCCCGGTCTCCCGGAGTTCAGTGTAAAGGCCCGGTCTCCTGGAGTTCAGTGTAAAGGCCCGGTCTCCCAGAGTTCAGTGTAAAGGCCCGGTCCCCCGGAGTTCAGTGTAAAGGCCCGGTCCCCCGGAGTTCAGTGTAAAGGCCCGGTCTCCCAGAGTTCAGTGTAAAGGCCCGGTCTCCCGGAGTTCAGTGTAAAGGCCCGGTCTCCCGGAGTTCAGTGTAAAGGCCCGGTCTCCCAGAGTTCAGTGTAAAGGCCCGGTCTCCTGGAGTTCAGTGTAAAGGCCCGGTCTCCCGGAGTTCAGTGTAAAGGCCCAGTCTCCCGGAGTTCAGTGTAAAGGCCCGGTCCCCCGGAGTTCAGTGTAAAGGCCCGGTCTCCCGGAGTTCAGTGTAAAGGCCCGGTCCCCCGGAGTTCAGTGTAAAGGCCCGGTCTCCCAGAGTTCAGTGTAAAGGCCCGGTCCCCCGGAGTTCAGTGTAAAGGCCCGGTCTCCCGGAGTTCAGTGTAAAGGCCCGGTCTCCCAGAGTTCAGTGTAAAGGCCCGGTCTCCTGGAGTTCAGTGTAAAGGCCCGGTCTCCCGGAGTTCAGTGTAAAGGCCCGGTCTCCTGGAGTTCAGTGTAAAGGCCCGGTCTCCCAGAGTTCAGTGTAAAGGCCCGGTCTCCTGGAGTTCAGTGTAAAGGCCCGGTCTCCCGGAGTTCAGTGTAAAGGCCCGGTCTCCCGGAGTTCAGTGTAAAGGCCCGGTCTCCCGGAGTTCAGTGTAAAGGCCGGTCCCCCGGAGTTCAGTGTAAAGGCCCGGTCTCCCAGAGTTCAGTGTAAAGGCCCGGTCCCCCGGAGTTCAGTGTAAAGGCCCGGTCTCCTGGAGTTCAGTGTAAAGGCCCGGTCTCCCAGAGTTCAGTGTAAAGGCCCGGTCCCCCGGAGTTCAGTGTAAAGGCCCGGTCTCCCAGAGTTCAGTGTAAAGGCCCGGTCCCCCGGAGTTCAGTGTAAAGGCCCGGTCTCCCGGAGTTCAGTGTAAAGGCCCGGTCCCCCGGAGTTCAGTGTAAAGGCCCGGTCCCCCGGAGTTCAGTGTAAAGGCCCGGTCTCCCGGAGTTCAGTGTAAAGGCCCGGTCTCCCGGAGTTCAGTGTAAAGGCCCGGTCTCCCGGAGTTCAGTGTAAAGGCCCGGTCCCCCGGAGTTCAGTGTAAAGGCCCGGTCCCCCGGAGTTCAGTGTAAAGGCCCGGTCCCCCGGAGTTCAGTGTAAAGGCCCGGTCCCCCGGAGTTCAGTGTAAAGGCCCGGTCTCCTGGAGTTCAGTGTAAAGGCCCGGTCTCCCGGAGTTCAGTGTAAAGGCCCGGTCTCCCGGAGTTCAGTGTAAAGGCCCAGTCTCCCGGAGTTCAGTGTAAAGGCCCGGTCTCCCGGAGTTCAGTGTAAAGGCCCGGTCTCCCGGAGTTCAGTGTAAAGGCCCGGTCTCCCGGAGTTCAGTGTAAAGGCCCGGTCTCCCGGAGTTCAGTAATTTTGCTTGTGATTTCGTGCAAGCAGCCGTGTACGACAAATTCCAAGAACCAGGAGGCAACTCGTGAGCAGGTGAAGAGGGATAACCATGGGCGGGGAGACCGACGGCGGGGGATGGGCCGGGAGACCGACGGCGGGGGATCGATTTGCAGCGGGGAAACCAGAAGCGAGAGGAACTTTGATTCCACCTGTAACTAATGGTAACTCACTGACATTGCACTGATAACTAATAGTAAAGTGGTGACACTCAGATTCACCGCATAACCAACTGTAACAGGGAACTACAGACTGGTTAGCCCAACATCAGTAGTAGGGAAAATGCTAGAGTCTATTATAAAGGATGTGATAACAGGACACTTAGAAAATATCAATGGGATTGGGCAAAGTCAACATGAATTTATGAAAGGGAAATCATGTTTGACAAACCTACTGGAGTTTTTTGAGGATGTAACTGGTAGAATAGATAAGGGAGAACCAGTAGATGTGGTTTATTTGGATTTTCAGAAGGCCTTTGATAAAGTCCCACGTAAAAATTAAAGCACATGAGATTGGAGGTAATATACTGGCATGGATTGAAAATTGGTTAACAGACAGGAAACAGAGAGTAGGAATAAATGGGTCTTTTTCGGGGTGGCAGGTCGTGACTAGTGGGGTACCGCAGGGATCGGTGCTTGGGCCCCAGCTATTCACAATATATATCAATGATTTGGATGAGGGAACCAAATGAAATATTTCCAAGTTTGCTGACGACACAAAACTAGGTGGGATCGTAATTTGTGAGGAGGATGCAAGGAGGCTTCAAGGCGATTTAAACAAGTTGAGTGAGTGGGCAAATACAAGGCAGATGCAGTATAATGTGGATAAATGTGAAGTTATCCACTTCAGAAGGAAAAACAGAAAGGCAGTGTATTATTTAAACGGTGATAGATTGGGAAATGTTGATGTACAAAGGGACCTGGGTGTTCTTGTACACCAGTCACTGAAAGCAAACGTGCAGGTGCAGCAAGCAGTTAGGAAGGCAAATGGTATGTTGGCCTTCATTGCAAGAGGATTTGAGTACAGGCACAAGGACGTCTTACTGCAGTTTTACAGGGCCTTGGTGAGACCACACCTGGAGTATTGTGTGCAGTTTTAGTCTCCTTACCTAGGAAAGGATGTACTTGCCATAGAGGGAGTGCAGTGAAGGTTCACCAGACTGATCCCTGGGATGGCAGGACTGTCGTATGAGGAGAGATTGGGTCGACTAGGCCTGTATTCAATCGAGTTTAGAAGAATGAGAGGGGATCTCATTGAAACATATAAAATTCTGACAGGGCTAGACAGACTGGATGCAGGGAGGATGTTTCCCCTGGCTGGGGGGTCCAGAACGAGGGGTCACAGTCTCAAGATACGGGGTAGGACATTTAGGATTGAGATGAGGAGAAATTTCTTCACTCAGAGGGTGGTGAACCTGTGGAATTCTCTACCACAGAAGGCTGTGGAGGCCAAGTCACTGAATATATTTAAGGAGCTAGAAAGATTTCTAGACACAGAAGGCATCAAGGGGTACGAGGAGAGAGTGGGAATATGGTATTGAGATAGAGGATCAGCCATGATCATGTTGAATGGCGGAGCAGGCTCGAAAGGGCCAAAAGGCCTACTCCTACTCCTATTTTCTATGTTTCTACGTTTCTATGTAATACAATAACTCACTGATACTTTTTACCAGTTACGTATAGACGAATAGGTGTAAAACCCTGATATCCTACCTGTAACTAGTAGTTACCGCTGATATTCACCCTGAAACCATAGCCAGAATCCCCTGCACTGCACAAGGTGCGGTCAGGCTCCCCATTCGATGCCACTTTTAACAGGCCCGATCTCTCTCCCTGTCTCCTTGAACTCTAGTTTCGACTCCAGTTCCATGGGAAGGTGACAATTGTGAACCGGGAGCTTCTGTCAGAGCTGGTCTGTACTTGGACTTCACCCACCAAAACCGGCCGATACAGTTCGACCCGAACCAAACCAAGTGATCGCGCAAAGTGCAGCGGGCTCGATGTTTGGAGCTCTTCTCACAGGGCTCATCGTCCTGAACTCAGCTCAGCACCAACATTTCTAAACCACTCCCTCAGCTAGGACTCGATAAAGGAACGTTTTCATAGAATTATAGAAATTACAGCACAGGAAGAGGCCATTCAGCCCCCAGTGCTGGCGGTCTCTCCCGTAACCCCATTCCCCGCCCCCCTAAAGATCTTTTAATATTCCTCCTTTTCAAATATTTATCCTATTCCCTTTGAAAAGAAGTTTTAGTCTCTACCTCAATAGCCACATGTAGTGAAGTGTCCCACGGTCTAATAACCCTCAGTTCAAGAACATTCCTCCTCCCTTCCCTCTTGTTCCTTCCAGTGAGAATCCTTTGTTTCCATTCTCTCGTTCCCCATTCGCACACCAGTGGAAATAATCTTTCACTATTTACCCACAATAAGGTCCCCAGGTTTCTCTCACCCCTTTACTGGCTGCTCCTCTCTCAGTGCAGCCCCCACTCACCACTTTGCTGCACCTGGATCTGTGGGAAATGCTGGTCCCCACACACACACACCATCAAACCATTTCCTCCCCCCGCAACTTGAGCCCCTCGCCCCAATCCCCATTCCCATCTCCATCTCTCCCCCCGAGCCCCCATTCCAGAGTCTCCCTCTACCCCTGATCCCCTATTCCCCAGTCTCCCTCTCCCTCTCCCCCGATCCCCCATTCCCCAGTCTCCCGCTCCCTCTCCCCCTGATCCCCTATTCCCCAGTCTCCCTCTCCCCCGATCCCCCAGTCTCCGCTCCCCCCGATTCCCCATTCCTCCCCCACACTCGAGCTCCCCAATTTCAGAAGGGGGCTGGGGTTGCCGGCCCTCCCAATTTCAGAGACCCCCGACTGCCGACACCCCCTCCCCCCATCTCCATCCAGTCGTGGCTCTCTGTGATGGTGGTCGGGTGAGGTCACCAAGCCGGAGGCTTCTCCAACAGCAGCAGCCGACGAGGTCACGGAGTGGGGGGTGGAGGGGGGGGGGGCGGGGGAGTCACACTGCTGCGGGAAATTTAAATTGTTGACCTCCTGGGATGCAGGAGGCAACGGTCGGGGGAGATATCCCCGACTCCGGGAAAATCCCAGTCATTCCGGGAAGGTTGAGAACCCTACTGAAGCAGTAGTATAGGTGCAAAACAATCTTAGAGAAATAAAAGGCAGTCATTTAATGCTGAGTGCTCCTGCCCTGGACCCCAACCAAATAATAACTGAACTCTGATTGACCTGAAACTCTAATCAGCAACAGTAAGGCTTTGTGGTCTTAAAGGAACATCTTAGCAGCAGCAAACAGAGCGCGGGCCCGAGCACGGGCCCGGGACAGAGCGCGGGCACGAGCGGGGGCCCGGGACAGAGCGCGGGCACGAGCGGGGGCCCGGGACAGAGCGCGGGCACGAGCGGGGGCCCGGGACAGAGCGCGGGCACGAGCGGGGGCCCGGGACAGAGCGCGGGCACGAGCGGGGGCCCGGGACAGAGCGCGGGCCCGGGACAGAGCGCGGGCCCGGGACAGAGCGCGGGCCCGGGACAGAGCGCGGGCCCGGGACAGAGCGCGGGCCCGGGACAGAGCGCGGGCCCGGGACAGAGCGCGGCCCGGGACAGAGCGCGGGACCGAGCGGATTATTCTGTGAATTCAAAAACAACAACAAAAAAATTCAAGCACATCACAGGACACCAGGTAGATGTTTGGTTGGTGAGTATTACAGGTATTTCTCTCTCTAAATTAGGGCAGTGTTTAAACTAAGAGCTGGAAAACCACAGCTATTACTTTATTAAATTAATAACTTAAACTAGATAAACTAATTAGTTAATAAAACTAAAAATAAACGATTCATTAAAAACTTTAACTAATTAATTAACTAAATAGAGGCATGACAGGGCACCTCGATCTCGTTGAATGCACATCCTGTGCCATGTGGGAAGTCCAGGATGCCTCCCGTGTCCTGGATGGCCACAGGTGCAGGAAGTGTCGTCAGCTGGAGGAGCTCGAGCTCCGGGTTTCGGGTTTCGGAGCTTGAGCCGCAGCTGGTGTCACTGCAGCGCATCTGCGAGGTTGAGAGCTACATGGATAGCACATTTCAGGAGATGGTCACCCCACAGCTTAAGAGAGTGCAGGCAGAGAGGGACTGGGTGACCGCCAGACAGACAAGGAGGACCAGGCAGCTAGTGCAGGAGTCCCCTGAATGCATCTCACTTTCTAACCAGTATTCAGTACTGCCATGGGTGGCTCAGCTGTATGGGGTGGGGGGGGGGGGGGTGGAGGAGGAAGGTCAGGAGAGCAATCGTGATAGGGGATTCTATAGTTAGGGAAACAGACAGGTGATTCTGCGGCTGCAGGCATGAGTCCAGGATGGTATGTTGCCTCCCTGCTGCCAGGGTCAAGGATGTCACTGAGCGGCTGCAGAACATTCTGGGAGGGGAGGATGAACAGCCAGAGGTCATGGTCCATATCGGTACCAATGACATAGGTAGAAAGAGGGATGAGTTCCTGCAGGCAGATTTTAAGGAGTTGGGAAAGAGATTAATAAACAGGACCTCAAAAGGTAGAAATCTCCAGATTGCTCCCAGTCCGACGAGCTAGTGAGTACAGAAATAGGAGGATAGGGAAGATGAATGCGCGGCTGGAGAGATGGTGCAGGAGGGTGGGCTTTAGAATCCTGGGGCATTGGGACCAGTTCTGAGGAAGGTGGGACCTGTACAAGCCGGGTGGGTTGCACCTCAACAGGGCCGGGACCAATATCATCACGGGGAGGTTTGTTAGTGCTGTGGGGGAGGGTTTAAACTAGCTTGGCAGGGGGATGGATGCTATGTTAGATGGATCATCAAATGAGGCCATATGGGTTTAGCTAAGAACAAAAGAAGGGCAATCACACTGCTGGGAGTGTTCGATAGACCCCCAAACAGTCAGAGGGAGATAGAAGAGCAAATGTGTAAGCAAATTTCTGAGAAGTGCAAAAACAATAGGGCAGTAATAGTCGGGGATTTCAACTGAGCTAATATTAACTGGGAAAAATTAGTGTAAAAGGTATAGAGGGCGCAGAATTCTTAAAATGCACTCTGTTTTAGGGAATGAAGTGGGGCAGGTGGAAGGAGTATCAGTAGGAGAGCATTTTGGTGGTAGTGATCATAATTCAGTTAGATTTAGCATAGTTATGGAAAAGGACAAAGATAGAACAGGAGTAAAAGTTCTCAATTGGGGAAAGGCCAATTTTGCAAAGCTGAGAAGTGATTTAGCAAAAATGGACTGGAAACAGTTACTTGAAGGTAAATTAGTGTCAGAGCAGTAGAAGGCATTCAAGGAGGAGATAGTGAGGGTTCAGAGCAAATATGTTCCCACAAAGAAAAAGGGTGGGACTCCCAAATCTACAGCCCTCTGGATATCAAGGAACATACAGGGTAAGATAAGGCAAAAAAGGAAGGCTTATGTCAGAGACCGAGAGCTCAATACTGCAGAAAGCCTAGAGGAGTATAGAAAATGCAGGGGTGAAATTAAAAAGGAAATTAGGAAATCAAAGAGAGGGCATGAAAAAATACTGGCAAGTAAAAATCAAGGAAAACCCAAAGATGTTTTATAAATAAGGAAAGTGTAGGGCCTATTAGAGACCAAAAAGGTAACCTATGTGTGGAGACGGAAGATGTGGGTATGGTTCTTAATGAATACTTTGCGTTTGTCTTCACAAAAGAGGGGGAAGATGCAGAGATTGTAGTTAAGGAGGAGGAGTGTGAAATATTGGATGGGATAAACATATTGAGAGAGGAAGTATTAAGGGGATTAGCATCCTTGAAAATAGATAAATTGCCAGGCCCGGATGAAATGTATCCCAGGCTGTTAAGAGAAGCAAGGGAGGAAATAGCGGAGGCTTTGACCATCATTTTCCAATCCTCACTGGATACAGGTGTGGTGCCGAAGGATTGGAGGACTGCTAATGTTGTACCGTTGATTAAAAAGGGAGAAAGGGATAGACCGAGTAATTACAGGCCAGTCAGTCTAACCTCTGTCGTGGGCAAATTATTGGAAAAAATTCTGATGGACAGTATAAATCGTCATTTAGAATGGATTTGTTAAGGGAAGGTCGTGTCTGACTAACTTGATTGAAATTTTTGAGGAGGCAACATGGATTTTAGCAAGGCTTTTGACAAGGTGCCATATGGCAGACTGGTCTGAAAAGTAAAAGCCCATGTGATTCAAGGGAAAGTGGCAAGTTGGTTCTGAACTTGGCTCAGTGGCAGGAAGCAAAGGGTAATGGTCGATGGGTGTTTTTGTGACTGGAAGGCTGTTTCCAAAGGGGTTCTGCAGGGCTCAGTACTAGGTCCCTTACTTTTCATGGTCTATATCAATGATTTACACTTAAATGTAGGGGGCATGATTAAGAAGTTTGCAGATGATACAAAAATTGGCTGTGTGATGGTTAAAGAGGAAGAAAGCTGTAGACTGCAGGAAGATATCAATGGACTGGTCAGGTGGGCAGAAAAGTGGCAAATGGAACTCAATCTGGAGAAGTGGGAGGTAATGCATTTGGGGAGGGCAAACAAGGCAAGGGAGTACACAATAAATGAGAGGATATTGAGAGGTGTAGAGGAACAGAGGGACCATGGAGTGCATGTCCACAGGTCCCTGAAGGTAGCAGGACAGGCAGATAAGGTGGTTAAGAAGGCATACAGGATACTTTCCTTTATTAGCTGAGGCATAGAATATAATGGCTATGCTGGAACTGTATAAAACATTGGTTAGGCCACAGCTAGTGTATTGCGTACATTTCTGGTCACCACATTACAGGAAAGATGTGATTGCACTAGAGAGGGTACAGAGGAGATTTACGAGGATTTAGCCAGGACTGGAGAATTTTAGCTATGAGGAAAGATTGGATAGGCTGGGGTTGTTTTCTTTGGAGGAGGAGGTTGAGGGGAGATTTAACTGAGGTGTATAAAATTATGAGGGGCCTAGATAGTGTGGATAGGAATGACCTGTTTCCCTTGGCAGAGAGGTCAATAACTAGGAGGCATAGATTTAAAGTATTTGGTAGAAAGATTAGAGGGGAGTTTAGGAGAATTTTTTTCACCCATAGGGGTCTGGAACTCACTGCCTGAAAGGGTGGTAGAGGCAGAAACACTTATCGCATTTAAAAAGTACCTGGATGTGCACTTGAAGTGCTGCAACCTACAGGGCTACAGACCAAGAGCTGGAAAGTGGGATTAGGCTGGATAACTCTTTTTCGGCTGGTACAGAAACGATGGGTCGAATGGCCTCCTTCTGTGCCGTAAATTTCTATGATTCTATCGTGCATTGCATGATATGGCATTCCTATCCTTCTAATACAGCACATGGTCCAATTTACCATGAGGAATGCCACAAGAGGTCTCCCAGTAACTTACAGCTATCACACTCCAGATGTCACACTTCTTCACAGATGCAAACAATCTTGAAATGTTGGTGTCTGAGATTAGCACATTCCATTCTGCAAAGCTCCTTGATCAACAACAATTAAACTCTGACTGATCTGAGCCTGTGTTTACATAACAAAATATTGGACTTAGTGGCCTTAAGGCACTGAGTTCCACATTAGCAGATTAGCTGATCACTTACTACTGCAAATAAGGTTTGTAACATAATAAAGACATAAAAATTACAAGATTTACAAGAAAATGATATAATAAAAATTTCTGTGTGAGAAATTCCTCTAACAAGGTGAGAGACCTGGGCCAATGTGAGAATCTTGAGCCATAAACTCATGTGGGTTCCCAGTCTCATCACTATAAACTGAAAAGAACTAAGATGTGTGTGTGTGAGTGTGTGCGTGCTTTATTCCCTCAGCTTCTAACTGTGCTACTTTTGACCTGGCTATTCCATGGTATGAGAAGCACCATGTCCACACATTCACAAAAAAAAGAGCAATCTCATGCTCAAAAAAAATTAAAAGTAAATAATATACAAACTGAAAGAGGCAGAAAATCAGAAAACGTGTAAGTCAAATGCATTAAACATTACCAAATGCCATCAGTCAGCAGCTGTAATGACCAATAAGCACTCATATATATATCAGGGATTTACCATGCCGAGGGAAATAAAAATGACAAGTGGTTAAAGGTTACAAATACAAATTATTTTGCCTGCATTAGATATCTGCATTGTACAAGAAGAATGTTGTTTCACTCCCTCCCCGTGCCAATTTTAAAATTAACAGTGTCCTAAAATACTGGGTTTGTTAAAAACGATTAAATAGAAAACAAACACATGCCTTTAACTACACAAAATACAGGGAAAATAAAAGATCTATTCGTAAGGCTCGCAATACCTGTTCTGCACAAAGCCACAGAAGAAGCATAACAAATACACAGAGTTGTGATAACCTGCCTGTGTTTAAAAACTGTCGGGGAAGTTGACAGTGTTTGCTGAGACTCTGCCACCTCAAGGGCACTGACAGATTGGGCTAGTGTTAACGAGCACCAGATGTTGATGAGGATCACTGGAGACCTGTTACAAAGGTTCAGCAGGAACCAGCGACTGGTGTCTCGCTAGTCAGCACAGCTGGCTCAGCCAGTGGTGAGAGCACTGCCACAAACAAGTCTTAAAATGCATAATGGCAGCCACTGGGTTTCAAAGTAATTAGTTATGTGAAGCAATTTGAGATTTTTGAAATGATCATAGGTTATATCTTCTTTTTATTATTAAAGTTGCTTTTCTACAGATGAAAGATTATCTTTTGATCAGCGTACAGTACAAGACTCAATCTCTGCTCTGCTATGTGCAAAGTGAATAGAACCATAGACTATTACAGTATAGAAACAGGCCATCCAGCCCACATCTCGCAATTGGGTGCCATCAGCAAACCTCAAACCTCCTTTGGCTCAGTGTCCACTGTGAAACGACATAGGACATTTTTTCTATATTTAAAGGTGTTTTATAAATGAAAGTTGTTGTTGTTGTTTCCTTTCTTATGGCCTTGTGTACTTGCTCTGTCACCATTAATGGCCTGTGTATCTGCTTCTTTACTCCATTTGAAATCTTTTCACTTAAGGTGCACTTCCTTCCCCGATTCTAACTTTCAAAATTTATTACTTCACACTTTTCTACATTGAACTGCACCCGCCACTTATTAGCCCATCCCGCTGGTCTATGTCCTCCTTTCAAATTCTTTGTTACAATTTGCCATATCTCCCAATTGGATGCTATCAGCAAACCTCAATATTGTCCCTTCAATTCCCAAGCCCAAATCACTTACATATACTAACAGCGACCCAGGTGGGCCCCACTTTTGCTGGCCAGGAATCCAGTAACAGGGTTGAGAGACTTCAGTTATGTGGAGATACTAGAGAAGCTGGGATTGTTGTCTTTGGAGCAGAGAAGGTTATGGGGAGATTTAATAGAGGTGGTCAAAATTATGAGGGGTTTTGATAGAGTAAATAGGGAGAAATTGTTTCCACTGACAGGAGGGTCGATAACCAAAGAACACAGATTTAAGGTAATTGGCAATGATCTGGAATGCACTGTCTGAAAGGATGGTGGAAGCAGATTCAATAGTAACTTTGGAAACAGAGTTGGATAAATACTTGAAGTAGGAACCCCCCCCTCCGCTCCCAAAG
The DNA here is from genome assembly GCF_035084215.1 of Heptranchias perlo. Lineage (NCBI taxonomy): Eukaryota > Metazoa > Chordata > Chondrichthyes > Hexanchiformes > Hexanchidae > Heptranchias > Heptranchias perlo. The sequence continues at coordinate 110,441,941 of NC_090329.1, forward strand.
CTACTCTTTGCTACACTGAGTGCGCTGTATCCAATTCTGTCAGCTCTACTGCCTCCTCCGCTAACACACCACAGACTATGGATCAAACTGGGACTGTTCTGGTTTATGTGACCCAGTTCCACAGCAGGAAGCCACTATTTGTTTTTAAACACTTTATCAGATGTTTATTTTAATGAATTAAACCCCTGAACATCATTGTCATTATCTGTGTTTTAAGAACTCCAAAGATATTCAAAGCCCAATAGCAGCCATGCAATGTGTCCGAAACTGAGCACCATGATACCTGGAAGAACTCAATGGACAGAGCAATGGATTACTAATGAGGATGATCACAGATCACAGAGTACAGTGCACTCCAAGACATTCCTCCATTAGCCCTTCATCGGGATATTAATTTGGCAGGGATTTTCTTTAACCATGTCTTTTTGAAACAACATAGGGAAATTCATCAGTAGCTAACAAAATGATTAGGAATGATAATGGCTAGATTAGTCAGTACCCACAAAAGGCACGTTTAGAGTGATGTACCTGCTTGCATCCTCTCGTTTTCATATTCCAAGGGGGTCTGAGAAGTTGCATTGTATATGGTGAAGGGCTGGCTGCTGAACAGGTTATCACAGTGCAGGCTGTGGCAGAGGTTCTCCAGGAAGCGCAGGATGAAGACAATACTGTTGACTGCTGGCAGACTGAGAGTGTGCTGTTCGCCATCAAACGTAGCTAGTGAAATAGAAAGCACAACACAAAAAGCACTCGCAAAGATTACAAACTTCTCCGCTTATGGCTCCACCTGATCAGTTTATTTTTTAAAAAGTTCTGTTTTATTTGATGAATTTTTGTATTCGTCAAGCTGAGGGATGTCAGTGCTGAAAATGGAACACTTTCCCTTTTGGCACCCAGTATCAGCATTAAGCACTTGTAGGTCAGATATTGCATAGGTTAGATTCAGAGCAAAACTCCTTCTATTCTGCCCCCAAAATGTCCCTCACCCCTAACTTCAGTATATCAGTGTGACAATTCTCTATATTCCATACCAGTCACCCTGTTGTCTTTCTGCATGAGATTGCCAATTAAGTAGAACCAGATTGAGGCTGCCCGAACTCGTTTCATTTAAGTCTCTTATAATCAGCAGAGAGAAAGAAGGTACTTCCATCCGTTAATCTGGATTAAAACCCAGGTCCAAGAGATGAAAGGACAGTATCTAACCCACTGCACCAATTAGTTCTATTCAGTTTTGTATCTATTTTGTGCCGTAGCATAGAGAGTAAATTTTCTCCACCACGCCCCAACCCTAAACTCACAGAGTACTTCAACAACACCACACTAGTCATCTTGTGGCCATCTCTGAGTAAGATTGTAAATTAAGTCCCACTTAGTGCTGAATTTGGGACAGTTTTGTGCTGCACCCACTAAAACTGTATTGATATTTCCTGAACTCAATTAACGTAGGACCATCAGAGCCAATAGAGATTTTCAAACCATCAGTCTGGACTGGATTCCAACCCAAGTCGCAAAGATGAAAGGCCAGTGTCTAACCCACTGCGCCACCAATTCCCCAAAGAATTGGATTTGAATCTATTTGTAAGATCATACTGACTGATTTTTTTTTAAATGAACATACTATTCACACACTGGCCAAGTCTGCAGAACCAATCCCACTTAGAGTTGGAAAAAAAATCAGTAAAAAATATAAGAGGATAATCAAAGCGTGAGATTTGGCAGATCAATCACCTTCCTAATGATACCCACTGGTTATAAAGTACGGACTATTGGGTCCGTAGTAAAGACATGGCCCCTGAACTGAACTGAAAATGCAGTAAGGGTGGCTTAGGGGCTCTCACACAGTGTCTTATACTAGCTTAGTTTACCTTATGTTCCATGCACTCAATTAATTGCATCAAATTAATCAGATACGATGTGCATTGTGGCCTTTCAGTGTCACAGATCGATTGAAATTTCTACTTGCTGTATTCTGTTTTTTCAAGTGTCTAATGAGATCCCACCATGACTTTTGAAGTTCAATTCTTCATCGCTGTTTTCATTCTCCCAACTATGTTTGTTGCTGTACCATGCACCCTTATGTCTGAGTCTTATCTTTAGTTTAACCCTAGTCTTCGATCTTCCTCTATGTTCTTCAGTATTTGCTGCATTGCTTTCTTCATCAGTCTTCCCTTCCTCAACCTATCATTGTCTCTCAGCCATACCTAACTTGCTGCTTCTTACAAATACAGTGCACTCCTGTTATCAAAAAATGTAACTGATTTCACAATTTCTTAACCATTGGGAGTGTACACTGCAGTGTAAACCAAGTATGCTGTAGTACAAAAACAAGTTGATACTTATACTGGCCAGATTCCTAGTGGTCAATTGCACACTTCACAGATTAGCATTTATAATGTCGACAGTGAGCTTGTAGCCTGCAAACAACAAACCTGCCATCAGTACACAATTGAAAGAATAGAATTTGCATGCTATAGAAATGAAAGATAAAAAAACTTTAACTTCTGAAAGACCACATCTACCTTAGGGGAATCAACTACACAGTGTAGCGACATGTGGCGAAGCTGAAAGCATTATGGAACACAAATTCTTCCCGATCCCAACACTACTATTTCTCTTTTCCAGTTTAGAATTTAATCATTTTGGTAATTACAACAATGTAAATACCACACTGGTACATTTGACTGAACTATAGTTGCATGTTTGACCAGACTACCTATTATTTTCTGCAAGTATTCCAATGTCCATTCCATTTCCCAGGATACCACTATCTGCCAATTCCCTTCGAGTTCCATGACGTAACCACTTCTATGAGACATGTCCCCTATGTTGCTGCTTCCTGTACAGACCTCCAGGTACACTCACATAGGGTTAGTTTCCCTTTCACATTTTGCTGTCAAACTCTCCCATTGCTATTTATTTTGATCAATCAATTCCAATCAAAATGAGGGTAGAGTTCTCCACTGGTGTAGTGCTTGTCCTGAGTTACCTAATCTCAGCTGAGGCATCAGGGAGAGCACTACAATGGTTTCAGTGTCCCTCAGGCTAAGGAGGGAAATAATGGGCTCTATTTCAGCACCGGCGATCGGGTGCGTTCCTGGCAGGGGGGCTACGAAAATCGGGGATTCCTGGGGCGGGGCGGGGCGGGAGCCCGGCTCCAACCCGCCCACTTCCGGGTTCCCCACTGATGCGCTGACATGTGCACGCAGCCCCCGCATGTGGGACTCCCACCGGCAATTAAAGCCGGCGGGGTGCCACTTAAAGGTATTTATTTTGGTATTTCAGGTCGTTTACAGACCTGATTATCGTGATATTTTAGGAGGGTTGGAATTTTACAAACAACTGGGACTGTTTCCCGCACTGGGGGAAACACTCCCAGTTCAAATGGACGTGTTGCAGCCATCAGCCTGTGGCAGCTGCAAAGGTCCATTTGACAGGTTGTGGGGGGGAGACCCTCACTCATTGCAGGAGGCCACTCTGTCACTTTGGACAAAGTTTGACCTCCACCACCCTCCTCCTAACAACAAAATTCACCAACTTGCACACTTACCCCGGTGTCCAGACACATGTACCTACCTTGCGGACCCCCTCAGATGTACATCTTCCAGATGGGGGCCGCCGTAGCTGCAGTCATGACCTCCTCGGAGGGCGAACAGCATCACCAGCCTCGCCGGCCACGCAGTCTACCTCTGACACGTGGAGCTCCACAACACAGTGCTGTGACACATCCACCTGCACAGTAGGAGGGAGGGCAACCGCAGAGAGAGATGCATCGCAGAGGGCACTACCCTCGCTACAGGGTCCACAACCGAGGCTCAGCTTCCTGGACCTCTCTGAGCAGCAGTGCACACGGAGGCTCAGAGTCACTCAACGTGTAATCGTGGACATCTGCAGCCTCCTTCATGCCGAGCTGCTCCCGGCTGGCCCAAGCACCATCTTCTTACCTGTCGCTGTCAAAGTCACCACTGCCCTCAACAACTTCTCCTCCGCATCCTTCCAGGGTGCCACCGGGGACATCGCCGACGTCTCTCAGTCGTCTGCGCAAAAGAGCCCTGCAAATACACCTACACCCACTCTGCAGTGACACAATGGGTGGCATCAGGTGTGGGTCTTCATTGTGATCCTCAGGAAAGGGCATTATTGCACAAACTAGACAAGATTCGCAAAGACGTGACAGTAGTGGTGCCAATACAATATGTAATGTGAGTTGCTCAGAAATTAAATATAAGTAAAAACCATGACAAACCCTCAAACACCCTTGTGCATCCCCTTCATGCTCACAACACGTTTGCCTTACGCTGCCTACTGCACATATGTGATGCATGCCCTGTGGCTGCAGCACAGGTAGTGGCAGGTTGAGTGAGGCTGACTGTGAAAAAGATGCATGAGAGGGTGAGTATGAGATAGAGCCATGAGATTGTATGAGGATTGGGTTGAGTAATGGCGAGGTGAGTAAGTGCAGGTATGATGAGGATGAGGTTTGAGTGGGTGTGAGGGGTGATGTGACAGAGTAGTGTTGGCAGTGCAGAAGGAGATGTGGGGTGGTGGCGGTGATGTGGCAGACGGAGTGTAGGGGAATGAGTAAGTGTACTCACTTTGGCTGACCTACTTAGGTCATTGCAGCGCCTCCTGCACTGTATGCAGGTGCGCGATATGTTGGTGGTGCAGGTGACCTCCTCTGCCACCTCGAGCCAGGCCTTCTTGGTGGCAGAGGCAGGCCACTTCCTCCCGCCCGCCGGGGGGAAGATCTGTGTCCTCCCCCTCCTCCTCACCCCATCCAATAAGAGCTGGAGTGAGGCATCATTAAACCTGGGAGCAGCCTTCCCCCTGGGCTGCTCCATGCTGTAATTTTTCCTATTTCTTGCAGCATCAGTCAGTGGAGGACTGCCCCTTTAAATAGAGCTCCTCCAGCTGACAGACCTTGCTGCACATGCGCAGTCCGCCCGATGCGCAGATCAGCAGCGGGGAACCCGGAAGACCAGGTAAGTGGATCCAATCAGCCTGCGATTGCGCGCGGGGCAGACTGATCTCACCGGGCGCGTTACCCACGTGCCCAATCGCCCCTCCGCCACGAACCCGCCACCATGGTAATATCGGGCCCAATAAGTCAAGGTTACCAATTTTGATTGGGTCAAGTGTTCATGTATGGACGTTAGGTAAGAGCAGGATTGGGCTTAACTGCAGTGACTTCCCCTCCCCCATGGTTGAATTATGTTGGCTCATGCATGAAGAATGGCCATTTTTGGCAAGGTATCAGGGTCTGCCAGCACCCATGGATCTGTATTCCAGCAAAAGTCACCGCCTTCACGGGCGAAAGGGAGAACATTGGAACAAAAAGAAACATGCAGAATCACAACCTTCACAAGTTAACCCTTATTTCCAACAGCAATCCCATAGTAATCAAAGTACAATAATAAAAAATTATATTCTGGGGAGGGGCCAGAGAATGAGAACATAACCAAAATAAAGACTTGCTGGTCATTCTTCGGGACTTCACTGTTGTTTTTACAGCTGCAATGCACAGCAGCATTTCAGAGCTGGTGTGCTCGTTTTCTTAACTTTCATGTAAAGACAGTACAAAATATAGTCTTCTAAACAATTTTGTACCTAGTTGATTTTTAAAAATCATAGTTCGTTATCAAATATCATTAAACCAGCTTTTCTGTTTGTGATGCTGACACACCTACTGTGTACTTGCAATGATTTGTTTCTAATGTTAGATTTGCAGCATTTGCAGTTTTTTCTTTTTATCTAAGGTTCTCATGTGGAGGCACAAATTGTCTGGTCAATAGACAGAAGATCAATCAACCCTTGAGCTTGTTCTGCTATTCTATACTATCTGCACCTCAACTCCATTTACCTGCCTTTGCTCCATATTCCTTGATACCCTTACCTAAAATTTCAATCGACCCACCATTCACAGCCTTTTTTCGGGGTGGGGCGGGGGAGGTTCCAGATTTCCACTACCCTTTGTATGAAAAGGTGCCTCCTGATTTCACTCCTGACTACACGAACACACATAAAACATTACAGTTCTTGACTGGATCAGCAGTCAGAGGGGGAAGGGAATTTGCTGTGTGGAAAAGCTATTTCAACAACCACAAGCATTTTATTTGGTTTTACAAGGAAAAATCTTTCAGTCACTATTTTGTGTAATACCTTGTTTGTCAGTTGGATATTGCAGGTTAGAATTAAATATTTAAACATTCATTGTGTAGCCTATTCGGTAAATTAAAGAAGCATGACTTAGAATTTCATTGTGTTAATCAGCTGACACTTCACTTCTGAACCAAATCTTGAGGTTCTGGCATTTTCAATAATTGACAGTCTTTGCTTCCCTTCAATAACCAGGTGGAAGATGTTACTTGTCATATTTATCAAATCCAGACCCTTTTATCAAATAATGGGATGCAATTTCATTACTAATCAAGCACTCTGGCTAATAACTGCCACCTGGGCCTTTATTTTTACTGGCACATTAGTATAAGGAGAAAAGCTTAGTCTGCAGCATTAATGAAAGTTAATGAAGGAGATTGAGTCTGTTTTTAAAAAAATACTAGGTCAAAGCTGCCAAAATACCTGAAATTAAGCAAAATGAGAAAATCATGAGGCAGTTTAGAGAAAAATGCGAGTTCAAAAAGGGGAGATCTCCAGTAAAATGTAGCCTAGTTTTTGACATGAATATGGTTATAACTTTGCTAAAATTATATGCATTGTCTTTACTATTGGTTTTGATAATATTTTTTCGTGGTTATTTTAATTTTAACTACTGGTTTTATTTATGGGCCATACGTCTGTGGAAAAATCACACAGAACACCATAAGATAAACAGTGAGTAAGTCCCACAACGAGGCCCAATTTTGGACAGTGCACTTGCAAGAAGAGGAAGGCTCTGTGTTTATAAACCAAGGCCCCGAAATTCCATGGGGATATCTGCGCCAGCCTTGTGCCGTGAGCCAGGGCGTGCACCCACCGATGCTGTCCAGCTCTGAACTCGCAATTAATTGCAGAGTCAGCTCATTTAAATATCCATATACGGTTCAGCAGCAAAGCTCCTGTCTGCACTTGGGAAGGGGGGTGGTGGCAGGAATTGAAAATTGTGGGTGCGACTTTTAAAAAGCCAATATTGGGTGAAGATTGCAGCAGCAAGTAATTAGATGTGTGTTTGGCGCAGTGAATTGGCTGCCGGGCAGATATAATGAATGGCTGATGTATGATCTTGTGCTGTTTTTAAAGCATGTCTTCAATTGGAGGATCTGGCAGAGGCACCGAAAGGAGGATGCAGGGGAGGTGGAAGAAGGCTGAAAAGAGCACACAATTTCAATGAGACTGGCTTATGGACTACCCCATGCCTATGGGAGGAAACTGCAGAAAAATGTCTCACGTGCCACGTGGAGGAAGGTGGCAGTGGCACTGAGTGCCACCTCACTCACCCGTAGTTCTGCAGACCAGTGTCGGAAAAGTCTCAATGACCTGACGAGGGCAGGCAAGGTAGCACACTGGCCGCTGTCCCTTTTCCCCCTTGGGCATTCACACACTGTTCAACCTCCAAAATTAATAGCTGCACAAGTAACCTTTCACACTGCTCTGTGGCTGAGTCACTAACTCAGGATCTTATAGTATTTGTCCTCGTCTCCCTAACAGCAATTACTTGCATGCAGAATTTTAAAATCCCCTTCCTTCACTTACACAGGGTGACACCAGCAGTTCCACTACATCAGTTGCCTGAATGCCAACTGGAAGACATCTCTCAAATGCTAATCTTTGAGTGGGTGGCACCTCTTCCTGTTAAGAGAGTTAATGTTAAGAGCTTGCAATGATACATGGGTGCCAAGTGTTGCACCCTGCACTTTGGGAAAGCCAGCAAAGCGATAAAACTGGATATCTCTACCATCTTGTAAGGTAATATCGCCTCAAATTCCACTTCATTTTCTTTTCCTCATCCTGTGCTGCTCCTCCTCCCCCTCTACTGTAGTTGTACACAGAGGGAAAGCCCATAAGGAACCCCATACCCAGTACTCATACCTCTTACTGTGTGGGTGGGCTGTACTACTGAAATTACTCCAGGTACACTGTACCACTCATGACTACAGCATCAATGTCCCAATTATATTAAATTTTATCTTTAAGAATGGAATCAAAAAATTTTAACATTTCATTGCTTGTGATCATTTTATCCCCACAAAACAAGTTCTTCAACATGATAATGAATGCCTATCATTTTTGCAGTTTCTAGTTTTGAACATTAGATCCTAATGCTATCTATAAATCTGAACATATCCACCTATGCTGCTTTAACTCACAGCATGACGTTTGTAAGTCACTGATCTATTATGGCCATTCATGTCAATGTATATAAATTAAGACTGTTATAATGCCAATAATGAAAGCTGATTAACATAATACTGTTGTGCTAAATGCCTTGCTAGCTGCTATGCACTCTGTTGTAGCACATGTTTTAAAATTAATCTTAAGCATATGTGTAGATCTGTAACTACACGTGAACTTTTAAACCATGCAGCCTAGTGGCTAATACTATTAAGAACACATCTGTTTTGTAATTTTATTTAATTAGCATGAATTAGTAGTTTTTAAGCTTGACTTATACAGACTGGCAGTGCGTTAGTTCAGAGTGATCTAGAGAAACTGATGTGCGGAGCATTATTTTTATATTATTTCTGGTGCATGTCCTAGTGTAGAAAGGTTCATTGTTTACCCTCTGGCAATGTTATCCCATAAGGTCAAGTTTCAGGTCATGCCAATGGTAGCTGATTTTTAAAAGGGAGCGTGAATGAGGAGCAATGGGAAGTAATCTGAATTGTAATAAAAGGTTTAGGCAAGATTTCTCTAAGTTTGCTTGAAAATCTGCTGCCAGAAGAATGTGAATGTGAAGAACATCTTTTTGATTGTCTCCTGGGAGGGTTTATTGACCGACAAAGCATCTAGGTAGCTGTCAGCAAAACCTTAAGAGAATGGAGAACGATACTGCCAGAGATATCTTGGGCATTGCAGATATCTTGGGTTTTTCCATTTGTTTTGCTCTGAGATGGTAAGGTGAAGAGAAAACATTGGCCTCCAGTGGCAATCAGTGCTCCCTTGATGTGAAGGCTCTGAATAGCCATTAGGGGGTCACAAGATTGAGTCTTAGTTTGTGCTGAGTTAGCTGTTCTCAGCTGAAGCGGTGGTAAGTTCACGAAAATTGGGCTCAGCATCCCTGAATTAGAGAGGGGAATACTGTCCAGGATTTCTGTCCCTACGGCTTTCCAGTGACCCTGCTAAAAATGCAAAGATGTGGATGTCAGGTGATGACAGGATTGGGCTCAGCTGTGATTCCCTTTGCGGTTAAATATTCTGCCAACATTCATTGTCTATTTTCTTTTCGCACTGTCTTTAGTCATAGAAATAGATAGAAGCTACAACATGGAAACAGGCCATTTGGGCCAATCAGTCCGTGTCGGCATTTACCCTCCACACTAGCCCCCCTATACTAAGCAAATATTCTCCAAAGGAGAGCATGGGTAGACAACATTCTCCCAGACCTCTTCCAGTCTTACTCTCTAAGCTGAAGTTATGAGATAAACGACAGGAATCTAATCACCTGCCAGTTTTCTCTTCCTCCTTATGGAGAAATATTCAGTGTCCTCATGATGACTTGACCATGTGGGAAATTGTGATGCAGACCTGCATCTCGATATTCATTGACACACTGACTCGGTGCACTCATTGCTGGGCTATCTGCGGCTTTGCTTGTCACAACAAATTCCGATCATTACTACTACTACAATCACCAGGAACAGTGTAAATAAACAGAGAATGATAAATCTGTTATAAACAAGTGTGTGCGTAATTATAAAGAATGGTTAGCTCAAGCAGGTAAGGAGGAGGATCTCACAGGCTATTAATGCAAAGTTTGAATCCTTTGTAACTATCAAATAAGCACCTTACCTTAAATTACTGTCTTGAGGCCACTTCAACTCTCTATATATTGTATATAAATACTAGACAATCTCCTGTGGTGTCACCAACAAAGAGTCAAGATCAAGTGTAGTCTGTGAGTGAAGTGGGGTTAGAAGGTGGGAGATAATTGGACCAGGACATGCAGATGTAATTCAGTCCCTATTTTAAAACCATATATTCTGTCCCCAGACATGGTTTTTTGGGAGGGATAGAGAGTGTATATGGGACAGGTAGGATGGACCAAAGGGTCTTTTCCTATCCATCATTGTTCATATGTTTGTATTTTTATATTTCCATTATTGTTATGCCCACATTTTAAATGGAACCTGCCTATATAAACTTGTCATGCTTTAAATACACCTTGCTGGCAGTGGTGACGCTGCCTCTACTGAGGTGAGGGGGTAATTAGAGTGGTAAGTTCACACTGGCAGTTTCCGTTATGAATGCGGACATAGGAATTTATAATTGAGAAAATTGACGGGTAGTGTAGAGAGACGTAGATTTTTAAATATATTATAGACTAGTTGAACTCCTGTGGTGTTGTACATGATAAATCAGACAATATGGTCTCTCTGTTACAGCCTCCGTTGTCTTCATGTTGCTGTTGCTCCGTATATTCTCTTCTGCTTCTGTATCTTTCTTCTCTTCTCTTTGTCTTCCCTCTCTCCTCTCTTTTTGCTTCTCTTGCTGTCTTTTTCTTCTTTCCTTTCAGGTGGGAGGTTGTTGGTGGTGTGCCATAACGTGGCACAGAAAGGAGCCATCAACGGCAGCTTTTGGGAAGGGATTGTGGGGAAAATGTGACCCTCAGGGTTCCCTTCCCCCCCCAATCACGTGTCTGAACCTGTCTGAACACCAACGACACCTTTGATTGCTGTGATCGCCTCCCAGCCGAGATGTGATAGGGGGCAGTTGGAAAGATTATCTGTAATCACCAGGCATTGTTCTCTGACTATATATGCTATGCGTTTTTAGAACCCTTCACTCACCTGACGAAGGAGGTAAGCTCCGAAAGCTTGCGATTTAAAATAAAACTGTTGGACTATAACCTGGTGTTGTGCAAGTCCTTACATTTGTCCACCCCAGTCCATCACCAGCATCTCCACATCATGCCTACATTACAACAGTGATTACACTTCAAAAGTACTTCATTGGCTGTAAAGTGTTTTGGGACGTCCTGAGTTAGTGAAAGGCGTTGTATAAATGCAAGTTCATCTTTCTTTCTTCCCGTATCCCCTTATTTCAATTGTCGCCTAACCCTTTACCTTCTCACTACCTCTTCCCCTTCCTACCATTACCTCACTGCCATCACTACCTCTAACTCTTCCCCTATGAACTACCCACTGAACTCCTTTATCATCCCTTCCCACTTGCCAGTATCACTCACCTCTTTCATCCCGCCAACCACCCCCCCCACTCCCACCCAGGGCAGGTACTAAGAAGCCAAAAGTGTCCACATCCTCAATGTTTTTTTCATCCCCTTCCTATTTTTTCCTCTCAAAAGAAGCTTTGCTTGGTTTTCAAACTGATCTTATTTGTTTTTTTAGTTAGAATGAGGAAACATACTCTGTCTTCCTCTCTCTATCTCTATCTCTATCTCTGTCATGCTCTCTTTTTCTCACAGGTGTTATTTTTTCTGTCAACAAAACACAAATGAGATAATTAGTTAGCTTCAAATTTCAACTTTTTTTTAAAACTGAGCTAACATTAGCATAAAGTATGATACACTCTCTCCCTCAGCTTAACACACTTTCTTAAATTTAAAGAACACAAAAACAAAAGCTACAACAGGTGTGCAAACAGTATACTGTCTTTTTTTCTCTTACTTTTATGCAGAGACAAACACACAGCTTCTCTGTTTTAATGAAAAACAGTCAGTACATTGCCTAACTAAGACTTTTAAAATGTATCCTTTCTTTTTTCAAAATAACCTTGAAACACAATTGAGCAGAAACTGCTCGAAGTTAAATTTTAAAAAAAGGCTGCATATAGTGACCCCACTATTCCGGGCCAGAATGGAGATGATCGGGTAATTGCCCCGTCAATCACGCCTGGAACCCACATTGCTGTAAGTGACTGGGATTGATCACATGGTAAATGAGTTAAAATCAATTTGTTTATTCATTTTCATTTCCTAATTTATTGAACTGTATCATCAATCCTGGGCCCCTTAAGTGTTCTTATATTGACGGGAATAAAGTTTAAGAGTAGTTCCTCAAACTGCCACTAGATAGAGCTCTAAGCATGTGTTTTCCATGGAACCGTATATCAGTTAAATACCAACTTAATGTCATGTGAATCAAGGTCTACTTGGGATCACAAAACTACCAATTTTGTTGGCTCATTGCTTTGTTGTTACCTACTGTACAGTGACAGATGCTTTAATTGCTTCCTTGCACTTATAAACAGGGTAATTGCAAACAAATACAGTGACTTTAAATAATGTACAATAAAAAATAACACTCAAATTAACTATTTATTGAATACACAATATTTTAAGTGATGCAAGTCATAAGTACACCTGCAACTTCTCAAGTTGATTATTAAAATTGTCTGAACACAAAGGAACATGAATGAACAAAGCAACTGTGACTCATGTAAACTATCCATACACCACCGAAAATATAACTGGACCCCCCCTCTAGCTCCCTGTGCCACACACCATTCGTTGGCTGAGAAAGCTGACTAGTAAGCTAGGCCCAGGCTTTTGCCAATGTCGCTCTCTCAAGTTAGCCCGTAGGAGGCCTGTGGTGACTCGTCGTTTGGTATCCCCCCTTATTCCTGAATGACAATGCTTAGTCTTTCTTGGTATCATCCCCCTGAACCCACATCCTACCACAGTGACTCAGTGCATTGAAATACCTGACATATATCGACTTTTTGCCACTGTTAATTTGCATTTGTTAGAAAGTGCTTTTGTTTTATAAATATAATGTTCTTCCAAAAAAAAGCATAATTTTAATTGGTGAACAGAAGTTTATAACGTTTTTTTCATTATACCCATTACAATCAACATAGGAGACCATGGATGTACTATCTCAGTAGCTCAGATTTATGTCATGTCTTGCTGACACACTCGATTGCGCTATTTCCCTGTTTTAAAGCCATCTACAGCCATTAGGACTAGATATTGTATGTCTGCACAGATAACGTGCATAACATTCTACCTTTAGTGATGCAATGATTAATTTAAAGACACAAATGGGTTTAAGGTTCAGCAAAACAGATCACTCGGCCGCTGATGGTACTGGTAATGATCTCTATACAATCCCCACTAAAGCCACATAATGGGGCTGTCATCATTTTCAGACAGTCAGAACGGTTCATTTTTTATCACAAGCACTTTTCATTTGTTTCTACCTTATATAAATCATGTTGAGCATTTTAATCGCATACCTGATATCAGCTCTCCGCCATGCCCTTGCTTGAGACACGAGAAGACTGCCTTTTGCTGATAGGCACAATCAATGCACGCTTGGACAGCCTGCTGCAGGACCATGGATGCTCTGGCAGGTCCAAAATGATCTGGTAGCTGCTGCAACTTCTTTTTGTCAAGATGTGGGCCGGCACAGGCATGTTTGTTGACGTAAATACAAACTACAACAAAAAAAGATCAGACATGTCAAGACATGTGGCGGCTTATGACGATACAACAATTAGCTCAAATAAAAAGGTGCAATTTTGTCGTTTCCCTTAAGAAATTATTATTATTATTCATGTGCTCTCAACTCTCTGCAATGCGCATGTCTAGCAGAATTTCCAACCTTTAGCTTCATAGAGTGAAATTAACACTATGAAGTAAGAATTCCCTGGTTCTTGTATGTAGCCTGTGTTCAGTATTTGTTACTGATACAGTGAACACATTCTAAAAGGAGATATCTTCCCAAAGGCAATTTATAACATTGTTTCAAAAATCAACGAAAGGAATTCTGCCCACCCCACCCCCCTACCCTCGGAAATGCACAATGAGGAAGTTGGCGTTATTTTCACTGGAATAAAGACTCCGATTTGATCTAGTTGAAGGTTTGCAGATTATGAAAAGAATTAAAATTGACCCAAACAAACTGATCATTACAGAGAAAGGCTCAAAAACCAAGGTTCACAAATTAAAAACAAAGAAATTAGGAATAAGAAGGGAAGTCAGGCAAAACTTTTTCTTCCAAAGGGCAATAGGGTAATGGAATAAGTTACCAGGTAAGTGGATAGTATCAATTGGTTCAAGAGACAATTGGATGCTTTCCTGGAAAAGGGAAGAGCTTGACAGATTTGATGAGTAATGGATAGGTTGGGAAGATTGATCTTGATAAAGAGAGAGGCATGTTGGTTCTAATCGTCTTTTCTAATTCTTAAGATTTCTTTTGCTCTTATCATGTATTCAAGGCTTCTTCGACAGCACCTCCCAAACCCGCGACCCCTACCACCTAGAAGGACAAGAGCAGCAGGCACATGGGAACAACACCACCTGCACATTCCCCTCCAAGTCACACACCAGCCCGACTTGGAAATATATCGCCGTTCCTTCATTGTCGCTGGGTCAAAATCCTGGAACTCCCTTCCTAACAGCACTGTGGGAGAACCTTCACCACACGGACTGCAGCGGTTCAAGAAGGCGGCTCACCACCACCTTCTCAAGGGCAATTAGGGATGGGCAATAAATGCCGGCCTCGCCAGCGACGCCCACATCCCATGAACGAATAAAAAAAAATACACACACAGGGACTATCCGTAAAGTAAAGCTTTGTTGCTGAAGCACTGGTAATAAATTATAAATGTACAAAGCTATATCAATAGTTTTCATTTTTTACTAAGCATTGATTTTGTTTCTGTGAATCAAAGATTTGAAACAAAACTGAGATGAACTGGCATGTTGACTAACAAAGTGCTATCAAACATTTTAAAACAAGTAAACACCTTGGGCCTGATTTTACCACCCGCTATCGGGTGCGTTCTCGGCAGGGGGGCCTAGAAAATCGCGAAATCCAGGATCCCGAATGGATCCCGCCTCGATCCCGCCCACTTCCGGGTTCCCCGCTGACGCGCCAGCGTGCGCGCGCAGCCCCCGCTGGTGGGAATCCCGCAGGCAATTAAAGCCACTTGAGAGTATTTATTTAGCTATTTCAGGTCATTAACTGACCTGATTAAGGGACTGTGTGTGATTTTGGATCAACATGGGACTGTTTCCCACACTGGGGGAAACACTCCCAGATCGAATGGACGTGTTGCAGCTGTCAGCCTGTGGCAGCTGCAAAGGTCCATTTGACAGGGGGGGGGGTGGGGAGACCCTCACCCATTGCAGGAGGCCACTCTGTCACTTGGGACAAAGTTTGGCCTCCACCACCCTCCTCCTGACGGTCAAAATCACCAACCTGCACACTTACCCCGGGGTCCGGAGACATGTACCTACCTTGCGGACCCCCTCAGATGTACATCTTGCGGATGGGGGCCGCCGTAGCTGCAGTCATGACCTCCTCGGGGGGCGAACAGCATCACCAGCCTCACCATCCACCTCTGACACGTGGAGCTCCACAACAGAGTGCTGTGACACATCCACCTGTACAGCAGGAGGGAGGGCTACCGCAGAGAGAGATGCGTCGCAGAGGGCACTACCCTCGCCACACGTTCCACAGACCGAGGCTCAGCCTCCTGGACCTCTCTGAGCAGCAGTGCACACGGAGGCTCAGAGTCACTCGACATGTAGCCGTTGACATCTGCAGCCTCTTTCATGCCGAGCTGCTCCTGGTTGGCCCGTGCACCATCTTACCTGTCGCTGTAAAAGTCACCACTGCCCTCCCGAACCTCTCCTCCACAGCCTTCCAGGGTGCAACCGGGGACATCGCCGATGTCTCTCAGTCATCTGCGCAGAAGAGCCCTGCAAATACACCTACACCCACTCTGCAGTGACACAATGGGTGGCATCAGTGGTGGGTCCTCATAGTGATACCCAGGAGCGGGCATTATTGCACAAACCGGACAGGATTCGCGAAGACATGGCAGTAGTGGTGCCAATATAATGTGTGATGTGAGTTGTTCTGAAATTCAATAGAAGTAACAACCATGACAAACCCTCAAACACCCTTGTGCATTCCCTTCATGCTCACGACACGTTTGCCTTACGCTGCCTACTGCACATATGTGATGCATGCCCTGTGGCTGCAGCACAGGTTGTGGCAGGTTGAGTGAGGCTGGCCATGAGAGCGATGCACGAGAGGGTGAGTATGGGATAGAGCCATGAGATTGTATGAGGATTGGGTTGCGTGGTAGTGGCGGGGTGAGTACTGGCGAGGTGAGTAGGTGCAGGTAAGATGAGGATGGGGTTTGAGTGGGTATGAGGGGTGATGTGACAGAGTAGTGTTGGCAGTGCCGAAGGAGATGTGGGGTGGGGGCAGTGATGTGGCAGACTGAGTGTAGGGGAAAGACTACGTGTACTCACTTTGGCTGACCTACTGAGGTCATTGGAGCGCCTCCTGCACTGTGTGCAGGTGGGCGATATGTTGGTGGCGCAGGTGACCCCCTCTGCCACCTCGAGCCAGGCCTTTCTGGTGGCGGAGGCGGGCCGCTTCCTCCTGCCCGCCAGGTGGAAGATCTCAGTCCTCCCCCTCCTCCTCACCCCATGTATTGATACCTGGGGTGAGGCATCATTAAACTGGGAGCAGCCTTCCCCCTGGGCTGCTCCATGCAGTCATCTTTGCTATTGGTTGCAGCATCTGTCAGTGGAGGACTGCCCCTTTAAATAGAGCGCCTCCAGCTGACAGATCTTACTGCGCATGTGCAGCCCGCCCGACGCGCAGATCAGCAGCGGGGAACCCGGAGGAGCAGGTAAGTGGTTTGCCTGCTACGATCGCGCGGGAAACCCACTAATTTCACCGGGCACGTTACCCACGCGCCCGCTTGCCCACCCGCCGAGAACCCGCACCCCTGCTAAAATCGGGCCCCTTGTGTGTGGTCTGGTAATGCTTTCAATATCTGTGACTCCCTCCAAAACGCCCAGATTTATGTTGTGCATACAACAACAACTACTTGCATTTATATAGAGCCTTTAATGTAGTAAGATGTCCCAAGACGCTTCTCAAGAGCTATTATCAGTCAAAATTAAAAAGTATTAAAAGGCAGGAAGCTTCCTTGGTAGACGGCCAGCTTGATTTTTCTACTTGAAGGTTACAACCATGCTTGTACATATTTCAACTGATATACCCCCAAAGATATCTATCTTGTGGAATTCAGAAGTGCAAACAACCACAACCCCACCCCTTCCCCCTGCCTGCTGCATTGATGGCATGTGACAGGAAGTCTTCCTTCCCACTGCCCCACTCCCATCCCACAAACTGTTTTTACAAATAGCAGTAATGTTCAGGACGAAATTTATAAGGGGTGGAGGGTTGTATGAGGATCAATGAAAATATATAACCTAATGTAAACATCGTTGACATCTTTAATCTAGGTGATTAATCTATGATGTTTTATTCATGCTAATGCAAAACAAGCTTTCCAATGAGCTGTCAAGCCATAGAGACTAGGAAGATCCCAGGGTCAATCAGTGCTGAATTAGCTAAAAGGCAGGGTGGCAGTAGGGACTCTACAATTGGCCCCAGTGTCCTTAGGTTAAGGAGGCGGGAAGCAAATGCTGTTGATCATTGGCCATTGACTCTACTGGAAGCACATGAGTGGGTGTCAGGTGAGGACAAGATTATCCCTGCGGTCAAATAACCCGTCACCTCTCGGTGTGAAGGCTCACATATGAATAATAACAGTAGAGAAGGCACCCAGAGTCCATGGAGTACCCCAGCAAGGAGTCAATCGCTTCAGGAGAGAAGGAATTCGGAGAAGATTAATGAAGACAAATTTTACTATTTAAAAAAGTGTGGCGTTCCTGAATTTTCATTGTTAGCTTTACAGCAGCTAATTCTACCATTTTGTAATCCAATTAAAATGATCATTGTCCCTCCAACAAGTGAAATGCACTGCCTAGTGTGGTACTCTGTCATAAAGATCAGGATGGGCTCAGGTTCAATCCCTGCTCTGTGCTGATTTAGATGGCTTGAGTCAGAGTAGAGAGTAGCAGTGCGGATGCTACAATTGGCCTTAGCGTCCCTCAGGGTAGGGAGTGGAAAAATCAGCCCTTGATCACTACCTGGGGACTCATGCTGAAATTGGATGTCACTTGAGGACAGGGTTTATAATTTGTGGCTCTACCAATATACTGTCTGGTAGTGGACTGAGGGGGGCCCAGGTTTCAGCCCTGTCTGTGCTGAGTTAGCTAATCTCAGACAGGGATGGTAATGGGGGACACAACAATCAGTCCCAATGTCCCCAGGCGAGGGAATGTGAAATTCAAACAGGGCTCTCACTCCTGATGGCTATTCTGTGACCCTTGCTGGAAAGTGGAGAGTTGAATTGGCTGCCAATGCCCAATGTCTGGGTTAATACATGAATGGCCACATGGGGGAGTACTGGAGGGGACATGACGTGCGTGGAACTGTATCCCAGCAAAAGTCCGTGTCTTCAGGAGGAGGAGGAAGAAATGGGGAGACAACTGGAATTTTTTTTTTAAAAAGCATTAAAAATGGTTTAAAAATATTTTCTAGTATAGGATACACCTGTTACCCTGCCAGGGTTGATACCATCAATGTGGGTGGACTAAGGAAGCTGCAGCAGTACCCCACTCCCGTTAGAGACACCATGGAGTATGTTGACACCTGTTAACCTCACCACAACATCCTGTCACACAGGGGAACCTGAGACTGTGTAAATAAATAAGAAAAATAATACTTGAATTAAAATAAATAAAACCCACTATGGTGTGACTGGGAGCCCCCATCGTCGCTGTGTTTACTAGATCAGGCTGGGACAGAAAGGTGACATTAGGTTGCTTGGCCTTGGACCCCAACAAATCTCCCCCCTCCCCCCAGGGGCTCATTTACAAATGCAAGAAACCCTCACATTTTCATTCCTAGCTTTATAAACACAGCTAAATTTGGGAGACCAGAAATCTCTTTGACAGGGGTTTAGTTTTTAAGATACATATTCCTCATTACCGTTACTATAGGAACTTATCCTGGAGTATTTTTTGACTACTAGCAGATCTCCCATGACAATGGGGGGGAGGATACACTGTTTTATAAGGACAGGAGCATTATACCATGTAATGTAAAATGTATTATTCCGCTGCTAAAATACAGTTGTGTGTATCTTGGACTGTCCCTTTAAAGCTACAAGAAAACACAGCTGTACTTTCATGATGTCAATTAGTGGTCAGGAGAAACCAATGAGAAATTACTGGCTTTCTTTTTATTATATACCTTTTTAAGGGTGGCCCCTGTTGTCAATTAGAAGGTATTTTCTGTTGCGGGGGAAACTTTCTCTTATAGAAAGGAAATGTTTACCTTTATTTCTCTTTTGTAATACTTTTTTTCTTTAGGTGTGACACAAAAAGTGTGACAGCTGCTTCTCAAAATTGATTGATAAATAGATTGGCAGACAGTTAGTCAAATAGAGACAGGCAGACGGACAGGCAGAGAATTTGTTTTTAAAAGTCTCCTCCAGCAGCGAATAAAACCTCTCACATCAATGAGATGAGACTGATGTGAGAGGCTATGTTGAGCGGCTGAAGGGCACTTTTATAAACAGATTACCTGTATATCTCCCTGGCCTTTTTTCACCACTGCCAGCCACCTCTCCTCTGCCCTTCCACCTTTACCTCTAACAACAAGTGCGAGCAACTCAGGTTTTTTGGCACCAATATAGACCATCCATTTAGATGTTGTTAAAACTGGATAGCCATGTGGTGAAGGATTGAATACTAGAGCCTGGTCTTTAGTTGCTTCCAAGCCTCTATTCACAGAGTTTCCTCTTGCACACCCCACACCCCAGCTAAGCTCTCCTATAAAAAGGATCAGAGTCCCCAGTCGATACCCACCACTTGAATACAATTAACCCCAATTGCTACCAATCATACAATTAACAGATGTTTCTGCCTCTTCTTTGCTTTCCTCTTGCCCACCAAGCCAAGCATCCCTCAGCCCCCCCATTCTAGCTCTGAACCCACATCTCTCCAATTTCCCATGCCCTCTCTGATCTTATCTCGTCCATAAGATCCATATCCCATTTCCTTGATTTCATTTCCACTAAAGCACTGACCAACCAACTTCCCTTCCTGGCTCCCATGCTATCTAATACTATAAATGGTTCCCTCTCCTCAGGCACTAGCCTCATCCCATTCTAAACTACTGTCATCACTTCCCTCCTTAAAAAAACCCACCCTCGATCCTTCTGTCCTTGAAAACCACTGTCCCACCTTCGAGCTCTCTTTGTTCTCCAAACTCCTTGAAAGTGTCGTCACCTCCCAGATCCATGTTGATCTCTCCTGCAACTCCCTGTTTGAATCTCTCTAATCAGGTTTATGCTCCTCCCGCAGCACCAAAAGGCACAAATGACATTCTCTGTGATCATGGTGCATTAACTCCCCTCCTCTTCCTCAACATATCTGTAACCTTTGACATGGTCAACCATACCATCCTCCTTTTTTCCTCCTTTGTCCAGCTCAGTAGAACTACAGTCACTTCATCCCACTTTTGATTATCTTATTGTAGCCAGAATATCTCTACCAATGGATTCTCTTCTAACCTCAGCACCATCACCATTCACCCTTGACCCCCTCCATTTCCTCACCTACATGATGTCAGCTTCCACAGGAATGCTGATGTCACCCAGCTCTACTGCTCCATCACTGCTCTTCACACCTCCGCTGCTTCTGTGCTGTCAGACTGCTGGTCTGACATTCACTCTCGGATGAACTACAATTACCTACAGCCAAACATCGAGAAGACTAAACCCATTGTCTTCAGCCCCCAGCCCAAGCTCACCACCCATTCTATCCCCCTCGCAGGGCATTGTTTCAGGCTGAACCAGACTGCTCATAACTTAAGCATCCTATTTGACTCCAACCTGAACTTTTGACCACATAACCTCTCCAGCACGATGACTGCCTATTCCACCTCTGTAACAGCACTCACCTCCGCCCATCTATCACCGAGACCCCCATCCATGCCTTTGTGACCAGCAGACTCGACTAATCCAATGTTCTGTCTTCTGTAAAACTCAGTTCATCAAAAACTCTGCTGTTCATCACCCGCCTTTGCTAATCGACATTGGCTCCCAATTCCCTAATGCCTCAAATTTAAGATTCTCATCCTTTTATTTAAGTGCATCAATGGCATTGCCCCTCGCTATCTCGATAACCTTCTCTTGCACTACAAACCCCCTGCCTGAATTATATATTTTATTGACTCTGGCCCCTTATGCATTCCACTTCCTCCCTTTGCCCCACCAGTGGCAGCCGTGGCTTCAGCCACTTAGGCCCCACTCTTTGAAATTCTCTCCCGAAACTTCTCCAGCACCCTCTCCTCCTTTAAGATCCTCCTTCAAACCCAGCTCTTTCACCAAGCTTTTGGTCATCCCTCCTAATGTCTGCTTCTTTGGTTTGACATCCATTTTTATCTCTCTGCCATGCACTGCGGGACATTTATCCACGTTAAAGGTGCTTTATAAATGGAAGTACAGTCCCCACCACTTACAGCGGCGGATCAGACTTTTGTGGTATTACACAGTATACCAAATAACATACCTGAAATACCTGAAACATGAGCCCCAAAATAATCATCCCATAAAAGGTTTTGGAATGACAGCCTACTGCTTACGACAGCACTTGAGCCTTTTGGTGGATTAAAGCCTTGCAGTCTCGCCCGAATACTTTGCCTCAGCGGGGAGCCCTCATCAGACCATTCTTGAAAGAGATGCTACAGGATGCTCCGTTTAACCCTCTAGCATGCACCGATTTTCTTTTGTAGCCTCCCTGCTTCTCAAAACACACAATGCAGTCAGTGTCTCTCTCCAGCTACCAGAGTGTTGTCGTTGTAATAACCCGTAGCAAAGGTAGCAGTTTTGCCGTCCACTTCTTATAGTGGGCAAATTGCATTAACGCCAACGTGCCCGCTATTAACAGTGGGCACCGTAGTTGCTGTTGTCATCATCATGGGAGAAACAGAGTGCAGTTAATGACAGTTCGAAGGTGGTAATGACAGGTACGGAAGGAGGCCATTCGGCCCATCGAATCCGCGCCAGCTCTATGCAAGAGCAATCCAGCTAGTCCCACTCCCCCGCTCTTTTCCCGTAGCCCTGCAAATTTTTTTCTTTCAAGTACTTATCCAGTTCCCTTTTGAAGGTCATGGGTGAATCTGCCTCCACCATCTCCTCGGGCAGTGCATTCCAGATCCTAACCACTCGCTGTGTCAAAAAGATTTTCCTCATGTCACCTTTGGTTCTTTTGCCAATCACTTTAAATCTATGCCCTCTGGTTCTTGACCCTTCCGCCAATGGGAACAGTTTCTCTCTACCTACTCTGTCTAGACCTTTTATGATTTTAAATACCTCTATCAAATCTCCTCGCAACCGTCTCTGTTCCAGGGAGAACAACCCCAGCTTCTCCAGTCCATCCATGTAACTAAATTCCCTCAACCCTGGAATCATTCTTCTGCACTCTTTCTAAGGCCTTTACATCTTTCCTAAAGTGCGGTGCCCAGAACTGGACACAATACTCCAGTTGTGGCCGAATCAGTGTTTTATAAAGATTCATCATGACTTTCATACTTTTGTACTCTATGCCGCTATTTATAAAGCTCAGGATCCCGTATGCTTTTTTAACCGCTTTCTCAACCTGCCCGGCCACCTTCAACAATTTGTGCACATATACCCCCAGATTTCTCTGTTCCTGTACCCCTTTTAGAGTTGTGCCGTCTAGTTTATATTGCCTCTCCCGTCCTTCCTACTGAAATGTATCACTTCGCATTTTTCTGTGTTAAATTTCATCTGTCACGTGTCCGCCCATGCCACCAGCCTGTCCATATCCTCTTGAAGTCTATCACTATCCTCCTCATTGTTTACTACCCTTCCAAGTTTTGTGTTTGTGGTATAATTGGGCTAACATTCCATCTGGACAGCTTGTCACCTCCTTTCCACCATAGGTTTTTTTTCCCCATTCATTTCTAACCCAAGAAACTAAATAGCTTTTTTTCAGTCTCCAGGACAGCAAGTGTCACAGTGAATATGTTAAGCCACATCAAGAGGACACTTGAAACACTTCCATTCAGATGGCCTCACAAAACGTCTGTTACTGTGGTAACACGTACTTCGGAGTGAACACTTCTCAAGTAGTCCCGTCTCCCTCCTGTGTGTAAACACATGTTGGTATGTTTTTGGTTGGTCTCAAGGTTTCACCCGACAGTGAACAGGTAAAAGGGTAGACATAAGTACATAAGAAATAGGAGCAGGAGTGGGCCAATCGGCCCCTCGAGCCTGCTCCGCCATTCAATAAGATCATGGCTGATCTGATCCTAACCTCAAATCTAAATTCATGTCCAATTTCCTGCCCGCTCCCCGTAACCCCTAATTCCCTTTACTTCTAGGAAACTGTCTATTTCTGTTTTAAATTTATTTAATGATGTAGCTTCCACAGCTTCCTGGGGCAGCAAATTCCACAGACCTACTACCCTCTGAGTGAAGAAGTTTCTCCTCATCTCAGTTTTGAAAGAGCAGCCCCTTATTCTAAGATTATGCCCCCTAGTTCTAGTTTCACCCACCCTTGGGAACATCCTTACCGCATCCACCCGATCAAGTCCCTTCACAATCTTATATGTTTCAATAAGATCGCCTCTCATTCTTCTGAACTCCAATGAGTAGAGTCCCAATCTACTCAACCTCTCCTCATATGTCCACCCCCTCATCCCCGGGATTAACCGAGTGAACCTTCTTTGTACTGCCTCGAGAGCAAGTATGTCTTTTCTTAAGTATGGACACCAAAACTGCATGCAGTATTCCAGGTGCGGTCTCACCAATACCTTATATAACTGCAGCAATACCTCCCTGTTTTTATATTTTATCCCCCTTGGCCTTCTTGATCACCTGCTGCACCTGCATACTAACTTTTTGATTTTCTTGCACTAGGACCCCCAGATCCCTTTGTACTGCAGTACTTTCCAGTTTCTCACCATTAAGATAATAACTCGCTCTCTGATTTTTCCTGCCAAAGTGCATAACCTCACATTTTCCAATATTGTATTGCATCTGCCAAATCTCCGCCCACTCACCCAGCCTGTCTATAGCCCCTTGTAGGTTTTTCATGTCCTCCTCACTCTCTACTTTCCCTCCCATCTTTGTATCATCTGCAAACTTTGATATGTTACACTTGGTCCCCTCCTCCAAATCGTTAATATAGATTGTAAAGAGTTGGGGACCCAGCACCGACCCCTGCGGAACACCACTGGCTACTGGTTGCCAGTCCGAGAATGAACCATTTATCCCAACTCTCTGCTTCCTGTTAGATAACCAATCCTCCACCCATGCCAGAATATTACCCCCGATCCAGTGATTCTTTATCTTGAGCAATAATCTTTTATGTGGCACCTTGTCGAATGCCTTCTGGAAGTCTAAATACACTACGTCCACTGGTTCCCCTTTATCCACCCTGTACGTTATGTCCTCAAAGAACTCAAGCAAATTTGTCAGACATGACTTCCCCTTCATAAAGCCATGCTGACTTTGTCCTATTAAATTGTGTTTATCCAAATGTTCCACTACTGTCTCCTTAATAATAGACTCCAAAATTTTACCCACCACAGATGTTAGGCTAACTGGTCTATAATTTCCAGCCTTCTGCCTACTACCCTTTTTAAATAAGGGTGTTACATTAGCAGTTTTCCAATCTGCCGGGACCTTTGCCGAGTCCAGAGAATTTTGGAAAATTATTACCAAAGTATCCACAATCCCGACTGCCACTTCCCTCAAGACCCTAGGATGTAAGCCATCAGGTCCAGGGGATTTATCCGCCTTGAGTCCCATTAATTTACCGAGTACCAATTCCTTAGTGATTTTAATCATATTTAGCTCCCCCCCCACCAGAGCTCACCGTTTGTCCAGTGTTGGGATATTCTTAGTGTCCTCTACCATAAAGACTGAAACAAAATATTTGTTCAGCATTTTTGCCATCTCTATGTTTCCCACCATTAATTTCCCGGTCTCATCCTCTAACGGACCTATGTTTGCCTTAGCCACCCTTTTTCTTTTTATATAACTATAGAAACTCTTGCTATCTGTTTTTATATTTTTTGCTAATTTATTTTCATAATCTATCTTCCCTTTCTTAATCAATCCTTTAGTTACTTTTTGCTGTATTTTGAAGACTTCCCAATCTTCTATCCTCCCACTAAGTTTGGCTACCTTATATGTCCTTGTTTTTAGTCGGATACTATCCTTAATTTCTTTACTTAGCCACGGATGGCTGTCATTTCTTTTACACCCTTTTTTCCTCAGTGGAATATATATTTTTTGAAAGTTGTAAATAACTCCTTAAATGAACACCACTGTTCATGTACCGTCTTACCGCTTTAATCTATTTTCCCAGTCCACTTTAATCAATTCCGCTCTCATACCATCATAGTCTCCTTTATTCAAGCTCAGGACGCTTGTTTGAGAACCAACCTTCTCACCCTCTAATTGGATATGGAATTCAACCATGTTGTGGTCACTCATTCCAAGGGGATCCTTAACTAGGACATTAATTAATCCTGGCTCATTACACAGGACCAGGTCCAAGGTTGCTTGCCCCCTTGTAGGATCAGTTACATACTGCTCAAGAAATCCATCCCGAATACACTCAATAAACTCTTCCTCAAGGCTGCCCTGCCCAATTTGATTTGTCCAGTTAATATGATAGTTAAAATCCCCCATAATTATAGCTGTTCCCTTATTACATGCCCCGACTATTTCCTGATTAATACTTCTTCCAGCAGAGTTGCAACTATTAGGAGGCCTATATACTACGCCCACTAGTGTTTTTTTTTCCCTTATTATTCCTTATCTCTACCCAAACTGTTTCATTGTCCTGATCCTTTGTCCTAATATAATTTCTCTGTATTACAGTGATTCCTTCCTTTATTAACATAGCCACCTCACCTCCCCTTCCTTCCTGCCTGTCCTTCCTGATTGTTAAATACCCTGGCATATTTAATTCCCAGTCATTGTCACCCTGCAGCCATGTTTCTGTAATGGCCACAAGATCATACCCATACGTAATTATTTGTGTCGTTAACTCGTCCATTTTGTTACGAATGCTACGTGCATTCAGATAAAGAACTTTCAAATATGTTTTGTGACACTTAGTTCCTGCTTTTTCCTTTTTTAACACTTTACCTTTTACTCCATACCTTCTGTCCCTTCCTGACACGCTTTCCTCTGTCTCCCTGCTCAGGTTCCCAACCCCCTGCCACAGCTTTGATGCTGGGTTAATCGCCTTACGCCTTTTAGTTTTTATTTTATCTGTCGTGCCTAAAGTATACTTTCTTTCTGCTGCTCTACGCTTTTCCCTTTCACTTGTTCTTGAACAACTGTTTGTACTATTTGTATTGTAGATTTCCCCTGGGTCTTCCCCTCTCTTGCTGCTCTCAACTTTATTCTCTTCTGACTCCCCGCTCAGGTTCCCATCCCCCTGCCACTCCAGTTTAAACCTTCCCCAACAGCACTAGCAAACACCCCCGCGAGGACATTGGTCCCGGTCCTGCTCGGGTGTAACCCGTCAAGCTTGTACAGGTCCCACCTTCCCCAGAACCGGTCCCAATGTCCCAGGAATCTAGACGCAGTGTGATCCAGAGGCAGATAAGGTTATGGTGTAATTAATTTTAAAGTTGCTGCATTTTACAGGTAGAGAATCAGTGAACTTTAGTTTTTGTAATCGACGTTATCTGAAGGTACATAGGAACACAGGAATAGGAGTAGGTCATTCAGCCCCTTGAGCCTTTTCCGCCATTCAATTAGATCACGGTCTGATCTGTATCTCAACTCCATTTTCCCCGCCTTGGTTCCGTAACCCTTAATACCCTTGCTTAACAAAAATCTATCAATCTCAGTTTTGAAACTTTCAATTGACCCAGTCTCAAACAGCTTTTTGGGGGAGAGAGTTCCAGATTTCCACTACCCTTTGTGTAAAGAAGTGCTTGCTGACATCACCCTTGAATGGCCTAGCTCTAATTTTAAGGTTATGCCCCTTTATTCTGGACTCCCCCAGCATCTGAAAGTTTCGTTCGGTGACAAAAAATTACAAACTTTGAAAAAGTCATGACGTGGTAGCTCTGGCAGAACGGCATTTTAAATGAGACGGTGCAGTGATGGATGGTCTTTCTGTGCCTGGAACTCCCCGGCTGGGTGATCAGTTCCTGATTTCATCCATGCTGTCATGGAGAAATGTTAGACAAGGTCAGGAAAATCAGAGGGTGGTCAAGTCAGACCACTGTCCACAACTCCAGACCGACAGCAGCACTGTCAGAGGCCTGCGAATGAGTGAGGCCCCTTGAGCAGGAAACGTCAGGCAGTACAGCGGGGAGGCAGAATCTGAAGATGGTGAGAACGACAGCTCACAAAATGGAGGAGGTGAGGGGAAATACTTCTTAAGAATTCATGAATTTAATGAAAAGTTAACGGCAGCAGCAGGGGAAAAGATTCATCTGCCGGATAACGAGTCAATTGATGCTCGTGGTTTGAAACTAATCAGCATTTCTCAGTGGTGGGGGCACTAAGATTGGCCTCAGCATCTCTGGCTATTATATAGGGGAGGGGGAAGAGGAAACAAAGTCAGCCAGGGCCTCGGTCGCTATCCAATGGCTCCTGATATAAAGGATCTAGGCTCACACATGGACAATAGGCACTTGAGTGAGATACCAAAAGGTGTCTAGTAACCATGGAACTGAAATTCACCACCTTCACAGAGGAGAGGAGAGGAGAGAAGAGGAGAGGAGAGGAGAGGGAAGGGGAGAGGAGAGGGAAGGGGAGAGGAGAGGGAAGGGGAGAGGAGAGGGAAGGGGAGAGGAGAGGGAAGGGGCGAAGAGAGGAGAGAATCTGAAAAAAGCTAAGAGGCAATTCCTTCAAGCTTCATCTTTTTTATATTTCTACAATTCTTGGTGTTACACTGCTGTGTTTTAAAACGATCAAAAATGAATCCCACAGAAGATACTGTTTCATCTATCTCCACTTGGTACTTAATACTCCTCAAAGTAACAGCTGCATTGCTGAAAACAGCAAGCACTTTTCGGTGTCCATAACTGTAGGATTGCTGATATTTTACATGCAGCTTCATTTCAAAGGACTCAATCATTTAAAAGAGCAGCTTGAAACTGGTCAGTTACAGTCAAATGCAGACCAACGTCAGTATAAAATAGCAGTACAGTAAATAAAGCCCTTCAGTGACTGATGTTCACTTAATACAAGGTCAAAAATCCTTGGGGGGTGGGGAAGATCCTACTGTTAGTGCTGAGATGCACCCACTGGTGACCTGCTGCGCTGACCCTGCCAGAGTTTGCAGGGTCAGGGGGAAGTTACCCCATTATATAGTTTGGAAAGGCACCTGTGCCACTAAGGGCAATGTCAGAGGTGCCGTCTTTCGGATGAGACATTATACCGAGGCATGAAAAATCCCTTGGAATTATTCGAAGAAGAGCAGCGGAGTTCTTCCCAGTGTCTTGGTCAATAATTATCCCTCAACCAACATCACTAAAACAGTTCATTATCACATTGCTGTTTGTGGGACCTTGCTGTGTGCAAATTGGCTACTGCGTTTCCTTATATTACAACAGTGACTACACTTCAAAAGTACTTCATTGGTTGTAAAGCGCTTCGGGACGTTCTGAGGTCATGAAAGGCGCTAAATAAATGCAAGTTCTTTATTTCTTTCATTCTTTCTTTTTCTTTCCCTCCCCCACTTTCATTTTATCCTGACTGGATTTTAGTACTATCCTGATGGTGGCAGTGCTGTTATCTGATATGGTCAAACTTGTTTTCCCAGAAAAGGGGTTGAAATGTAAATGTTTACTGTATTTCTGTGTGTAAATATTTAATTTGTTTAATGTTAACAATCCTCTCTATGATTGAGTTCATAAAATGGGAAATAGGCAAACATACCGAAATGCTTCACCATATCTGTGTACACGTAACTGTTTCTTGCTGCGTGGCCTGGGACTCGGAGTTATGGAGTAATGCTGGTAGTTTGCGGATTTTCCTCTTGATCGCAGCAGTGTCAGGTGTGAGGTTACCATTAACTTGCTTGACTAATGCAACAATTCTGCTGTGGATTTACTGCCCTAGGGTATATGCAAAGAGCCCAGGAGAGCTTGTCATTCTCCTGGTATGGCGTTTGTTTCTAATATACCAGAGGAGCCTGAATTCAACCTCCTTTGGTCCTCTCCATTTGATGCCTCCTCCGCTGGGTTACTAATAACTTTTATCTTTTGTTCTAAGTCTCACTGGGTTTGCGATCCTCTACAGATTTTAAGGGAGGTGAAAGTGATGATTTGTCCCCTGTCATGTTCTGGCACTTTTTTTTTGTTAATTTTTCCACAGAAAGGGTTTAGAAAAGAGTTACATTTGAATGTTGGTTTTTTTTTAAAGCCAAAGTTTATTCACACAGATTTACAAAAAGAGAGGAAAGGCGGTTAATATGTTAATGGGTTGAAACTGTTTCCCCAAAGACTGTAAACAAAAAGCGATTCATTAGCCTAATCGATAAACACCAGCATGTTGGGAGGCCTCTGGTATTGAGTGCTCAGTAGGGTTTGTCTGGCATAGGTCTTCCCCTTAGGAGATAAAAACAGAGACAGAAACATTCACGTCCTTAAAAAGGTCAAATTTTGGCCAGACCCAGAGGTCGGAATGCAGGAGAGTATATAGATGTTATTTTGTTTGAGTCGAGCAAGACTACCTATTGATGTGGGGGAAGTGCAGCATGTTCATTATTTTCTATTATCATGCAAACACAAGCTGTACTGACATAACTGAATGAGTCCAATCATGCTCTGTATGTTCACTTGCTGCGAAACAGGACAGTTTAACGGTTTAGATCTGGTCTCGTCTTACTAAGTGTTTTCTCGGTCACAGATCAGCCACAATCTCATTGAATGACGGAACAGGCTCGAGGGGTTAAATGGCCTGCTTCTGTTCCTATGTTCCTGTGTGCCACCTGTGAAAGGATTGGACAGGCGCACGTGGGGGTCACGTGCAAACGACAAGAATATCCTGTTCAGATACACCCGTAAACATAAGACACTCAGACCACTAACAGGAGTGACTAGCGCCACTGTACCCGAGAGAATATCTAAAGCAACACCCAAACTTGTAACCACCCCTGAGGATTGTATATATGCCAACTATCAGCATTTCACACAGTCATTCAACGTTTCGAGCGTCCGGTTAGCATGTAAATATTTGCTGACAACAATCATTGCAAGCCGGCCCCTCTCCCCCCCCCCAGTTCTGCCACCCAATCTTAACTGAGTACCTGCTTCCCCCACTGGCTCCCCTACTCCTACCCACTCGCTGACTCCTCTGCTACTGCCCGAATCAGCTGCTAATGGATCAGACCAAGGTCCCTCTCTCTTCAGCACTGATAATGTCAGTGATCCCTATCACTGTATATTGTAGGTGGGAAGTCTTGTTAGAGTTCCTGCCTTCAGTACACAGTGACTGGGATCAATGACGTTAATGGTGCTGAGGAGAAAGGGACCCTAGTCCGGTGCATTAGCAACTGGACTCGTGTAGGAGCCGAGAAGGAGATTGGTGGCAATATGAGAGGGAAATAAATGTCATTGGTATCCATTTGGGCCCTTTCAATGAAGGGGCGAGGGAAGGGGGCAATGAAGGAAGAAAGACAATGTATGGCAATGAAGGGGGAGAGGGGAGTGACAGGAAAGAACAATGGGCAGCAATGAAGAGCAGAGAGAAAGAAAAATGGAAAGGGAGAAGAGATAGAAGCTGGGAATGGCACTTTAGGGTGGGTAGGAAACAGAACCCCAGCATTAACTCAGGTGGAGCATTAATGTGGGGATGGGGAGGGGGTGGATGGAACAAGAGTACCAGCTTGAACAGATGGTGGAGGCAAGAAGAGTGCCAGCTTGAATACTGAGGTGACAATTTGAGCTGGGTTAGTGGGGTGAAAGAGTGCCAGGTTGAATTGAGGGGGAAATTGGATAGGGCCTATTATTGGGCGGGGGTAGCGCAACCTGCTATTATCCCACGCCCAATGGCCGCTGCGCAGGTAAGATGAGACTTTCGTGAGGCCTGAGGACTTACCTTCAAGCAGCGTTCCGAATCAGCATTGACACGAGGATTCAATGCAATTTGCACTTTCCACCAGCAGGGGGAGCTCCAATCTCTTAAAGGTAGGTTGTCTCTTAAAAATCTCTTAAAAGGTACTGGTACCTGTTATTTGCTGAAAATAACAGTTTACTATCTGCACGGAGTCTAAACAGAGATCAGACATCGCACTTGAAGAACACAAATGCAGCTCCCGTACCTACGTTTACAAACTGATAAATTATGTTAAAACATTGAATAAAGGTTGCGCAGTACTAAATCCCACATCCTCCAATCTGCACGCCAAACCGCACCAATCTGCCGATCTGAGTTTGTATTAGGCCTGCAAGAGTGCGTTCACTGAGGTTCTCTGCTGATGCACTAGAGGCCTTGGTGCAAGAGGTGGACAGAAGGAGGGACATCCTATATCCGCAGGGGGTGGGGAGGGGGGCAAGAGGCCCTCCTGACATAAAGTCAAAAGGCAGTGGGAGGCAGCGGGGGACGAAGTCAATGCCAGGCGCACAGCATCATGAACATGGATGCAGTGCAGGAAGAAGTTCAATGCTTTGACATGAGCGGTCAAGGTGAGTGAGGTCAACTGTCAAGTGATGTCTCCTACCAACTACACCACACACTACACCCCCCATCACCCACATACCAACAAACTCTTTCCATCAGTACTCAACCCTTCCAATCAGATGCTGCCTCTCACCCTTACACATTACCACTGTTGCAAGCTGCCCACCCACAACTCACACGGCACACACACTCTGACAGCTATTCAACCATGACAGGCACATCACCCAGACACACGTCTCGCTCTCTTGCAGGAGAAGGTGGCGCATATCAAGAGGCAGCGGCATTTAGCCCCTCGAGCCCATTCCGCCATTCAGTGAGATCATGGTGGACCTGTGACCTAACACCATATACCCACCTTAGCCCCATATCCCTTAATACCTTTGGTTCACAGAAATCTATCAATCTCAGATTTAGAATTCACAATTGAGCTAGCATCAACTGCCATTTGCAGAAGAGAGTTCCAAACTTCTCCCACCCTCTGTGTGTAGAAGTATTTCCTAACTTCACTCCTGCACGTCCTGGCTCCAAATGTTAGGATATGTCCCTGCGTCCTAGTATTTCCCTGCGTCCTAGTATTTAAGTATAGGAGACCTCCAAAAACAGTTACAAATGTCTCAGCAGCCAGAAGCAATAATCCAGCTTCTAACCTGTAAATCCTGCATGGTCCCTTTAAATAGCACTGGTGGGGGTCTTCCAGGCACTCAGACATATTCAGATGGTTAAGACTGTGCGTTGAGTTGAGCATTAAGTCCCAAAATGGTGTCTATCACTTTAAATCAGCGTTGTACACTGATTGTATCCATTCTCTCCTTACATTACATGCTTCCGGCATTCGGTATTTGCACATGTGCTAACTCCTATACCAAGATGGCGTCCGTCGCACGTCACACTGGAAACGTGTGTGCGCAGCCATAACGCCATCTTGGATGTTGGAGAGGCCGTGTAGCGCCAAAACAACGGGTGCTACATGGCCCAATTTAGCGCCCACAGTGTTCCTGAAAATTGGAGGGGTTAGACTGTCTCTGTGAACTGAAAAGGAAGGATTCAATGTAGTAGAATGACTTTTACAGTAACTTGGGAAATCTAAAATATCACTGTTTTTCTTTTTTCAAATTAAAAATCTATTAATTGTGAAATATAAAAGTGCTTAAAATTAACCAGAGTACATCATTATTAATTTAACAATTCAGAATTTTCCATGGGAGCAAGCCCCCTGCATCTTTAGAAATACACCACTAATT
The DNA here is from genome assembly GCF_035084215.1 of Heptranchias perlo. Lineage (NCBI taxonomy): Eukaryota > Metazoa > Chordata > Chondrichthyes > Hexanchiformes > Hexanchidae > Heptranchias > Heptranchias perlo. The sequence continues at coordinate 110,474,874 of NC_090329.1, forward strand.
TTGTGCCTTTAACGTGTGGATTTCCCCATTCGGGCTTTCATCTGCTTATGCTTTTTATTCCTGCACTAGAAGTGAAGAAAATGTTGTATCTATCTCGAGTTTAAGTTATAAAGCCCTTGTAATTACTTGTTTTCACACATTGTAGGCTTATGAATCAGGGTCATTCTGGGGTGTCAGCTTTTTTGAAGCTGTTGATCAGCATTAGCTCATTTTCCAGGTAAACATGTATGGGACTGGCTCGTTCGAGGATGGGTTCTGCTTGTATGGAGGACAGGAACTCCAGGTCACCTAGGAGGGTGGGGTTGAGGTGTCAGTGCCCAAATTTCTCAGATCTCTAACGGTAGGGATCAAACTTGTGGCTTTTGTTTACACGGCCCTTCCCTACGTGGCTTTGTTGATTGTTTCTCTGCATTGTTTGGACATGTTTAGTGTCGAGTCTAAGATTCACTTTCAGCTTCTTCCTTAGCTATATCAACACTGTTCATGGAGTACATGTATTGCTTGTTTTCCCTTCCTATATGCAATACCTTGCACTTGTCTGTATTAAACCTCACCTGCCATTCATTTGCCCACATATTTATTTTGCCCAATTTACACTGTAATTTCTATGCTGCTTCTGATCAATGATGTGACATTAAACTGAAGCCCCAACTGGCCACTCAGGTGGATATAAAAGATCCCACAGCACTATTCAAAGAGCAGGGAGTTCTCCCGATGTCCTGGCCAACATTTATCCCTCAACCAACCCCACTAAAGCAGATAATCTGGTCATTTATCTCACTGTTTGAAGGACCTTGCTGTGCACAAATTGCTGCCTCGTTTGCCTACATTGCAACTGTGACGATGCTTCAAAAGTACTTAATTGGCTGTGAGGCACTTTGGGATGTCTTGAGGACATGAAAAATGTTATATAAAAGCAAATCCATTCCTTCTTCCCATGCAACTTTCCCTCCCAGTTTAGTATTTACATTGAGTTTCTGAGTCTACGTTACTTATATAAATGAGAAACAGCTGTGACCCAACTCCTAATCCTAACACTCATTGTTGCCCCCTCCGACATAATTCGGCTAACTTATCATTTTCTACCCGTCAGCCAGTTTCTCCTCCATTCCCGGTATTTACCCTGCATCCCTCCAGCACTTAACTGTCTTCCTTGTGCCTCAAAGACTAGAACTGGGCACAGCATTCAAAGCGTGGTCTGATCAGACCACTGTACAGCTTGATCATGACCACCTCTACATGTATTTTACTGTTTTGGCTAAGTGGTTCAATATTGTAACTCAAAGGCTCCGATATTTAAGGGGAGGCGGGGAGGCGATTGCCAGAAAGGAGTCCGAAGGCTTCCTTGAGGGGCCTGGGGGAGCACTCCTGCTCCTGCTGGCCCCCAAGGTGTACTATAAAAAGCACTTACCTTCTGAAGCCGGCAGCTCCCGCCTCCAGTTCACTGCCGGGTTTCCTGAGCTCTGAGAAACCCGGCCGGCAGAGGTTAAATTCAAATCAAGATCCCAATTGCTCTGGTTTAAATATGATAATGAAGTCTTTGCCTCTCCAAGGCTCGCATGGCTCAAAACCCATTGCCGTAAAAACAGCAACGGGACGTACGTGGCAGGCTGGGGTCACGTTCCTTGTTTTTTAGGGTTTAAACCCCATAGCCTTTCACGTGGAACTTTGTCAAATGCCTTTTTGAAGTCTAGGTGCACCACATGGGGTGTCACTTCCTCAAAGAAGTTGAAGAGGTTGGTCAGGCAGGGTCTTCTCCTTCTGAATCCATGTTGGCTACTGTTTACTAGGTTATTATTCTACGGGATTATCCTCAAGTTTACTAATAATTGATTTTATTATTTTATAGTTAAGAATGGAGTTGAGACTAATGGGTCTATAGTTGCCCATGTCTGTTTAATCATCCCTTTTTGAAATGGGCACCATATTGGCCTGCTTCCAAGCTAATGATACTTTCTCATAATGGTCGTCAGTGCTTCACAAATCCTTTTTTTTTATTCGTTCATGGGATGTGGGCGTCACTGGTGAGGCCGGCATTTATTGCCCATCCTTAATTGTCCTTGAGAAGGTGGTGGTGAGCCACCTTCTTGAACCGCTGCAGTCCGTGTGGTGAAGGTTCTCCCACAGTGCTGTTAGGAAGGGAGTTCCAGGATTTTGACCTTGCGACGATGAAGGAACGGCGATATATTTCCAAGTCGGGATGGTGTGTGACTTGGAGGGGAACGTGCAGGTGGTGTTGTTCCCATGTGCCTGCTGCTCGTCCTTCTAGGTGGTAGAGGTCGCGGGTTTGGGAGGTGCTGTCGAAGAAGCCTTAGCGAGTTGCTGCAGTGCATCCTGTGGATGGTACTCACTGCAGCCACTGTGCGCCAGTGGTGAAGGGAGTGAATGTTTAGGGTGGTGGATGGGATGCCAATCAAGCGGGCTGCTTTGTCCTGGATGGTGTCGAGCTTCTTGAGTGTTGTTGGAGCTGCACTCATCCAAGCAAGTGGAGAGTATTCCATCACACTCCTGACTTGTGCCTTGTAGATGGTGGAAAGGCTTTGGGGAGTCAGGAGATGAGTCACTCGCCGCAGAATACCCAGCCTCTGACCTGCTCTTGCAGCCATAGTATTTATGTAGCTGGTCCGGTTAAGTTTCTGGTCAATGGTGACCCCCAGGATGTTGATGGTGGGGGATTCCGTGATGGTAATGCCGTTGAATGTCATGGGGAGGTGGTTAGACTCTCTCTTATTGGAGATGGTCATTGCCTGGCACTTGTCTGGCATGAATGTTACTTGCCACTTATGAGCCCAAGCCTGGATGTTGTCCAGGTCTTGCTGCATGCGGGCTCGGACTGCTTCATTATTTGAAGGGTTGCGGATGGAACTGAACACTGTGCAATCATCAGCGAACATCCCCATTTCTGACCTTATGATGGAAGGAAGGTCATTGATGAAGCAGCTGAAGATGGTTGGGCCTAGGACACTGCCCTGAGGAACTCCTGTAGCAATGCCCTGGGGCTGAGATGATTGGCCTCCAACAACCACTACTATCTTCCTTTGTGCTAGGTATGACTCCAGCCACTGGAGAGTTTTCCCCCTGATTCCCATTGACTTCAATTTTACTGGGACTCCTTGGTGCCACACTCGGCCAAATGCTGCCATGATATCAAGGGCAGTCACTCTTACCTCACCTCTGGAATTCAGCTTTTTGTCCATGTTTGGACCAAGGCTGTAATGAGGTCTGGAGCCGAGTGGTCCTGGCGGAACCCAAACTGAGCATCGGTGAGCAGGTTATTGGTGAGTAAGTGCCGCTTGATAGCACTGTCGACAACACCTTCCATCACTTTGCTGATGATTGAGAGTAGACTGATGGGGCAGTAATTGGCCGTGTTGGATTTGTCCTGCTTTTTGTGGACAGGACATACCTGGGCAATTTTCCACATTGTCGCGTAGATGCCAGTGTTGTAGCTGTACTGGAACAGTTTGGCTAGAGGCCTGGCTAGTTCTGGAGCACAAGTCTTCAGCACTACAGCCAGGATGTTGTCAGGGCCCATAGCCTTTGCTGTATCCAGTGCACTCAGCCGTTTCTTGATATCACGTGGAATGAATCGAATTGGCTGGAGACTGGCTTCTGTGATGGTGGGGATATCGGGAGGAGGCCGAGATGGATCATCCACTCGCCACTTCTGGCTGAAGATGGTTGCAAACGCTTCAGCCTTGTCTTTTGCACTCACGTGCTGGACTCCGCCATCGTTGAGGATGGGGATGTTTACAGAGCCTCCTCCTCCCGTTAGTTGTTTAATTCTCCACCACCATTCACGACTGGATGTAGCAGGACTGCAGAGCTTTGATCTGATCCGTTGGTTGTGGAATCGCTTAGCCCTATCTATAGCATGTTGCTTCCGCTGTTTAGCATGCATGTAGTCCTGAGTTGTAGCTTCACCAGGTTGGCACCTCATTTTTAGGTACGCCTGGTGCTGCTCCTGGTATGCTCTTCTACACTCCTCATTGAACCAGGGTTGATCCCCTGGCTTGTTGGTAATGGTAGAGTGAGGAATATGCCGGGCCATGAGGTTACAGATTGTGCTGGAATACAATTCTACTGCTGCAATCCTATCATACGTTTATTCATTGCACAATGAGTCTACATATCTCAAAGTACATTTACGTGAGTCTGCCTCGCATCTTCCTTTCCCTTCATCCTACCTGCTGCTTTCCCTCCTCTAAGTTGGAAGAATACTGCTGAAAGGGTGCTCCACTCCTCTGCTGAATGCCCCTGGGCTCTGGCTATGTATCTATACATCTCTAAGTTGCTCTTGGCATGTGCCTAATTAGTTTATCTTATGATTTGTATATGTATGTTTATTATTGTTTCTACTTCAAAAATTTGAAGTATATATAAATGTTAATTTAAAAAATTCTCCACTCAGGGAGTGTGAAGATATAAAGACTTCACAGTTCCCAAATCAGATGGATAGTATTACAAACAAAATAACTAACTCAATGCAGTGATCAATCACAATAGTTGTGCTCCAGAGCATACGTCAAACCTGACAGGATTCACCACAGAATAAATAAAAGATTACACAATGATACTATGGTTAGGCCTAAACTGTTGGTATTGGTTGAAAACTGTTCTAATACCCACAACAGACACTGTTGCACTCAGGACTCATTGCTCTGGCTGTGAAGTCCCGAAAATCTTTCTGCTGATCGAGTGCACGCAGTGGCAGGAGTACAATGTTCCTGTTATCGGCAACACTCCCCAACATTAAGCAGGCCAACTCCAGGCCTCAAACGGTAACCAGGACCCATTGGCCAACAAAAGGTGATAGAGAAAACAAGTGCCTCTTTCTACTGGCTCTCTAATAAGGAAGCAAGATATATGAGGCAGTAATAATCATAGAACGTTGCAAGTCTCCACTCAAATGCTGCAATCCCAGAGCTCCAGTAGCAAATTACAAGGCAACCAAAAACAAATAGGGGGAAAACACAACAATGAGACAAACAACACATATCATTCCTAATGGAAGGACAATAATGAGCTCAATTGCTGCCATTCATCTCAGTTTCACTCTCCAGTGTTCTGCTTCACCTCTTGCATGCCAAAGCAGTCCCTAGTGTGCCCAAATTCACAATAAATGTACACTCTTTCCTTCTTTATTACCTAACGGCAACATGCTACTAACATTAATTTTCATTGATGGAAAAAATACAACTGGAGTCTTCACAGGATCAGCAGAGGATGTAAATTTCTCGAGTTTTCAGAATGTACTACAAATATTTGCACATTTCACATGTTGTGTACTTTGTGTTGTAACTCTGGACGGCATAAACTCTTCTGAAACATTCCTTTTTTGATTTTAGAATTTTAAAAATGTTTCCCTCCCCCTGCCCCGTTTTCTTTTCTTCTCTTCTCCCCTAAAAGTAGTGATTTATACTGGGACTTATACTGGGGTGCAGCCCCACAGGAACCAATGACCCTCCAGCACCTTGCCCAAGTGACCATTTTTGACATGTGAGCATAGGCAGCGTTATCAAGCTATATAACCATAGAGGGCAATAACTCAGAGACTCAATGGAGATATTCAAGCTTTGCAAATGATGCAGAGAAGAGCTGCAAGGCTGACCCCTAGCGTCAGAGGGTTAAGCTGCCAGGAAAGATTGAAAAAAACCTGGGCTTTTCTGTCTCGGAAGGAGGATAACTAAGACAGTACATGATAGAAAATTAAAATCTGTATTACTACTTCATCACATAAACCATACTTTTAAAACAATGCAGCACAGACTCAAACTAGCAGTAGGCAAATTTAGGACTGAAGTCAGAAAGATTTACTTTGCAAAGATTGATCATCGTCACACGGAATGGACTTGCACGAAGGTAGTGGAATCTCTGGAATCATCTAAGAAACAGAAGCTATGATGGGGGATTGCTGCTTCTTTCCCACGGGATGAGCTGAGATTAGTTGGATGATCTTCCTCATCCGTATCTATCGTGTGATCACAGCCAACCCTCATTTTGCCTTCACCCAAATGTCCACGCTTTCCAACAGGTGCCACTGGATAGTGGTCAGAAGCAAGAGCCCTGGCTCATTTTTCTTCTTCATAGATTGCAGACACTGAGACCATTGTAGATCCCCTGCTATCACCCACTGCCTTCTCTGCTGAGAACTCAGCACAGAGTCGAACTGATGCTGGGACCTTCCTCGTCTGCGTGGATCAATATCACACCATGTAGTGCATTTACCCAGTGACTTATTGCTGAGTTAGTATCTCTGTAAATGTGGAGAAAGTGTGTAATTCAGATCATACCAGCCTTTAGGTGGCAGGAAGAAATTACACATTTATCTCACAAATGCTGATGGGAGTCTTCAGGAAGGAGCAATAAACTACAGGCCACACAATAACAGAAGTGATTAAGAGCTTATAATTACTTTATTATGCAACTAAAGACACACCTGCAATTTAATGGACCATCAGAATTTGCATTATTGTAGCTTTTGACTAAATATTTTTTACAAACAGGATTGTTTTAAAACCATTTTGCAATGCTGCAGGAGATCAACTAGTATATAATATATACTATATTTTATATTATATAAAATATTCACACAAATTATATATGAGGTACATATTCAATATGTTTACTATGGAGGATTTTGTATATAAATAAAATATTTACAGAATTTTATATTTGTGTGTCACTTTGTGTGCTATGTTGGTGAGGGTCTATCAGTGGGTGTGTTATGAGGTAGGAAGTTGGGACGAGGGGTCATATTTCGAAATGTAGCACAGTGGGTGCCAAGCTTAGTGCGTGGGAATGCTAATTAGAATATCAGGTGCTAAGGTTAGAGGCCCAATTGGTGGTTGACTCGATTTTCCACCCACTGCATGAGCTGCAAAGCAGATGTAGTAAACCTTTGTGCCCAATACTCTGATTAGCGCTCCTGTCAGGCACAGCTTAGGGCTGGGAGCACTAAATCACACGATCTGCTGCAATGCCCCCAACTTTCTGCCTCATGGCACAGTACACTGTTACACTTGCACCAACGTAAACATAACCTTTACCAGCACACGAATATATAATTCTATAAATATTGCCAGTCTCACTTCTAATCTGCCAAGAACAGTCAGCTTCCAATTGACCAGAGGAAGGCACAATGTTTGCACCTCATGTGGCCTCATAGGGACACAACAAGTTGCGTACTGCTGAAGTTCAGCAGCAGAATAATACATTGTATATTAAGTACTAATAACTGTGTCCTTATGAATTAATGTATCCCCTGACCTATCGTAAGCAACATCATGAAAGGGCAGCTGAGTGACTGGAGTCTGGTCTGAGTTGGAGTGTGTACTAAATTATATCTATTGATTATTTTACTGTTAAAATGGTTGTACTGTGGTTGTTTTTGCAAGTGCTGACTGGGCTGATCTGATTGAGAAGTTAGCTATTAATTAGGTCTGAAATAATAATGGCTGGGTGCAATTTTGATTGATTGACCGTTTTGAAAGTGGTCAATGTGTTTCAATTGGCTGAGTGTGCTGATTGTGCTGCTTTGCGCGGGGTTAAATAAACTGTACAAGTGAGAGGCAGTCGAGTTGCGAGAGACTAGCAAAGTAAAATGGCAGCTGAGCGGTTGCATTGAGAAAAGTAGTAGTTTTAGTGAATGGGGGGTTATTTTATTAAAGGGATAGATAACCTTTTCTGCTGCTAAGATCAGGAGTGCCAAATAGCCTGTTGCCTCGTAGCTGTCAAGGTATGGAAACATAACAGAGTGCTTGGAGATTCTGGAAAGGGAGGATGACCAGCTGGAGGTCATGATTTATGTTGGAACTAATGACAGAGGAAAGGATAGGATCTTGCAAAGGGAGTTTGAGGAGTTAAGTGTTAGATTAAAAAGCAGGTCCTCTCCAGGGTAATAATATCAAAATTACATCCAGTGATAGACAGGAACAGATTACATACATCAACACAGGGCTTGACAGATAGTGTAAAGGGCAAGGCCTCAGATTTGGACAAGTTTTGTGGCATGGGGGAAGCTTTGTATATGAGATGGGTTTCACTGAAACCAAACCAGTACCAGTGTCCTCTCTAAGAAGGCAAATAGAGCAGTAGGGATTTAAAGCAGTGAGGTGGGGGGAGGAGAAAATCTTAGTGCATATGGGGGAGACATTAAGTTTGGTAGAGGGGCCAAGAAGTTTAAAGTAGTGAGCACAGGAAGGATGAAAAAGGAAGAGGAAAGTGTGCTGAGGAGTATGACTGCGTCAGGGTTGCAGTGTTTATATGGGAAAGTGCAAAGCGTCAGCAATAAACCCACAAAACTAGAGGCCATAATGAGGCAGAAACTTGACTTTAGCCAGGCCAAGACTGGGAACTAACTATTCCCACTATTAAATTTTCAGGAAAAATAGAAAAGAATAAAATCAGGATCAGGAAAACCCCTTGGAATTTCAGGCCCAATATTTTTATTGATGATGTGCTCAGAGATTCTATCTAGGTTAAGAAATAATAAGGGATCTGTTACCATATTGGGAGTACATTATAGACCATCAAATAGGGAAAGACGTCGAGGATGAGTTTTGTAGGCTATTTAGAGAGGGTTGCAGTCGTAAAAAAAAGTTGTAGTTATGGGGAGGCTTCAGCTGTACTCGGAGAGCCTGGGATTAAGCAAAAGATTGTTAGGGGTTCATATGATGCATCCAGGACTTTCTCCTGGATGCATCATATGAACATCATATGTTGCATGCCAAACAAAGAAGAATGTGGTGTTAGATCTGATCTTTGATAGCAAAGCAGGTCAAGTGAGGAACTGAAGGTAGAAAACATGGAAAGCAAGGGGTAATTCTGCGACCTGTGCCTGCGGGGAGTGTGCGTTAGAGAACCAAGGCTACAATGTTGTAACACTATCTCTAACCCACTCTTGGTTCAAACGTGGCTGCCCTGCTAGAAGCACAGGATCATGGGATTACCCCTATAATGACCATAACCTAATTAATTTCACATTGAAAATAGATAGAAAGAAAGGAGCCCAAGAAAAAAAGTGTTCCCCTGGCAATTAACCAGTGTCAATGGGATGAAAGGGGACTTAGCCCAAAATAATTGGTTCGGAATAATTAATGGTCAAACAGCAGACTAGCAATGGGAGACATTTAAATTCAAGATGGATAAGGTACATGTTAATACATTCCAATTAGGAATGAAGGGGGCATATCAAAGGCAGGGTTCCATGATCAAATGGAGAGCTTAGAGCAAAAATGGGCTTTAGAAAAGAGGCATATGTTAAATATAAAGGTAATGATACAGAATAAAACTGAGAAGTATAAAAGTAACCAAGAAGGGAGTTAGGAAGGTTAAAAGGGAGTATGAAAGAAGACTGAAGGTCGACATAATTGGAAACAGTAAGGGCTTTTATAAGCAAATGAATAGTCAAATAAGGATTGGGACTACTTAGAAATAAAGGGTTCTGTTAAAAGGTCATCGACCTGAAACGTTAACTCTGCTTCTTTCTCAGATGCTGCCTGACCTGCTGAGCGTTTCCGGCATTTTTTGTTTATATTTCAGATTTACAGCTTCCGCAGTATTTTGCTTTTGTTTAAGAGATAAAGGGGCCCACTTGTACTGAGTGAAGGAATGTTTGATCAGCATTTTGTTAACAGTTTTTACAGACTGTAGGAGTACCTGAGAAGGACGTAGCAGAACCACTTAAGAGTCTAGATGGGATGAAATTAGTGAACGCTAAGTAAAGAATGGGTGATTGTCAGCATGGATTTGTAAAAAGGCAGATTGTGCTCGACTGAGTGAATTGAACTTTTAGATGAAATCACAGAGTGTAAAGATAAAGAGAATATGGTGGATTTTGTATTTATGGATTTTCAAAAGGCGCCACATAAGAGATGTAGCCGCATGGATTCCAAATTGGTGGGGGACAAAAAGAAAAGAATAAGGGTAAAGGAACATTTTTCAGAATTGCAGGACGTAGGAGTGGTGGACTCGAGGGATCTATGCTAGGACCTCTTTCATTTTCCATTTATATAAATGACTGCGACCTAGGGACAAGAGAAATGATGATAATGATATCACATTAGGTGGTATGGCAAACTGTGAGGAAAAAAATCCAGAAGATTGTGGGAGGACAAAGATAGGTTAGCAGCAGATGCAGATCACTGCAGAGAAACGTGAAGTACATTTTTGGAAAAGGAACAGTGAAATGAAGTATGTCCTAATAGATCCTTAATAGGCTGGAGGAGCAGATACATATAGACCTTTAAAGGTGGGAGAAATGGTCATAAAAAAGGCAAATGGGATTCTGGGCTTTATACATAAAGCATTGAATATAAAGGCAAGGAAGTGACGTTGATTTTTTTACAAGACATTGGTTCGGCCAGAGTTGGAGTATTGCGTACATTTAAATATTTTTATTCATATTCGGGATGTGGGTGTCGCTGGCAACGGCAGCATTTATTGCCCATTCCTAGTTTTCCTAATATGATAAAGCCGAGTGGCTTGCTAGGCCACTTCAGAGGACAGTTAAGAGTTAACCACAGTGGGTGAGATTGGAGTTACATATAAACCAGACCGGGCAAGAATGGCTGATTCCTACCCATAGGGGACATTAGTGAACCAGTTGGGTTTTTAATGACAATCCGATAGCTCCATGGTCACTTTTTCTACTTATTTTTTTATATCCAGATTTTTTTTTTAAATGAATTCAAATTCTCAAACTGTCATAGTGGGATTTAAACTCACGTTTTCAGAATTATTAGTCCAGGCCTCTGGTTTACTAGTCCAGTAACATAACCATTACACTACTGTAGCTACATTCCATTATAGGAAAGATACCAGAGCCATGGAAAGGGTAAAGCAAAGATTTATTAGAATTAGACCAGAAATGAGAGATTATAATTATGAAGAAATGCTCAAAAAATTGAGTTTTTTTTTCACTGAAACATCTATTGGAGGGCATCTCTAAAGAGGGGATCTAATAGAGGTTTTCCAAATTATGAAAGATTTTAAGAGGGTAAATGGTGAAAGATTGTTTCCACTGGTTGGGAAATCAGTAACAAGGAGGCGTAGATTGAAGATTATCACGGGAAGAGCGAAGGAGGGAGTCACAGAAGATTTTCCACACTGAGGTTATTAGGACATGAAATGCTTTATGACAAGTCGCTATTGAGACAGAGATTATAACATAATTTAAAAGGGAATTGGATAAGTCTTTTAAAATGAAGAATATAAAAGGATAGAGAAAAGGCAGGAAATGGGAATATAGTAGATAGCTCCAGTTGAACAGCTGGCATCGGTATAGGTGCATTGGGCCAAATGGCCTCCTGTACTGTAATTTCTATGATTCTATATATGTTTCTTAAAATGCTTAGACCACTGAATACCTGATTAGATTTGACTTGATTACTACTTGTGTTCTGTGTGTATAAAAAAAAATCATTGTCCATATTATATGAGCATGTACACACCCTCACTAAATACATTCCATGTCATCACAACTGAGATTTAAAGCATTAGTTTTTTTATTGTTTAGTGCTGTCATGTTCTGATAATTTATACACAATAATCCACAGTAAATGGTTTATGTGTTTTATATCAAAACTATAGATGACATGTTAATGTAGGTGTTTTATTTTTCACAAGTATATAGTTTCAGTTCTGGTGTTTTGATGTACATTTACTGGATGAATAAATGTCTCGGCTAAGAACCCACTATCTTATTTATAGATACGTATTGTAGGTAATTTTCCTCACTTCACGTTCCCAGTGAGGAGCTTCAGCTGCCAGAAGCCCATATCAGAAATTCAGATGTGCACTGCACAACATATTTCGACTAGTTAAATTAAAGGCTAGAAAATCACGCACAGTGAATTTCTGATACGTGCTCTTCGTGTACAAGAAACATTACTGGGAGCATGAAGTAGGAAAATGATCCCTATTATATGGATGGTATATATGTATATATTTAAAACTCTTCAAATTCATGCTCGTTGACAGAGTTATTTTCCATGGGATTTGACCTTAACTGATCTCACTATGGGGTTTTAGTATGATCAAATGATCATCAAATTAAGAATGATGCAAAGCCTACTTTATATCATAGACTGCATTGTTTAGCCGTAAAATAACAACTATGAAATACATTTTCACAGAATAATTTTTGTTCTATTACATGGGCATAACAGAATGAATTCTTTGTTTAAATTCTGTGTGGTAGAGCAAATCATATGCTAAACAACAAATGTTTCCCTAGCAACCACACTGAAAACTATAGCCCAGAATTTACCGCAAAAATATCGGCGTCTGAATGACGCAGGCCATTAATAATGTGCAAATCGGCCAACAACTTGTGGCAAGGAAGAGACGCCCCATGAATTGCAAATCATAGAATCATAGAATCATAGAATCATAGAAGTTACAACATGGAAACAGGCCCTTCGGCCCAACATGTCCATGTCGCCCAGTTTATACCACTAAGCTAGTCCCAATTTCCTGCACTTGGCCCATATCCCTCTACACCCATCTTACCCATGTAACTGTCCAAATGCTTTTTAAAAGACAAAATTGTACCCGCCTCCACTACTGCCTCTGGCAGCTCGTTCCAGACACTCACCACCCTTTGAGTGAAAAAATTGCCCCTCTGGACCCTTTTGTATCTCTCCCCTCTCACCTTAAATCTATGCCCCCTCGTTATAGACTCCCCTACCTTTGGGAAAAGATTTTGACCATCTACCTTATCTATGCCCCTCATTATTTTATAGACTTCTATAAGATCACCCCTTAACCTCCTACTCTCCAGGGAAAAAAGTCCCAGTCTGTCTAACCTCTCCCTATAAGTCAAACCATCAAGTCCCGGTAGCATCCTAGTAAATCTTTTCTGCACTCTTTCTAGTTTAATAATATCCTTTCTATAATAGGGTGACCAGAACTGTACACAGTACTCCAAGTGTGGCCTCACCAATGCCCTGTACAACTTCAACAAGACATCCCAACTCCTGCATTCAATGTTCTGACCAATGAGTTGGTCGACTTACCTCAGGCCAATCCCCACAAGTTGTTGCCCAATTTGCACCATTCCGCCATTAGCTTCGCGAAAATGGCATCTCACTGTTAATCTCCCTGCAATTTTCATGAAGTTGCTGCATTTGCACATTAATTGCCCATTAAACTCACCACAGAACGTTAAGTCTAGTAATTAACAGTGCAAGTACCCTTTTAACAATGTGGTAATTGTTAATGGCTGCCAATCAACCCCTCTTGCCCAGAAAGTGAACAATTAAAACTGGAGTCTCATTCATTCAGGTTGTAAATTGTTGGAGATTTTAAAAATGTCAAATTTTTTTAAAAAAAATTTCTTACTTTTCTATTCTCTTTTTTTCTCTCTCTTAATCCAATCTGTCTTTCCCTCTTTATTTCTCTTTCCGTACCTGATTTAACATTGAATTCACCCTCCTTCTCAGTCCTTCCTCTGTTTATTTCTCAATCCTTTAATCTCATTGGTTAAGGAGGTACACTGTTTGTCCCGTTGTTCACCAAGGCCCCACTTGCCCTGATGCCCTTGCCGTACCATTATCAGCTCGCATTTCCAGCAACATTGTGGGTAAAAAGATTTTGGAGCTGAACGGTCCAGAACAAGTCTAACTGACAGGGCACACGGTGAGATGCCCCGTTCCAGCAAATTCTGGGCCTGAGGTAAGTCGACCAACTCTTATTACCTTTCTCTAATCTTCCGTAATACTTCAAAAGTATCAGTTTTATTTGTCGCTTGTTAAGACCCCTGGGAAGAAATAGAAATCACCCCCGAGACTTAGAATTGGCTGCATACCCAATGTGCTGAAAGCAAGACTCACTGCGCCATCGCTAACTCTATCTCATTCTTTCCAGAGCCTCAAGACAATGAAACTCTTTAACACCCCCCTCCCAACACCAACTCTACCCTGTCGCCTACAACCTACAGGATTTTAAAACCCAAGTTTGGCATCATCTAATTGCTACTTCTTGATTTGCCTCATTTTTTACTAAACTGTTTTGTACCTTGGCGGTGCCTGCACTAAGGACCTTGGCCCTTCACCTTGGTTTCTCAAATTAAAAGAAGAATAAAGTTTGCTTCTGATCATTCAATGTCATTTTTTGCACTAACAGAATGAATTAAGTAATGTGAATAGTGCAGAAAAGTGGGAACTTAGAGCAAAAATATGAATTATCAGGTAATTTGAATTAAGCAACTTTGCATTGAGAGGGGCAAACTGGAGAATATTTATCCAAAAGACGAGCTGATACCAGATTGTATAAGCAACGCTGTTTCATCCAACCTGATTTGGTTGGGTTTGCACATTAGGCAAATATCATCTATCGTTCCAAGTGAAGCTCTCAATCAAATTTCTCTATTATTATTAGGTTATTTACTATTTTGAAATAGTTGGGGCTAATATAGAAACTGTATTTCCTTATTAAACTTCAAAATGGAGACTGTGTTTGGGAGAACAGGCCAAACTGATTGATCTGGTAATTTACCAGCTAAGGGGGGCTCTTTGTTCTAGAAATTCAAAATAATTTAAGTCCTCCGTGGATGTGAAGCTCAGGTAATGTGTGTCAATTTGCTCATTAAGCCATGCAACAGCTCTTTGTAGCGTCTTTGATCTTGGGTAATGAAGCCTGTCCTTGGTGTCCCAGAGATTCTATAAGAGCTATGGTTTTTTCCTGTTATCTTTAGTTCAGTCTACATACTCTATGCTATAGGCAAGAATTTCACATCATCTATACATGTCATTGCATCAGAAAGTCTATGGAAGTCGTTTTCACCCAAAGACTCTCAAATTATTGAACTGTATAAAAATATATATACTAAAGAGGCAATTTTAAACTCTTGTGGATTGATTCTAATTTTATTGTTTTCCAGTTATTTATGCCAGTATTTTGCTGTTTCATATTGCTTCTGTATCTACTCCAATCTATTAATATAATAAAAATCTTAAGTCTGCACACAGTTCATTTCCACAAAATCTTATTTCCTGTTGTCATATTGTTGTATCAACTTTTTCCATTATAAATTCCTATGTCTGTATTTATAATGGGAACTGCCCATGTAAACTTGTCATTCTGCAATGCCTCTGTTTTGTATCTCCCACCTCCTCGGCCTGTACTATGGAAACCCTTATTCTCCACCCAACTCGACTCTGCTTCCCAAATTGGCACAAGTTGCTCTTCTCCAATTATTCCTCGCCCCCTAACCTCCCACATGGGAGATCAACTAGTTTGTAAATAATTCTATTAGTTTTAACCTGAATATAAAAGCTTGACATTATATTTACTGCCATTTGAAGTAAACGGAAGAACATGGTGGGCATCCCAAGTGGTCTCCAGTGGAATATCCCATATTGGGGGAGTAATTTAGCACGCTACCCACTCACAGCAGGTGTAAGAGTTTCAGTTCATTCTTAAAGGAACTTCCTTTTCGCTGTGGGCTTAAAAGTGTTTTGACAAAGCCTGAACCGTAACTGACAGGCAGCAAGAAAATTAATGTGAAATCATTGGGTGCAAAACATTGTATTTTACACTACAGCGCATGGAGATCCTTTTTAAATCAATGGAGGAAGCTTCAACTAGATTCAGTCTTCTCAGAGTTCTTGTTAAGTGGGCATACACTAATTATGAGCTTTGATAAATATCTATTGCAGCCTTGTTACTGTGAGGTAACAATAAACATGTTGTTTATTGCTTCACATAGCCTTTGAATCCTCTCAGAAATATGAGATATCTGTAGAATATACTGTAGAGTGCATCTTGAAACACAAAGGTTTTGAGTAAAACGAGCCTTCCAAACCAAAGTAGAGAGTACAGAAAGATTTCTGTCACATGCTGTATGAAAACAGCTTGATGCGGTTGAAGCTGAACAAAACTTATATGTATAGCCTCTAACATACAAAACATAGGCGCTTTACAGGGATATAAGAAGAATGAACACTGAGCCATGGCAGAGCGGTTCAGAGGTGACTAAAGGCTAGGTGGAAAAGGTGGGTTTGAGGAGGATTTTTATGGGAAAACAGGGAAATAGAGAGGCAGATGAGTTTAGGGAGGGAGTTCCAGAAAGTATGGCTGACGTGACGGAAAGGTCTGTCACCATTGCTGGGGTGTAGGAA
This sequence comes from Heptranchias perlo, assembly GCF_035084215.1. Taxonomy (NCBI): domain Eukaryota; kingdom Metazoa; phylum Chordata; class Chondrichthyes; order Hexanchiformes; family Hexanchidae; genus Heptranchias; species Heptranchias perlo. The sequence goes on from NC_090329.1 coordinate 110,490,998, forward strand.
AAGGGTGGGGGTGGACAGTAGAACAGAGTCGGAGGACTGAAGAGTATAGAAAGGGAGAAAGAACTTGCATTTATACAGCATCTTTCACATCCTATGGATGTCCCAAAGTGCTTCACAGCCAGTAAAGTACTTTTGAAGTGTAATCACTTGTTTTGTAAGCAAAAGAGATAAGTAACCAGATAATCTGGGTTTTATTTTTGGAGTTGCAGATTGAGGAATAAATATTGGTTAGGATATTGGGAGAACTCCCTGCTCATCATTGAATGGTGCCACGGGATCTTTTATGATTTAATTATTCGAAAGTTGGCACTTCCAACAATAAAGCGCTCCCTCAATACTGCATTCAAGTGTCAGCCTAGATTATGTACTCGAGTCCCTGGAGTAAGCCATGAACCCAGGATCTTCTGACTCAGATGAGAATGGTACCACATGAAAAAGGACATATGGTTGGAGGAGGTTACAGAGATAGGGAGGTGTGAGGCAATGGCAGGATCTGAAGAGAAGGACAGGGATTTTAAATTGGATGTATTGGGAGATAGGGAGTAGGTGTCAGCCAGCAAGGATAGAGGTGATGGACAAATGGCATTTCGTGTGGGAAGGATCAGAGCACCTGCATTTTGGGCAAGTCAGAGTTTATGATGAAAGGCCAGCAAAGGGAGCCATGGAATAATCAAGTTTGGAGGATAAGGGTTTTCAGTGGTGGGGTGGGCGTGTTAAGATAGGGGCAGTGGCAGCCAATGTTACAGAAGTGGAAGTAAGCGTTCTGAGTGATGGAGAGGATGTGGGGTATGAAGCTCAACTCAGAATCGAATGCAATGCTTAGGTGCACTTGGTTATATTCAGCCTAAGTGAGTGGCCAGGGGGAGAGGACTCCATCAGTGGTAAGGGAGCAGAGTTTATGTTTGGCACCAAAAATATTGACTTCGATCTTCCCAATGTTCACCTGATGGATTTGCGACTTATCAAAGACTTAATATCAGATAGGCAGTCTGGTAGCACTAAAATCGCCATGAGGTCAAGAAAAGTGGTGGAGGTAGAACTGGGTGTGATCAGCATGTATATGAATCTAACCCTGTGGTTGCAAATGATGTTGCCAAGGGGCAGTATACAGATAAGGAAGAGGAGGGGACTAAGGGTAGATTTTGGGGGATTCCAGATGTGGCAGGAGATGGAAGATAAGCCATTGCTAGAAATGTTCTGGCTTAGGCAAGATAGGTAGGAGAGGAATCATGTGAGGGCAGTCCCATGGAGCTTGACAATGGAAGAAAAGTGGTGGAGGAGGATGGCATGGTCAACTGCATCAAATGCTTCAGAGAGTTCAAGGAGAACAAGGAGGGATAAAGTACCACGGTCACCATCATGGAGGATGAATTGTACATTAAATTTGAATCTTTGATTACCAATTGCTACAAATAAAATCTAAACACATACATATTTTTTTCCCATTCTTCTCCCCTCTTTTCCCGAGGGCAGTGCCTTATGTTAGGCTACAGATCAATGGCTGCCGGTAGCTCTCGTGTGTGAAATTAAATAGTGAGTGTCAGTATACAGGCTATTTTATCATGAGGGCATCATGGCCATGTCCAATCCCATTTTTGGGATGTTTTGTCGTCGTCTTCACCTGAAGTTCACACAGTCGTACTTTGCAGCAATTGGGAATCCTGGCTGATTCTTGCTCTCCCTAGTCTTGGAATGTTGTCACCTTGGCGGAGATCAGCTAACTCGGCACAGACTACGGATGGAATCTATGATCAGTATCACACCATGTGGTGCATTTACCCACTGAGCTATCTGAGGATCCCATGTATGAAATCTCAAGCACAAATACAAACCCACAATAACAAACGTGACATCTGATTTTAGTCTTCAACGTATATCGGGTGAGCGGTGGGCACAGGGATCTCAATGCCCACCCGATGTCATCGGCAAGAGGCCCAAACCATCTTGATGGTCAGGCCTCATTTAAATTCAGTTGCTGAGCTATCTGGCGTTTCAATCGCTGATCGGCAACTCGCCATTTTGGGAAGGCAGGAAGTCCGGCTGGGCAGGCACAGAGCACAGGCATGAAGCAATAGGTTAAAGGGGAAGGCTGGGCTAATCGAGAGGGGTGGGCGTCAGCGAGCGCATTAACAAAAGGGCAGAGAATTATCAACAAGGAGCAGGGAAAGCGTTGGTCATCCTGAAGCCAAAAAACTGCCAAATATATTAATTTTTATTCTTGCCAGATATGCTTCTATGATCCCTTTGACTAATGCTGGTTCTGGCTTGGTGTAGTGAATGGGTTTTCCCCTGGGTGGCCTTCGCACTAAAGCAAAATGGCATCAGGTCTCTAACTACATTATAGGACCCCAATCTACAATACCTTAATAAGCCTCCAGCCTGTTTCTAGCAAGAGAGTGGCCATGTAAATCGAGGCCTATTCACAAATCGCAAAATACTTACCTCGGATGAGAAGTCAGTAGCAAGTAACTTTTTGGCAATTTTAATCTTGCTACTGACCCATTCACACTTAAAATCACTCAGTGGAGAGACCAAAATCAGAGCCTCAATTTCTAGTAGATGTTGAGAAATGAGATTATTTACAAAGTACTGCCATCCAATATGCTGATATCAATTTCTTATATAACCTTATAAAGGGTGCAATGAATTAAGTAACAACTGCAATTCTGAGAACACATGCTCTAGTTTCAAAAATGCCAGTTGAGAGGAATATTTTTCTGTTTGCCTAATTTTCCTCTTTTTCACTCTTCTGTATCCAGACCCCGTACCTCAGTTGGGCTGGGTGGATGGTCCTGCTTGTTGAGAGCTCAATGTTAGTCTTTGGCCAACTTGTCTGAAGAAGTACATGAGTAGTTAAGTAAGGTAGCCTTGCTCCCCCCACCCAGAGCTCAATTTCCCTTCATACCATGAAAATCGCGTCTCAAATATGGTGTGTAATTGAAGCTTTAGTGCTTATGTCAGTTAAGATTGCACATTGAGTTCCAGATCCTGAATGTGCCACTATTTTTGCCACTTTGCATGTCCTGTAAGGTTTTAATGTAATTACAAGGGATACAATAACCTAGTGGTCACGGTACTGGACTAGCAATGCAAACTTCAAATCCTACCCATGATGAGTTGTGAATTATATTCAAGCAATCTGATCATTTTTGGGTTGGCACCAGAAAAATGGCCATGAAAACAGCTGGATTGTTATAAAAATCCAACTAGTTCACTAATGTCATTCAGGGAAGGGACCTGCCACCCCAAGCCGATCTGGCCTACATGTTACTCCAGCCCTACACTATCTGGTTGACCCTTAATGCCATTGGGGCACCGAGGGACAGGCAATAAATACTACCTTGCCAGTGTCATCCACATCCCAAGAACATATTTTTTTAAAAACATGAGTTACATCAAGCCTATAGCACAGAAACAGCCCATTCGGCCCAACTGGTCTATGCCGGCATTTATGCTCCAAACGAGCCTCCTCCCACCTCTCTTTGTCTAACCCCATCAAAATATCCTTCTATTCCTTTCTCTCTCATGTGCTTATTTAGATTCCCCTTAAATGCATCTCTGCTATTTGCCTCAACTACTCCACATTCTTACCACTCTTTGGGTAAAGAAGTTTCACTTGAATTCCCTATTGGATTTATTAGTGACTATCTTATATTTATGACCTCTAGTTTTAGACTCCCCCACAAGTGGAAACATTTTCTCTACATCTATCCTATCAAACCCTTCCATTATCATAAAGAGCCCCAGCCTGTTCAACCTTTCCTAATAAGCATTTCCTCTCAGTTCTGGTATCATCCTTGTGAATCTTTTTTGCACCTTCTCCAATGCCTCCATATCCTTTTTATAATACGGAGACCAGAACTGTGCACAGTACTCCAAGTGTGGTCTAACAAAGTATTCTATACAAGTTGTAACATTACTTCTCTGCTTTTCAATTCTATCCCTCTAGAAATGAACCCCAGTGCTTGGTTTGCCTTCATAATGGCCTTATTAACTCACGTCGCTACTTTTAGTGATTTGTGTACTTGTACTCCTAGATCCCTTTGCTCCTCCATCCCATTTAGAGTCTTATTATCCAAGCAGTATGTGGCCTTCTTATTCTTCCTACCAAAATGCACCACCTCACACTTACCTATATTGAAGTGCATTTGCCAATTACACGCCCATTCTGCTGGTTTATTAATGTCTTCCTGTATTTTGTTGCAGTCCTCCTCAGTATCATCTAAACCCCCCAATTTGGTGTGGTCGCAAATTTTGAAATTGTACTTATGCTTCAAGAGTCCAAATCGTTAATGTAAATTGTGAACAACAATGGTCCTAGCACTGATCTTTGTAGAACACCACTTTCCACCTTTTGCCAGTCTGAGTAACTACCCTTAACCCCTATTCTCTGTTTTCTGTTTTGTAGTCAGCTTGCTATCAATTCTGCTACCTGTCCCCTGACTCCACATTCTCTGACCTTAGTCATGAGTCTACAATGCTGTACCTTATCGAAGGCCTTTTGCAAATCCAAATATATTACATCTACTACATTACCCTTTCGGTTATTTCTTCAAAGAATTCAATAAGGTTGGTCAAGCATGACTTTCCCTTCTGAAATCCGTGCTGACTATTCTTTATTATATTTTCTGTTTCTAGATGTCTTTCTATGACATTTTTGATGTGGAGATGCCGGTGATGGACTGGGGTGGACAAATGTAAGGACTTGCACAACACCAGGTTATAGTCCAACAGTTTTATTTTAAATCACAAGCTTTCGGAGCTTCCCTGGTGTTGTGCAAGTCCTTACATTTATGACATCTTTGAGTAAGGATTCCATTATCTTTCCTACCACCGATGTTAAGCTAACTGGTCTATAGTTCCCTGGACTTGTTCTATCTCCCTTTTTAAAAATAGGAATAACATTAGCTGTCCACCAGTTCTCTGGCACTATTCCCTTTTCTAATTAAATTTTGTATATATGTAATAGTGCCTCTGCTATCTCTTCCCGAATTTCTTTTAAAATGTGCAGATGCAATCCATCCGGACCAGGGGTTTTATACTCTCTAAGTTTGAAAAGTTTATCAATTATCTCCCCCCTTTCTATCTTAAATGTCTTTATATCTTTTTGATCTCGTCTTCTGTCATGCCCATGTTAGTCTCCCTGGTAAATACTGAGGCATAGTAACTATTCAATATTTCTGTCATTACCTGTGAATTTATCTTTTGCATCCCTTATTGGCCCTACCCCTATCCAGATTTTTCTTTTGTTATTTAATTGTCTGTAGAATACTTTACTATTTCTTATTATATTCCTCAATAATTTAATTTCCTAGTTTCTCTTTGCTTTCCTAATTGTTTTTTCGACTTCTTTACTAACCTTTTCGTATTCCCTTTTGTTATCCTCTCCTTTATTGTCTATGTATGCCTTTTTTTTGTTTCAATTTTACCCTTATCTCTTTATTCATCCATAGTGTTTCATTATTGTCTACTTTGTTCTTGTTCTTGTTCTTGAGCTTGGCCGCCTTAGTCAGAAATGGACAAAACTCAACTAAGTGAGTGAATATTGTAAACCTTCTACTAATTCCCAATGCTGAGAGTTCAAATTCTATTAAAAGTACCAGAATGGATTGATTGGTAAACAGATCAGGTTCATCATCAATTAAAACACATCCAGATGCTTCTAGCAAAGCCATGGATCGCTAGTTTAACTGATTGACTGTACCAGTTGTTTAACAGTTTCATTTTATGATACAATGGATTAATTCCTGAACTGTAACCGTCACAGTGGCTGTGTATTTATAAACTACATAATCGTAATTCCATCTGAAATCATTTCCATTCCTTAAACAGCCGTTGGCGACCCACAGTTGTTAGTTTGTTTCTCCTCCTACCTGTCAATGCTTGGGAGATTGCTGAACTGGGTACGGTCGCTGCATCCTGAGGAACGGTGCTGGTGTCTGGCTCTGGTGTGCTTAAGGTGGGCGAGATGGGTGGAGGATTTTGTGGAATACGGGGCTTCCTCTGCCATAACAATAAAAAATTGGAAATGACTGGTGAAACTTTCAAAAATATTTTGCCTGTAGTTATTATATTCATGAAGACTTCATCACTTACTTGTGAAGGAGCAGCTAATTTAAAAGAAAAACTTGCATTTATCTAGCACCTTTCATGACCTCAGGAGGTCCCATAGCGTTTTACAGCCAATGAAGTACTTTTGATGTGCACATTAGAAGTAATACTAAAAAAAAACAATAAATTGCTTTTCACTGACATTCAGACTGTCGTAGTCAGTTGCAGAACCATGTTGCAGCACTTACTATCTTAGGACCAAAAATACTCACAGGCCAAAAAGACCCATTATAGAACCATAGAATCATAGAAGTTTACAACATGGAAACAGGCCCTTCGGCCCAACATGTCCATGTCGCCCAGTTTATACCACTAAGCTAGTCCCAATTGCCTGCACTTGGCCCATATCCCTCTATACCCATCTTACCCATGTAACTGTACAAATGCTTTTTAAAAGACAAAATTGTACCCGCCTCCACTACTGCCTCTGGCAGCTCGATCCAGACACTCACCACCCTTTGAGTGAAAAAATTGCCCCTCTGGACCCTTTTGTATCTCTCCCCTCTCACCTTAAATCTATGCCCCCTCGTTATAGACTCCCCTACCTTTGGGAAAAGATTTTGACTATCTACCTTATCTATGCCCCTCATTATCTCATGTCTACTGACTATACAAGGCAAATTATGAAGACCAGTGAGATACAATTTGCATTCATACAATTTGTATTCAACAAGTGAGATTGTGCCCTGATAAGTCACAAAGAGCAAAGTTGTTATGGTCACCATTTCTTTAGGGATAGAAATCATATATGGGACTTCATGATTATACTCTGTTGATACCATATTTTAAAGATTAGGAAAAATGGTTTAGTGGTGCAATATATTCTACTGTGGTTTGGTCTCAAAGCTAATAACTAAACTGTTGTGCAGCATAATGTTAGAAAGTTTATATTTTAAACATTCTCCCAATCTACTGTTGCGCAGTGCGGTTTTAAAATATTTATATTTTTCGGTAATTGGTTGAGAGGTAGGAGACAGAGAGGAGGGATAAAAGATTAGTTCCTGATTGGCGGAATATGACAAATGGTGTTCCCCAGGGATCGGCAAGGATGTGCAAAACAGGTCCGAGTAAATGGACCGTCTAGCAGAGGTTCTGACCTGTACTTGCAACTTAAAACTGTGTACATGCCCTGAATCCATTTGCCTAAATGTTGATTTGGAACACAGCTGGGTAGTGCGCCCTTTTCACACTTCTATACGGTAAACCACACATTGCATACGTATACAATCTATAGACTGTGGTAGTGGATGAGACACTCCTACTGAGACTCCCATATTCAGCATCGTCTCATGGCAGGGATAGTAAGCTCCCACCCTCCCATCCGAGGATTGCATGTTATTTACGCCTCTGCTGTGTCCATAAATCCCAGTTTTTACAGTGTCCAGTTGCTTCTTCCTGCAGGACATAGAGCCAGTATTGTGGGTGAGAGCACAAGAACAAATGGGAAAGGGGACTTTTGTAGCATTCATGGGGATAGTGAAAGACCTGTATTAAAACTATATGCTGTCTGGTTTTAATAAAGGGTTTTCACTCGTGCTGTGAGTACTGGTAAAGATCCGCCTCCATAGAGTTAATTTGCTTACCCCAGTTCTCCAGAAGGCAGAAATGGGGAGGTGGGGGGGGGGGGGGGGAGAGGTGAGATGAAGAGTAAAACAGAGGGAAAATTGAAAAAGTAACATTTAAATTTGAGCCAGATTTTGCCCATTTATTGTCAATGGGTAGAAAATGTAGTTCTTTCGAAAAGCTTAGTAAAAAGACAGAAATTCAGAGCAAACATGGTAAGAAAGAGAAGAGAGATAAATATATTTTAAAACCACCATTATATTGCACTGAAGGATGTGGCATTGGCTCTATTTTGCAATGATGCAGTGACAGTCATGTATTCACCGCCTGCTCACATTGTTGAGAAGGTGCGGAAGGCAGAAGTTGGCACATGGTACTCAAACTCATGCACAGAGTGCTGCTCAGCTGCCTCCCAACTCCAGTATCATTTTTAATGACCAAAAATAGCTGACAGATAGCCAGTTAATCATTAAAATGTGAGTGGCAATTTGTTTCAAGTTTAAAACCTCAGCCTTTTTGACAGGCCTTTCCACCAGTTGTTTTTGTAATACAACCAATGCCATTCCTTCCCAGTACGAGATCACCTCTTCCACATGATTTCTGACAGGAGGTTGTGGTGGAAGCTCTTCTTCCAATAGTCTGATTCAGTCACTCTAACGATAACTGAAGAAAATCAGTTACTCAAAGCAGCCATACGAGCAGTAATAGGACAGTGAACCCAGGCTGGATCACAGACTGACTGTCCCCCATGACTCATGTGATGGATACAGCTTGCTGCTTTTAGGTGTGAGGCAATGCCTCGAGTATGCAGTTGACTCACAACTGAAAATCTCATGCCTAGGATTTGCCCTAAGTTGACAGATCTGGGGTAGAGAGAAGGTGGAAAAGAAACAACATGAAGCAGAGAAATAAAACTGAAGGAAAGAAGCAATAGAAAAAAACATTGCTTTAACAAAAAGAGTATAAAACAAATAATAATGCTTTGTTTGTTTATTAAAGTTACACATCTTATTTCTATTAAATACCAAGAACTTTCTTTCATAAATTGCACACGAACTGTGCTCTAAATATAATGCTATTTTCAGAGATGGATATTGTAAAGTGTGTACGGTCTTTAAACATGTCCGGGTTAAATGGTTCCTTGGACAACAGACTGGTCCACTTCAGTTCCAACCGCTTTTGTACACCCTTAGTTTAAAGTTAATGAACAATTTTTTTTTAAAAGGCTAACTACTGCAATATTTTTCACCACAGTCATTTTTATTAGATTAGGGATGCAGAGTGCTATATTGTACCGCAGCTGCAATCTGTTACATTAGTCTTGTCCCTCTCCATTTCAGTGATGGCTGTTAACTGGTATTTTGCTTCTTGAAAATTTGTGGAAAATAATTTTTAAAAATTCATTGAGCAAAAAAGATCCCTTCATTTTTAAATCTTCAATTCGAGAAAAAAAAATCCATACAATGCTTTTTCAACGCTTATCCAGAATATTGTTCGGTAGGTTCATATTGTAGTCATGTCATTTTCTCTTTTCATTCATTTCATAAATAAGGAAGGCTGAGGGGCAGCAATAAAAAAGTGTGGAATTAATTTTTAATTTAAAAAAAATCTGTTAATTCAAGACCATCCTCAAAAAGGTTATGTTCTTTTCACCTGAATGGAAACCTAACCTTGACCTTAGTCAGAGTAAACAAGTAGGGAAAATTTCCTCTGTTTGCTATTTGTGGCGAATTCATAGACATGTTCTTTATAAACAGCACACAAGAAAAATCTTACCCTGTAATCACCAACGTGTCTCGTTTGAACCAAATAAAGACAATCTGTTCTTTTTCCTTGGCCATTTTATAAAGTACATAATACAAGGTCATACAGTGAAACATTTCTTTAATAAGTCACAGTAATAAAACCAAATCTAAAGACCTGAGCTCTATGTCATATTGAAAGCTTTTTTTGTTTTTTGGTTGTTGCAGAAACACAGTGGAAGGGTTAAGGCCGACAGTCTCTGAAAATTAAAATACCCTGTTTCCTTAGTAACAAGTATGAGAGAGATCATTAATATGCACACACAGAATGGAGAAAAAAATATTAACATGTTTAGCATAGTCAGTGCTTAGCTTGGCAAACCTGATAAAGTCTCTGTCCTCCACTGCCACATTATATATTTTTTAAAATCCTTGTGAACTCAAGTTACTGGGAAGCTGCAACGAGTTTATTGTTATTGCAGTTATTTATTTCATGTTGTATTAAAAATTCAGTTTTTGAACCCTCTTTGGGGGGGGGGGAATTGGGGATCTGATGTGCAACTCAATGCATTACAAGTAAAACTGTCTGTTCAAGTGTTAAACAAACAATATTATTAACAAAATTATTATAATAATTATATCAGTCAATCCCGATTGAGAATATTATATTTGTCAAGAGCTATTAACATCATTTGACGAGAAACAAAACAATCAATAGATTACAATTTAGCAACATCCTCATCACAGATTTCAAATCAACTGGGTCACCCCACGCGATGCATATGTACTCTGTTTTGTAATCCATGCTAATCACAGAATATATCCTGATTTTACAGGATTGAAAAAGTAATGGCTAGGTCTTCACAAATTTTGAAAACTTATTTGTAATAAATTTAAGTTGTGTGTCTCAAAATGACAGCAATTTTTGACATTTCTGATTTTCTTAAAGAGGAGATTGGAACTTGTAAGCTAAGGTGATCGTTCTTCGAGAAATATGTCTGAGACTTTACATACTTAGGCAATTTGCACATGCAGAGTGTATCCTTCACACTACACAGATAGCACAAAGCTGCTGCTTAGCAGGAACTCAACCATATTTACCTTGCTTCCAGGTTTTGGTCCTCTCTTTTTGGGTATTTTCAGCGGTAAGGCGGTTTTAGATGGAGCTGCCACAGCACTCTGCACGGCCAGTTTGAAAGCTGACTGAAGGAGCTCCTGTCTCCGTTTTCGTCCTGGTTTCCTTCCTCTTCGCCCCGGTGTATGCTCTGAAGCCACTTTCATTGCAGACTGCATTTCACTCTCTTCAGATTGTGGTGGCGAAGGAGCAGCAATGCTCTTCAGGATAGCAACTAAAATAACAGGTGACAAAAAAAAAGAGAGAGAGGGATTTAAATGACAGGGAAGCAAATGATTTAAAAATTCACTGTGAATTTTGCAAATGTTTAGCAGTATGTGATAGATTTTAATTCTCTTATTCTTATATTGAGAAATTCCTTTTGTCAGTTTAAACTATTTTATATATATTATATAGATGTAAATCTGTCAAACAAGCCAGCTTTGTAATAATGAAACTATCTGTACATGTCAGCAGCATATTTACTTAAATTAAACAGTAGAATAAAATCTGCTTGTATTGCCTTTTGTTACTAAACCACTACTTCTTAAACCAAGAAATATAACCATGCAGACAAGCCATTCACTAGTTCCTATTACCTGGTTAGCTAGACTACAACATTAAACCTCAAAAGTAGCCGAGGCAGGAACACACTTATTACACATGCACAATAAACTGGCAAAACCCATCTTTGCAATGCTTCTCCTTGTAAACTAAGACTCCAGCAGCCCAGTGTTCCAGCTGCAAACATCTCATTAAACTAATGCATTCAGGGCAGAGCAGAAACTCGATTTGCCATGGCTACAACAGTGAATTTCCATTACGATGACAGCTTAAACCACATCATGTCCGGAAACCAACCAACCCTGTGCTTTCAGAAGAAAAAAAACATATTACATGCACAAAATGAAGCCTGCGTGTGGTATATCTTCCTTCCTCTCAATCAGCTCAACACTGTCAAGAGAGAAAAAGAAATATTCAAAAAAATGTCAAATAAATAAAACAAATTTAGAATACAACCCATAAAAATAAATCAGTTATGTGGATATGAATTAACACAAGCTAAAATTGCATGTGTTCTGTATCCTTTTTCTGCTTATGTCTTAAGGAAGAATATCGTAGAATTCCAAATTATTGTTTTTTCCTCCAAACTCTCTCCTTTTGTTTCAACAACATTTGCTGAAGCACGCTGTTTCATGGTACTTGAAACACAATGGTTCTCAATCAGGCATTTTTCTAGTGTTACTCTTTCAGGCTACCCTATTTGGACCTCCTCCACTGTTTCCATGGAAACCACACTGAAAATGTCAAGTCAGCACTCCACCGTCTGTCACTAACATAACTTGCCCTCCCATTCACATATGGGGAAGCTGAATGTGTGGCAACACATCCTTGCAGGCTCACACAATAGTGGGCAGCGCTACGGGTTAAATGAGCGACAAGATTCCCTCGAAGGCTCACAGAAAGTTACGAGTAAAGCGGTTGAGCCCAGTGCCTGTCAGACCATTGCATCAGAGTAACCAAAATAGATTAGAATCAACTCTTTTGAGGCAGTTGTTTACCATGGGAAGAAAAAAAAACATCAATGCTGACTTAATATTGACCTTCAACGGTGATATTTTAAAGCTATAAATGACACTGTATATTTAACCATTCTCAGTGTTTTATATACAGAGCACTGTGTTATTGGGAAAATGAGCCTGCGATTCAGTTCAGGGATTCCGTTACATTGTAATCTATAAATTCAGTCGGTTTGAAATATCACTTGGCTGGACCCCCTCCCTCACTTGAATTATGGCATTTAATTAATATGCAACATCCTTTGTTTTTTTTTATGTAAACAATGTAGTTTTATTACCATTACTGCCAGGCAGGTGGGCTGAATTAATGTGACATAGGACCTAGGGCATTACTGCTAACTTTTGACATGTGGCCTGAAGTATACAGCATCCTGTGACAGGACTGTAGTGATAAAAAGTTGTCCCCAGTTCTTCCCAATTTTTTTTTCCCTTTATGTCTTGTCTTCAGGAGACAGCAACCCACGCTGGGGTGCAGTTCTACTGGTACCAGCAAGGTGAACTATGGAGGTAAGAGCACAGCAGAGCCCAATCTAGTGTTCAATCTGTATGCACACATGGCATTTGCAGCTAGGACTACAGGATACCATTCAGGAACAAGAACCCCTGTTTTTCTCCTCCCTAGATCAGGGACAGTGGGGCCAACAGGAATGCAGGCAGCCACCTCACATACCACAGCCACTGGGGTAGCAGGATGAATAAACACAAGATCAGGTTGAGGATCACATCAATCACACAATGTCAGCAAGGGGTAGCACATAGTTGCAGTACAGAATGATTAAATGCAGGGAAATAAATGCTGGTGTCACTTCAGCTTTACTGTGTGCAGACAGCATTCTGGTCATGCTTTGGTACACAATATCAACAGATGTTACAAGTGGTATATTTAGCAGTTCAGTAGGAAGGGAAAATAATATAGGTGAAGGCACATTGGTTGAGGGCATACTAAAGAGATAGGCGGGACTGTGAGTAGTCATCCTCAATTAGAGCTTGGAAAACAGCTCTCACAGCAGGCAAAGAAGTTTTATTTGATGTACCTTGTGCCTCATCAATGTTGCCTCTTTGTTCAGGTTCATTGCTCACCTCCTTGAGGTGCTCTATGTTTAATCTTCATTGTGCAGCAAACCACAATGATTTGGCCAGGCTGTATTATAGAGACCCTCCAACAGTTAGAGCTTCTGAATCACTGCTTCACCATGCTCAATGATGGCTTTCTTTGATTATACCTGTTTTTGGTATACTCAGATGCTGCACCAAAGAGCCAATTTGGCACATTTTTGTCAGGTTCAAATAACAGACCACAGATAAGCTGGACATTGATCACTTGAATCCCTTGCAGTTTATGAAGCCTCCATTGAGAAAACCTATTTCCACTGGTTGGTGAGTCTGGAACTAGAGGGCATAAATTTATGATCACCACCAAAATAATAAAAGGGAGGTTAAGAGAAGTTTTATTACGCAGGTGGTTATTAGGACATGGAATGCCCCACTGGAAACAGTGATGGAGGTAGAATCCATAACAGCTTTTAAAAGGGACATGGATAAATTTTTGAAAAGAAAAGTCTCAAACAGTATGGGGAAATGGAAGTAAGTGGACAGCTCTTTCAGAGAGCCAGAGATGATGCAATAAGCCAAATGGCCTCCATGTGTGCTCTTCTATTCTAGGATTTTATTGTATAAAGGAGCACGTAGGCTTGCATGTGTACAATCAGTAATACCCAGACTTTGGAAAACCTTGCAATTTGGAAATGACCCAGGAACCTCTCTTGCTGTTGCCAGTTGTCCATTGGGAATATGATGCAATGCTCTGTGGTCACTTGCTTTACACGTGTGCGGACTGAAGATTGACCGATATTGTTTATATCCCCTGGGGCAGCCTGAGGCAAAAAAAAGTTCAAGACTGCAGTGACCAGCAATGCTGCACCTGCCCTGTGGTTTGGCTGCAGGTCCGCTTGCAACATGTGAGTCATACCCTCTGCATTCATTGCTCCTAACAAATACAGGGTTGCCCACTTTTGTATTAGTTGAAAGGGAAGGAACAGTCCTCTTATGATGTGCCTGCATTCTTCCACCTCTTCTTTATCCAAGTATGACAAGTGAGAAAGTCCTACAAACCCTGCTTCACGCACAACATTTACAACAAAAAGATCAGCTAAAGTCTGGGAAAGAAACTATTTTAAAATCGCAACTGTAAGTTGCCGGCTGTCTCTTTAAATACTTTAGTATGGAAAAGCACAGTCCAGCAACTTTGGATCCTCAATTTATACAGGCAAAATTAAGCAGCAAAGCTGCAAAATGCCATGTATGTCTCAATTAAATCATTTCCCTACATAATATTATTATAATGAAGCCCCCACCTATCACTGGTGGGAACTTCAGCCACCAGGACGTATCCCAACTGGAAATTCGCGTCAGATGCCAAATGGGTGGAAATCCAACATCACTGATCTCTGTCCATTTTCCACTGCATTATGCCCCATGTGTGCCCATTTATGAAGCATAATGGAGACTAAAATTGGCCCCCATGGTTTTTTTGTGAAAAGATGTCTTTATATTTGATAGATGGAGCCAGCCAGCTACTATTGTACACCGAAGTAACAGCACAATGCACCAAGAAAGGAGCACCAGCTCAACCTTCTGATTTCCTCGCACAGTGAATTCTTGATCTCACCTGGTGCATGGGAGGAGGAGGCAGGGCCAGAAATTGCTGTCAAAATAATGGTGAGGCTAATGGCCCTCACTGTTAGTTATGCTCAAATGCTACAGAAACTTCAGGTGAGGGGCAGATGCGCAGTTAAAAGCAGAAATCCAAAAGTTGCTGTCCGAGAAGTGCCACTTCGCCATTAGCTTCGCAAAAATGGCTGTCTGTCTGTCTCACCATTGAAATGCATTGAATGGCGTGAAGTTGCTGTATTTGCGCAGTAGATACGAACTAAACTCACCTCAGAAAGTTAAGTCTTGTCCATTTCAGTCTAAGTACCCTTTTAACGACATGGCAAGTGTTAATTACTGCCAGTCAACTACTCTGGCACTGAAAATAACCATTACAAGTGTGGAGTCTCATTCCTTCAGGTTTTAATTGTTGGATTTTTTTTAAATGTAAAATTTAATTTTTTTTTTAAAAAACCTTTCCTTTGTCTCTTTTTTTCTCTCTCTCTTAATCCAATCTCTCTTTCCCGCTCCTTATTTCTCTTTCTATACCTGATGTGACATTGAATTCACCCACTCTAATTTACACTTCCCTCTCAGTCCTTGTGCTGTTAATTTCGCAATCCTTCAATCTGATTGGTTTAGGAGATATACAGTTGCTTGCCCCGTTCACTCAGGTCCCAGATGCCCTGTTTCCCCTCACTGCGATGTTATCAGCTCGCTCTTCCAGCAACTTGACATGCAAAAAAAATTTTAAAACCTAATGGGCAAGGGCAAGTCTAACTAATGGCAGACGCTGTTAGATGCCCTGCCACTGCAAATTATGGCCCATTGAGTTTGGTCCATGTCTCCAGATAAAGGATAACAAGGAGCTAGGAAATGTGTTGCTGACTTTGATTCCATGTCCTGATAAAGCATAGTATAGATTTAGGTAAAAAAGTGAGTTTCGCGTTCTTCTCTTCATCAAGTGGGCTTGCGGGAGGAGAAAGCACTAAGTTTAACCCAGACAGCCTGAGAGAAAAGAGTGTGTAGTTCTGGGGAAGAGTGATGGGTCTTGGTTTTGACCACATCTCCTGACAGAGGATAGCACACATAAAGAAGGTGGGGGAAGAAAAATGTTTTGTTTTAAATGCAAGAATAACTGGCACATCATAGAGTGATCTGGAGATTGATTCAAGACCGCGGATGAGTTGTCTGGGGAAAGGGAACAAGCAGACAGTAATTGCTCACCCACAGGAAAGGAGAGAGGTAGAATTGGAGACTGCTTTGCCTTAGGCCACATTCGCAGTTCTCGTATCTGACTGAAGAGTGGCATTGCCAAAGGCCTGAAAGCAGGTCAGCTGCTCTGCATGGACAGGGAGGATGTAAAAGAAAAAGATTAAAAAATAAATCAGAGTTGGACAAAAATAGAATGAAATTGCTCACCACTCCTGTAGCCAAATACATTTAGCTTTTGCAGCTTCCCCAAAGGTAGAACTTTAAAAAGAGTAGAGGAGCAGAGAGATGGGGTTCACATATATAGAACTTTAAAAGTGGGAGGACAAGTTGATAAAACTGTTTTAAAAGAAAAGCACATGGGATCCTAGATTAGCAAATTCCCTGGAGCTGCTCCCACTCCGCCTGCGTTACTCTGCCAGACGTCCAGCGGAAACCCTGTCTACAAGCATGAATGGAGTTACCGCAGCAGTTTCAGCAAAATATCGCTGGTGCAATGGGAGCAGCTCTGGGGATTTTCCCAGCCATAGTTTTTATAAATAGGGGCATCAAGTACAGAAGCAGTGGTAATGTTAAACCCATACAGATCATTGGTCAGCACTGCAGTTAATATACTACGTCTAGGTGGGCTGTCCTACTTTAGGAAGGATCCAAAGCTATGATAGGGAGATGCTATACTTATTAAGAGAAACTGGGGCTCTTTTCTTTAGAATAGAGAGAGCTGATAGAGGTGCTCAAAATTACGAAAGGTTTTGACAAGGTAAAGAGGAAAAACTATTTCCACTGATCTTTACCAAAAGAACAAAGGGAGAGGTTGAGAAAAATTTTTTTTTTTTAAAACGCAAAGGGTTATTAGGACAGGGAATGGCCTAACAAAAACCATGGTGGAAGCAGAATCCATACAAGATTTTCAAAGGAAAGTGGATGAAAATTTTAAAAAGCAAAATATAAACTGACACAGCTTCTCACAACAAAGAGCTACAGTGGTCTCCTTCAATGCTGTAAAATTCTATGGTCGCCAAATGTGTGGCAAGATATGTGCAAAAGAATACTATGTATTTTCATATTTATTACAGCAAGCAGGAGCCTAATCAATAAAAAATAATCAGATTTTCTGCTACAGAACGAAAATTGCAAAAGAAAAAAAAAATCAATTGGTACATTACAAATGTTTCAACGGTAAATGTTGCTCATTTTATCATTCGCTTTTGATAAATTCAAATTCAATGTTTTTCCACGTTTAAAAAAATACATACTTTTTTTTAAAAGAAAAGAGCTACCACCAGATCTATGGTTTCCCAATTAATTCCCATTAGTCAATAATTCAGGAGCACTTTGGGCTTAATCATCAAAAACTAAATTAGTACAACATCCAACTAAATTCTGTCAAGACTCTTAAGAAATGTAAGGGTCCTTTCTACTTAGTTTAAGTGCCCAGTGACCACCCTCCCCAACATCGTACTGGCTGAGAAATAAAACAAGTCTTCTGGCGAAGGCAGTGCCATACCATAGATGTACATTATATTGCACGGAGCAACCTCCATATGATGCATCCCCCCTTTCCTGTCAGGTGCCACTTTCCAATGGAAAGGCAATTGGGAGAGAACAACAGGTAGAATACCTATGGTTGAGCATAACAAAAAGACCCATCAATGCAGATTTAAATATAAATCTTTTATCAGCCTGTGGGGGAGGGGGAGCTAAATTTTAAAGGGTTGCTTTGCAAAAGGATCGATTGCATTAGTCAAAATCTGCAAATTTGAAATGAAAGGAAAATAATAGTTTTCTGATCTTCAGCCAGCGCCATCAACCGTACTGTCTTTGGCATGGTGCCGCAGAAATTTCCATCCCCCCTCCACTGAAGGTGAACAACTCTGCGACAGTGTAGACATAGAAAATATAGAAACATCGAAAAATTTACAGCACAAAAGGAGGCTGCCATTCGGCCCATCGTGTCTGTGCCAATCCAAAAAGAGCTACCCAGTCTAATCCCACTTTCCAGCACTTGGTCTGTAGCCCTGAGGTTATGGCTCTTCGAGTGCATATCCAAGTATTTTTAAAATGTGATGAGGGTTTCTGCCTCTACCACCCTTTCAGGCAATGAGTTCCGGATCCCTGGGTGAAAAAGAATTTCCTCAGCTCCCCTCTAATCCTTCGACCAATTACTTTAAATCTATGCCCCCTGGTTATTAACCTCTCTAAGGGAAATAGGTCCTTCCTGTCTACTTTATCTAGGCCTCTCATAATTTTGTACATCTCAATTAAATCACCCCTCAGCCTCCTCTGTTCCAAAGAAAACAACCCCAGCCTGTCCAATCTTTCCACATAGCTAAAATTCTCCAATCCTGGAAACATCCTCATAAATCTCCTCTGTACCCTCTCTAGTGCAATCACATCTTTCCTGTAAGGTGCTGACAAGAACTGTATGCTGTACTCAAGCTGTGCCCCAACCGATGTTTTATACAGTTCTAGCATAACCTCCCTACTCTTACATTTTATGCCTCGGCTAATAAAGGAAAGTATCCCGTATGCCTCCTTAACCACCTTATCTACCTGTCCTGCTACCTTCAGTGATCTGTGGACATGCACTCCAAGGTCCCTCTCTTCCTCTACACCTCTCAGTATCCTCTCATTTATTGTGTACTCCCTTGCCTTGTTTTCCCTCCCCAAATGCATTACCTCACACTTCTCCAGATTGAATTCCATTTGCCATTTTTCTGCTCACCTGACCAGCCCATTGATATCTTCCTGCAGTCCACAGCTTTCCTCCTCACTATCAACCATACAGCTAATTTTTGTATCGTCTGCAAACTTCTTGATCAAGTCCCCTACATAAGTCTAAGTTATTAATATATATCACAAAAACCCAGTACCTAGTACTGAGCCCTGTGGAACCCCACTGGAAACAGCTTTCCAGTCACAAAAACACCTGTCAACCATTACCCTTTGCTTCCTGCCACTGAGCCAATTTTGGATCCAATTTACCACTTACCCTTGGATCCCATGGGCTTTTACTTTTTTGACTAGTCTGCCATGTGGGACCTTGTCAAAACCCTTGCTAAAATCCATGTAGACTACCTCAAATGCACTACCCTCATTGACCCTCCTTGTTACCTCCTCAAAAAATTCAATCATGTTAGTCAGACACGGCCTTCCCTTAACAAATCCATGTTGACTGTCCTTGATTAATCCATGCCGTTCTAAATGACGGTTTATACTATCCCTCAGAATCGATTCCAATAATTTGCCCACCACTGAGATTAGACTGACTGGCCTGTAATTACTTGGTCTATCCTTTTCTCCCTTTCTAAACAACAATACAACGTGAGCAGTCCTCCAATTCTCCAGCAGTGTAAATGGCCCTTGCACCCATTCAAGCTGACCCTGAGAAAACTGGTCATGATCAGTATCACAGGTGTGGGGCAGGTGGAAGTGCTGCTCTGGCCAAAGATCCACCGCCATTGCTATACAGAGGAAGATCTGCCCCATTGTTAGTCCAGTCTTGCTCTATGCCATTTGCTAGAAGAGCCAGATTGAAATCCTCCCTTTGCCTGAAATTTGAACTGCAGTGTTCCCAGAAGCTCGGTCATCAAATACAACACTAACAGAAGACAGGGTGTACACCCTACTGGAAGAAAGGGCAAGTGCTCTACCTCAGGACACACACTTGCACCCTCCACCAGTTAGCAATTTGTTTTAAGATCACAAGATAATTACAGACGAGGAGGGCTACTTGACCCATCTTAACTCATTCATTCACAGAGATCCTATGCAACCTCCCCATTGTAGCATCCAATTGTTTCTTAAATGATTCCATGGTTTTTGCCTCCACCGCTCTATCTGGAAGTTTATTCCACACATTGATCTCTCTCTGGGGTAGATTTTGACTTTGTGCAATAGTATAAAGCAGGTGATAGTGAGTCGGCCGATCGTTTTACATCTCTCCCGATTCTTATTTCCACTGTTCCTCCTAGTTTGGTGTCATCTGTACATTTGACCACTGTGCATTGAGTTTCTGAATCCAAGCCAGTTATGTAAATTATGGTTCCAGCTTTGAGGTACGTCACTCAGCACTTCCTCCTATTCTGACATAACTCCTCTAACAAGTACTCGTTGTTTCCTACCCTTCAACCAGTTTCTTATCCATTCCCAGAGTTTACCATGAATCCCCACATCTTTGAGTTTAATTAATAGCCTTTTGTGTGAAACTTTATCTAAAGCCTTTTGTAAGTCTAGGAGCACCACATCGAAGAGATTCCCACAATCCACTTGGTTGTCACTTACTCAAAGAAGTTAATCAGGCAGGATCTTCCCCTTCTGAATCCATGCTGACTGCTGTAACTAGGTTATTGTTGTACAGATGGTCCTCACTCTTATTCTGAATAATCAATTCCATTATTTTACATGGAATCGAAGTAATAATATTTATTATTCGTTCTTGTGATGTGCGCAACACTGGTAGCCAGTATTTTTTGCCCATCCCTAGTTGCCCTGAGGGCATTGAGTCAAACACATATTGTGGGACTGGAGTCATATGCAGGCTGAACTGGGAAGGGTTGGCAGCTTTCACATTAGTGAAACAGTTGGATTTTTACTTCTTTCATGGTTATTTTCTGTTGCTAGACCACAAATGACCTGACTTATGGGATTCAATTTCACAACTAGCTAGGTGAGATTTGAACTCACTACCTCTAGGGTTACTGGCCCAATACCATAGCCATTAGGTTACCATACCCATCTCAGTCCTTAGTCTCAGTCGCAGATGTACTACCAGAAGGACAGAAAACGGGGCCGGAATTTCCGGTGAAATTGTACCCAAAGATTGTACATGCAGTCAAGGCACAAAGCCAATTTCCAGCGCAAAAGTTTGAGAAAATTCGAGCGCAAGTGTGTTACGTACGTATTTACTCTACACCTGAATTTCGTTGATCTTTTACGCCCAGAGTCTTGTGCCCAGATGCAATAGAATAGTTCCATCCCCATGGTAAAGAGTGGTAAGTGTGAATTTCCTGTGGAAAACGGGTGTAAAATTACCTCCAGAATTTTAGGCGCATCAGGCAACACAATCATATTTCTAGTTTTTTATTGCAATGTTTTATGCGATTTTTTTAAAAATGAATTAACAGAGACCTGAACTGTATTTTCTGTTTCCTTGAATATATTTTTATGGCCATCAGTATGAGTTACATTACAATTTGGAAAGCTTCCACAATTGCATTTCCTTAAAATTGCTATGTGCATGAATGATGGTTAGATGGCTTCAAACTTTAATTTTCATACTTAAAGAAGGAACGTAAGGGGCTCGATTTTTAAATGGTGGTGGGATGGCAGCTGGGGGGGGGGGGGGGGTTCAATGGGCGCACGGGTAACCCGACTAATAAAATCCTACCGTTTGCCACGCGAGTGCAAGTTAATTGGTGGCCCTTCATGCAGCTTCCGGGTTTGCCGTCCGAAAGCTGCACAGCGGGCGGACTGCGCACCCACAAGACAGGCTATCAGCTGGAGCGGCTCTTTTTAAAGGGTCATTGCTCCAATGGCTTTTGCTGCAGCAAACACCAGAAAACACACAATATGGAGCAGTACAGGGGCAAGGCTGCTTCAAGATTTAGTGATGCCTCACTGCAGCAGCTACTGGACGGTGTGAGGAGGAGGAAGGAAGTCTTTTATGCTGCAGACGGGAGGAAGTGCCCTGTCTCTGCCACCAGGAAGGCCTGGCTCGAGGTAGCAGAGGAGGTCACCAGCAGCAGCAGCTGCTGTGCAAGAAACGCTTCAATGACCTAACTAGGTCAGCAAAAGTGAGTACACTTACTGATTCTCCTGCATTCCGTGTTCCACATCACATGCCCCCCGCCCACCCCAACTCATTCTGCACTGCCAAGACTACTCCATCACATCACTCCTCACACCCACTTGAGGCTCATCCTCAACTTATCTTCACTTCCTGAGCACTTCCTCGCCTCCCCATTTGTCATCCCACCACTACCACTCACCCCAATCCTGATCCAATGTCATGTCTCTGTCTCATACTCACCCTCTGAAGCATCTCTTTCACGGTCGGCCAAAGCAATGCATTCATCAGTTGGCTACTTCGCCATCACTCACTCACACGTCTGTTCTTTCTCCCCTTCTAGTAGAAGAGAGTGCAAAATGCACACAAGAGGGCGAGGACTGGAGGGGAGCCACAACAAGTAGTGGTCCTCACACATACGGAGCAGGAGGTGCTGGAGATCAGCCGCACCCTCGAGTGCCCGTCTGTCGGGGACGCCGAGACTGCCACCCCACAAACATCTGGTGACACAATTTTAACATTCATCACACACAATGAATTGATGTTAACATGCCTTGCCATGTTGAACACCTCAATATGCCTATCGCAACATGACACATCTGTGATGATGCTTAATATTGCCTTCTGTTCTCTTACAGGCCCTTCAACGACCGCAGTGACGGCAGAGGTTGATTCCTCAGAGGACCTGCTGGCCTCTGAGGGTGCACCGTCACATCTTAGCGAGCCATCTACCAGCACAGGTACTCACACCTCGGTGGGTCCTAGTAGTGAGTTAGTTGGGTTGGCATCTGGTGAGTCACCACACACAAGTGAGCACGAGCAGACACTGCTGGCAGCGGCAGCTGTGTAGAGTCTGCATCGGTGGGAGCACTCCTCTCCAGGCTCTGCTCAGCTGGATGTAGATGCTGAACCCCGGGGGCCATCCTTTAAAAAGGAGAATGATCGAGGGACAGCAGCACATTTGCAAGGTATTGGAACAGGTGCCACGCGCACTCTCAACAATAGCGCAGAGAATGGAGGAGTCCAACTCCTGCATGAGTGGAATGGTGGCACAGGTACAGGAGGGAATCTCCGAGATGGTGTCACAGGGACATGAACAAATGTCTGAGATAGTGTCGCACGTAACTGCTGAAATGTCTGGGATAGTGTCACAGGTAAGTGCGGGAATGTCTGCGATGGAGAGAAGACTAGGCTCCGTTGAGCTTCAAGCATGGCTCACAAATGAGTCCATTCAGGCCCTAACAACGGTCATTCGGACTCAGGGTGAACAACATTCTGCCGCCTTGAACAGGCAAACAGATACACTGGCACTGGCCTTAGAAGGCATCGTACATGTCCTCCAAACTGTTGTCCAGCAGAGTGGTAGGAGTGATGTGGTCCTGGCCCAGGGGAGGGATGATGGCGAAAGGGGACATGGAAGTGAGGACGCCACTGAAAGCGCTCCCACCTCTCAACCAGTACCCGTAATACTGCCTCCTCTCCAGGTGGCCGAGTCTGCCCCTGCACAGGTGCAGGTAGAGCAGTCTTTGGAAGGGCCCTCACAGGCTCCAAAACCCAGAGGGCGTAGGCTCAAAGCATCTAACCAGTAAGGGTATGAACATGAGCAAACTACCACTACCTCTGCTGCAGCCACAGGGGATACACCACGTAGAAGTGGTAGGAAGAGGAAGCCTAAGGATTTGTGATCACGAAGGGTATGCACAAGGATGTCTGACAGACTGTCATGGTTTTCATTTATATTTGTTTTTTGTTTTATTCACATTAAATATTATCATTTACACCATTACTGCCACGTCTTGCCCATTTTTGACTGGCTTTTGTGATAGCGTCCTTTCATGAGCTTTTTTTTAATATTCGTTCATGGGATGTGGGCGTCACTGGCGAGGCCGGCATTTATTGCCCATCCCTAATTGCCCTTGAGAAGGTGGTGGTGAGCCGCCTTCTTGAACCGCTGCAGTCCATGTGGTGACGGTTCTCCCACAGTGCTGTTAGGAAGGGAGTTCCAGGATTTTGACCCAGCGAAGATGAAGGAACAGCGATATATTTCCAAGTCGGGATGGTGTGTGACTTGGAGGGGAACGTGCAGGTGGTGTTGTTCCCATGCGCCTGCTGCTCTGGTCCTTCTAGGTGGTAGAGGTCGCGGGTTTGGGAGATGCTGTCGAAGAAGCCTTGGCGAGTTGCTGCAGTGCATCCTGTGGATGTTACACACTACAGCCACAGTGCGCCGGTGAAGGGAGTGAATGTTTAGGGTGGTGAATTTAGTGCCAATCAAGCAGGCTGCTTTGTCCTGGGTGGTGTCGAGCTTCTTGAGTGTTGTTGGAGCTGCACTCATCCAGGCAAGTGGAGAGTATTCCATCACACTCCTGACTTGTGCCTTGTAGATGGTGGAAAAGCTTTGGGGAGTCAGGAGACGAGTCACTCGCCGCAGAATACCCAGTCTCTGACCTGCTCGTGTAGCCACAGTATTTATATGGCTGGTCCAGTTAAGTTTCTGGTCAATGGTGAACCCCAGGATGTTGATGGTGGGGAATTCGGCAATGGTAATGCCGTTGAATGTAAAGGGGAGGTGGTTAGACTCTCTCTTGTTGGAGATGGTCATTGCCTGACTCTTGTCTGGCGCGAATGTTACTTGCCACTTATCAGCCCAAGCCTGGATGTTGTCCAGGTCTTGCTGCATGCGGGCACGGACTGCTTCATTATCTGAGGGGTTGCGAATGGAACTGAACACTATGCAATCATCAGCGAACATCTCCATTTCTGACCTTATGATGGAGGGAAGGTCATTGATGGAAGTAGCTGAAGATGGTTGGGCCAAGGACACTGCCCTGAGGAACTCCTGCAGCAATGGCCTGAGGCTGAGATGATTGGCCTCCAACAACCACTACCATCTTCCTTTGTGCTAGGTATGACTCCAGCCACTGGAGAGTTTTCCCCCTGATTCCCATTGACTTCAATTTATTAGGGCTCCTTGGTGCCACACTCGGTCAAATGCTGCCTTGATGTCAAGGGCAATCACTCTCACCTCACCTCTGGAATTCAGCTCTTTTGTTACATGTTTAGACCAAGGCTGTAATGAGGTCTGGAGTCGAGTGGTCCTGGCGGATCCCAAACTCAATGATGGCAGAGTCCAGTACGTGAGCACAAAATACAAGGCTGAAGCATTTGCAACCATCTTCAGCCAGAAGTGCCAAGTGGATGATCCAACTCGGCCTCCTCCCGATATCCCCACCATCACAGAAGCCAGTCTTCAGCCAATTCGATTCACTCCACGTGATATCAAGAAACGGCTGAGTGCACTGGATACAGCAAAGGCTATGGGCCCCGACAACATCCCGGCTGTAGTGCTGAAGTCTTGTGCTCCAGAACTAGCTGCGCCTCTAGCCAAGCTGTTCCAGTACAGCTACAACACTGGCATCTACCCGACAATGTGGAATTCTCACCATCAACATCCTGGGAGTCACCATTGACCAGAAACTTAACTGGACCAGCCATATAAATACTGTGGCTACACGAGCAGGTCAGACGCTGGGTATTCTGCGGCGAGTGACTCGTCTCCTGACTCCCCAAAGCTTTTCCACCATCTACAAGGCACAAGTCAGGAGTGTGATGGAATACTCTCCACTTGCCTGGATGAGTGCAGCTCCAACAACACTCAAGAAGCTCGACACCATCCAGGAGCATTGATGAGCAGGTTATTGGTGAGTAAGTGTCGCTTGATAGCACTGTCGACGACACCTTCCATCACTTTGCTGATGATTGAGAGTAGACTGATGGGGCGGTAATTGGCCGGATTGGATTTGCCCTGCTTTTTGTGGACAGGACATACCTGGGCAATTTTCCACATTGTCGGGTAGTTGCCAGTGTTGTAGCTGTACTGGAACAGCTTGGCTAGAGGCGCAGCTTGTTCTGGAGCACAAGTCTTCAGCACTACAGCCGGGATGTTGTCAGGGCCCATAGCCTTTGCTGTATCCAGTGCACTCAGCCGTTTCTTGATATCACGTGGAATGAATCAAATTGGCTGAAGACTGGCTTCTGTGATGGTGGGGATATCGGGAGGAGGCCGAGTTGGATCATCCACTCGGCGCTTCTGGCTGAAGATGTTTGCAAATGCTTCAGCCTTGTATTTTGTGCTCACGTGCTGGACTCCGCCATCATTGAGGATGGGAATGTTTACAGAGCCTCCCCCTCCTGTTAGTTGTTTAACTGTCCACCACCATTCACAGCTTCACCATGAACAGCTGCATTTGATGCCACCCATTGGGTCACTTTACAGTGAGCGTATGTGTTGTTGCAGAACTGTTTTGTGCAGGAATGAGTGGGGGTGGGGGGGGGGCTGGTTTTGGCGCTGCTCTTTCCAGGTGGTGCAAGGACTGGACTCTTCACACTTTCTGATGTTAGGAGAACCAGTCACAAGCAGCCAGGTGAGCCACTGCTCTGCCCATGGGTTCCTCCTCTTCCTCAATGTGGATGGCAGATGTGGATGGAGCCTCCTCAAGCGGCACCCCTCTCTGTTGTGCCATGTTGTGCAGGACACAACACACTACTTTAGTGCATCCCACTCTGTCTGGTGCGTATTGAAGCGCTCCCCCAGAACAATCAAGGCATGTAAATCGCATCTTGAGCAGCCCTATAGCATACTCAATTATAGACCTGGTGGCGATGTGGCTGTCGTTATATCGACGCAGTTGCTTGGTGATGGGGTTCCTCAGAGGTGTCATGAGCCACATGTGCAGAGAGTATCCCTTGTCCACAAGGAGCCAGCCCTTAAGGGTGTTTGGTGCGTGGAAGAGGGGCGGGATGTTGAATCCCCTCAGAATGAAGGAATCGTGGCAGCTGCCAGGGAATCTGGCGTACACATGAAGGAATCTTTTGCGGTGGTCACAAACGAGCTGAGTGTTGATGGAGTGATACCTCTTTCTGTTGAAGAACAGTCCTGGCTCGTGTGGAGGTGCTCATATTGCTATATGGGTGCAATCGATTACACCCTACACCTGTGGGAAGCCAGCCATAGAGCAGAATCCCACTGCCCTCTCTGTCTGGCTGAGGTCGTCCATGGGGAAGTTAACGTACTGCGAGGCTTTGCGAAACAAGCCGTCGGTGACCTGCCTTATGCACTTGTGTGCAGACAACTGAGAGACCCCGGCGATGTCCCCGGTGGCACCCTGGAATGATCCGGAGGCAAGAAGTTGAGGGCAGTGGTCACTTTAACTGCAACGGCTAATGAGATGCCGCTCGGCCCAACTGAGAACAGTTCGGCATGAAGGAGGCTGCAGATGTCTGCGACCACCTGGCAACTCACTCTGAGCCTCTGTAAGCACTGCTCCTCAGAGAGGTCCAGGAAGCTGAGCCTTGGTCTGTTGACCCTGTGGCGAGGGTAGTGCCTCCTGTGACGTTGCTCTCTCTGTTGTTGCCCTCTGTGCTTTTGTGCAGGTGCCTGTGGCGCAGCTCTGTGTTGTGGAGCTCCAAGTGGCGAAAGTGCATGTCGTGCTTGGCGAGGATGGTGATGTTGCTCGTCCTCGGATGTAGTGGTGAATGCAGCCATGGCGCCCCCCCCACCCCCATCCTGATGGTGTCAGTTTGAGGGGGTCCAAAAAGTTGGTAAATATGTGTAAACAGAAGAATTCTGAGTGAAACTAAGAATTTTCAATGTAAACACAAAGAACTCCCAGCTAAACGTTTGTCTGAAAGAACGGAGTGCCCTGCTGCAATAACTCATCTTTTATCCCCATCTGTCAAACAAGCATTTCAATGTCCAACTGGCTGCCGGCTGAAACACATCTCCTGCAACATGGAGTGTTTTCCACAGCACAGGAAACATGCTGAGGCTGAATGAAAATCGTTCCCCTGCCTCACTGACCATGAAATTAACTAGTTCAAATACTTAAACTATCTAACTAACTGACTTAACTGTCATCCCGCCGGAGATGGCAGAAGTCGGCAGGTTGGAGCCGGCTTCCAAACCCGCTCGGGATTTCCCCGATTTTCGGAGCCCTCCCACCCCCAATGCACCTGCACTTTGATTCAAAAATCGGGGCCATGGTGTGAGCTCCACGCAATTGTTTACACTGATAATAGAACTTTATACAAAATTAAAGGATACATAACTGGGGCTTATGATTGCTTATGTGATTTTTATGTTCCTGCGTACGCTAATAAGATTGGCAGGAAATTCCAGCATAAATTGCTGTTGGCAAAATGGGAGAAACAAGGGTCGTAGATTTCTGTGTAACTTGCCGATTATGGCCCCACAGGAATTTCCAGGCCATGGCGTTTCATTTTAATATACCTCTAATTTATTGTTTGTACTTTTGGGTCTTGCACAATTGTTTTTCATAGTTTGTGGTGTCATCGGAGCCCTTTGATTCAATTGTTGCCTTGTACATGATTGCTGCCAGCCATATTTTATCCCACATATAATGGCATTTTACTCTGAGATTTCTTACAATAAATTTTCAGTATTTTTTCATGTAACCCATTGACCCAATCAAATGTTTGAACTGAATAACTCAAGAAGAAAGAAAATGAATCAACAGGCCCTGTATAAACTAAAGCTGTGGTATACTGCAAGGAAGTTATGTTTCTTTACATCTATCTTAGACCTGTCAGGGTATCTGTTAACTTGTATTCAAATCACAAATAATATAGAGAGTGATGTAGTTATCACACTCAGACTTACCACTGATTCAAGCCTAGTTTCCTGCCTCACTGGATCTTTAACTCACTATGACAACTAAAGCATGGTTTGAAACTGCACGGAATAACACCGAGCTTCAGAAGACCTTGAAAAGTGACCAATCAACCAACCAGAGCATCTGGTAGGCAGCCAAAAATATCGAGTACAACCAAAACACATTGGTATTTACAACATGTTCACTATTTGCAGACTCAATAGTGGGAAGTGAAACTTTAATGCATGAACAACTTTAACATTCACACATACATGTAGAAAAATCAGACACTAAACTATTCTCAGGCAAATTATAGGGAATTGCTTTTGGTTGGGGGGGTAGTGATGGAGATACAAGGCTATAGCTTTAATATTTATTTGGTGTGCAAATGCTTTCAATGTGATCTGAGTACACTTTATAAAACTGCCTAGAATCAAGCAATTAATTCACGATGCACACATTTACTTATGTTTATCCATCTGAAGTGCGGATCTTTTTAAAAATTAATATGTAAATAGTGTCATTTTCTGTTCTTGTTTGATCCTCTGCTCCCATAATTCACTGTTTCCCAGAAAAAAAGTCTTTAAAAATGTTTCTTCCCCATTGGTTTGATAAGTAAATCAACATATCTGAGCAACTCTTTTGTAACCAGCATTCAGCTGCTACAGCCTTCTGTACTGTGCCAGATCTGACGTCAAAGAACTGAAGCATAAAAACTTGCTAAGAGCTTTCTATACAGCGTTGTTCTTTAATTACATAACTGTTATGCAGGATCATGGGTTTGCATTAATGCAATAAGTTCAGGAGGCTGCCTTTGATGCTGTAAACTAAGTAGGGTCAGGAGTTACATATACATTGGGCCACATTTTCATCTGTGTTTTAACTTTGGCAAAAAACACAGATGTGCCAAAAAACAAGGCAATGAAATGAGTACGGAGCAGTAACAAACTTTTTGTTTGTACCACTACTCTTTCTTACTCTCATCCTAAAACGTGTGGGAAAAAAAACTTTTACTTGTTGTGACCTATTAAATGCTTGTTAAAGGTAAATAAAGAGCAACCTCATGCATAATTAAATGGGGAGGGGGAGAATAAGCAAAAAAAAAAGTCAGTTCTGAATAGTAATACATCAATGCATGCAGCCCGGAAACTATCCACGATGCTTTCAAATGTGGCACAACTCTTGGACAAAGGAGAGGGAAGGATGGAAGTTTGGCTCCTCAAAAATACAGATTATGCTGCAACCATAACTGATAACCCCTCTACCAATTCCATACCCCACCAAAGATTAAATATAATGTGGCACATGGGTGTATTAAGGCCCTGACTGAGCAAATGTTTGGGATACTAAAACAATGTAAACTTGTCAATGTGTGCCCAAGAGGTCAACAATATTATAATAGTATGCTGCACATAATTGCTATAAACAGACCTCACCATGGACTTGAATGAGTAACAGCAGCAAACCATGGAAGGCCATCAGCAGTACTGCAGCCAGCGACTCTGGTGTGTGAGGGTCTCATTGCCCAGTCCTTCTCGTAAACTCTGCTATTACTTTCTATTGGAATAATGGTAGTTTCTTTACCTGTTTAATTCTTCCTCAGAGCTACATATATTTGTTTTATTTGTGGATGAATAATACTTTCTTTTGTGCACAAGAATGTCAGACTGCAAGATATGTTAAAAAATAAATGATTTTATTCACTCTTTCAGTGCACGTAGTGTGCGTGTTCAATGTGTTTTTTCTCTTGTCTTAACTCATTATGATTCATGAACTTCTCTGCATAAACCTTGTTGATGTGCCCAACTCCTAAGTGCATAGCTAGCTGATAGAGAAGCAACAATTGGTTGGCTGTTTAGCCAAATGGTGTGCTACATGGCAAACAGTAGGTCAGCAAGTTGTAGCTCTGACTAGCACCACTGTACCTGCTTCAGTGCCTGGAGTTTCTTTTGCTGTAGTCAGCAGGGACTCATTGCTTTTGCATGTGGCACCTACGGTCACTGGTGCAGGGCTAAGTCTTGGCACAGAACTGCTGCTGACATGAGTGCAGCCCCTGCATGGAGAACATATCTTCACAAGGCCCATTGATCTGTGTGAGCACAAAACACTTGGCATCTATGAGGTCTCTCAATCCCTTCCTGTAACTATTTTCAAAGAAGATTGAAGCTGGGCTGTACATTTCTTTGGAAATTGGGCCCCAAATACCTACAGCAGCAGTAGAAGCATTCATGAGAGATGGTCCTACTACTGTGTCTAAGGCCTATGTTACTGAAGTCACCAATGCAGTTGCCACCCAGTGTTGCTCTTTGCTCAATGACAGACTGCAGTTTATCTAACGTAGGCAGACTACCTGGCACTGCCACTTGTCTGGAGACATCCTCCATTAGAAAGCAGGTCCACTAAGTCTACATGCCTAGACAGCTCAAGAGGGATGGTTGGCATACTGGACCTCTGCCCTGCACCTACTAGCTCCTCTTTCCTGCTACTTCACAATAATACTCTTGCCTTACCTTAGTACTCTTTCCAAATTATGAATCTTCTTCCTGATCTCCTGCCTGGTTGTGATAGTCACAGTAGCCAACCCCAGGATCAAATGCAGCTTGTAGCCCACCCGCCAGGCCAAAAAACAATTCTCACATTTCTCCATAACACAGTCTACAAGAACCTCCTCAGGCCAGTTCAGTGAAGTGGGCTTTATGACAGTGTCCCTAAATTACTTCTCCAGAATGTTGTGCACTCCACAGCTGCACTAACAAACTTTTCATCAGTTATGCAGGTTAAGTAGCTTGTTAGCTGCTTAAGAGGTGCTAAACGATCATTATTATAGCTGTATCGTGATTAGCTGGTTTTCCACAATTCTCACTAACAAAATCACGTTGCATGAATTTGGCCTGAACAATAATATGTGTACCTCCCATTTTGATTGTGTGCCATTAAAATCTATGGATAGAAAGCATTTAACCCCTTTTACAAAACAGAGCAAAATACGACTCTCAATCATTAAATCTGTATGAGAATATTTTCAGGGTTTATATGAAACAGGATGCTGAAGTTACATTCCTAACTCACCACTGTGTAAATTTAGTTTCCAACCCTTTTGATAAAGACATTGTAGCAGGATTGAGGTCATTTTGCTTTTTATGCAGGCCTACAATAGCCCAC
The DNA here is from genome assembly GCF_035084215.1 of Heptranchias perlo. NCBI lineage: Eukaryota > Metazoa > Chordata > Chondrichthyes > Hexanchiformes > Hexanchidae > Heptranchias > Heptranchias perlo. Next base: position 110,522,587 of record NC_090329.1, read on the forward strand.
AAGTGAATCTAACATGCTCACAGTGATGTCATGTTTATTTACTGCCGTTTGTCCAAAACTATAGAAAAATACAGAGAGTGAGAGAGACGTAGAGGGAGCGAAGAGAGGTAGGGAAAAGAGAAAGCCATCTCAAAAAAGAGCAGATAACGGTTTCATGCTGTCATCATTGTGTACAAACAGCAGCCATCTCACTGATAGCTTTCAATGTTTGCCCTTCCGTTTTCAAAACGTTTTGTGCAAGAAACCTTAACCAACAGAGTATCTACAATATAATCAGCCTCCCATCCAAATAATTGGACGAGAGTCGCAATGCATCAATATCTTATTACTACCAGGCAATACTAAAACCTGTTTGAAGGCAGCTATTGGCCATTCACATGCTTGAATTAAATAATCATAAAATCAACTCAACAGGGAAAACGAACCTTCATAGGAACATAAGAATATAGGAACAGGAGTAGGCCATTCAGCCCCTCGAGCCCGCTCCGCCATTTGATAAGATCATGGCTGATCTGTGATCTAACTCCATATACCTGCCTTTGGCCCATATCCCTTAATACCTTTGGTTGCCAAAAAGCTATCTATCTCAGATTTAAATTTAGCAATTGAGCTAGTATCAATTGCCGTTCATAATAACAGAAGCTATGACTTACAATTCTCTCAGTTATGTTAAAGCATGGAATAATCATGGAGTTGGATACTAGGAAGTGTCTTTCTGCTGTACAAAAGCACTGCTGTCTGTAAACAAGGTAAGAATACAGTGGAACGTGTTTCCTTCAGCTTCAGAGTGTTTCAAATAGCAGCAATGGAGGAACATATGGACAGAAAGGCCAGATAAAACTACCAGGCTCATCAATGCTCACCCTAACCATTAGATGGTGCAACACCTTCCCAAACTGCTCTAATGCTAACTCCCAGAGAAGGCAAAAAAACCTCTGGCAAATTTCAGGAAAAACATTTGCTTGGCAAAATTGAAGAGAACTCCCTAATAACTATACTTCACATTACGCCCTGCACACTAACAGCTCTATAGCATTCACAAGGTAGGTTACCGTTTGCACCCGGTGGCTGCAGGTTGTCACCGGTCAGTTCACACCATCCAACTGGGAAGATGTCTCTCGAATCATAGCGACACCAGTAATCAAAGGCCCCTTTCCATCCGTCGAAGGTTACCAGAATTTCGTTTCCTCTCACCTGCCCAATGGTAGCTGGGCAAATGAAATGGGGATTTTTTTTGTCCACTGCCTCCAGTTTCATTCCTGCTTTGAAGTGGTTCTGGGGAGGAGTCAGGGGTTCCTGTATGGGGGAAAAATGTAAAGTTATGTGGCTGATACTTAAAAAAAAATTGAGGCTAATTTTCTTTTCCTCATGTTGAAGGATGTCGGTGCTGGGGAGTGAAACATTTCTAACAATTTTGTCTCCCAATGTCAGCATTAAACACTCCCAGCTCAGGTAGAGCACAGCCAATTGCACAATGAAGTTCCTTCTACTCCCAACAATGTGGTTTAACCCCAACCACAAGAAAACACAACCCTACTGCACCTGTGCAAATGTTTCCACTTCCCACAACGAACATCCTTCTGACTAAGGGTCTACACCCAAAACATTAATCTGCCAAAACCACCCTCTAATCCAGGATCATCCTGGAGAGCAAAGATAACTCCTGGCTTCTTTTCTTCATTATCAACCATCTCCTCAAACTCTTCTCCCCTGCCCCTTCCACTCTCACCTCCAACAACAGGTGCAAGGAGCTCACGGTCTTCTTTTCACTAAAATTGAGACCATCCGTTCAGCTAACTCTGCTGCTTGTCCCCTTCCCCTGGCGTAACAAGTCAAACGCCCCCCCACCAGGCACTCCTCTGCCCTAGCCCTGATCCCACAACACTTTCTAGTTTCTCTCCCATCTCCCCACATGCTCTCTTCCTCATTTTGTCCATGACACCCACCTCCTGCTCCCTTGACCCTATTCCCATTAAACTGCAGACCACCCAACTTCCCTCCTGGCCAAATGCCAGCTGATATTGTTAACAGTTCACCATCGTCACCCCCTCCCTTTCAACTCTGCCATCATCACCCTCCTCCTCAAAAAACCTCTCTGTCCTTGCAAATCACCACCCCATCTCCAACCTCCCTTTCCTCTCCAAAGTCCTTGAATGTGTTGCTGTCTCCCAAATCTGTGCTCATTTTTCCTGCAACTCCATGTTTAAATCTCTCCAATCAAGTTTCTTCCGCGCCTCAGCACTGAAACGGCCCTAATCAAAGTCACAAATGATATCCTCTGCAATTGTGTCTGTGGTGCATTTTCTCTCTTCATCTTCCTCGACATCTCTGCAGCTTTTGATATAGTCGACCATACCATCCGTTTCCAATGTCTCTCCTCCGTTGTCCAGCTCAGTTGGATGCTCTGGCTTGGTTCCACTCCTATCTATCCAATTGTAGCCAATGCTTCACTTCCCCTTGAAGACATCATCCAAAGAGGTGAGGTGAGCTTCCACAGAGAGCTCTACCTCTGCACCACCTCTCTCAACCCCTCCACTGCCCACTGCCTGTGTGCTGTCAGACGACTCGTCCGACATCCAGCCTTGAATGGGCCACAATTTCCTCCAGTTAAACATTGGGAAGGCCAAAGCCATCGTCTTCAGCCCCCGCCATAAACTCCATACCCTTTCCACCGATTCCACCTCCTTCCCCAGGCACTGTCACAGATTCAACCAGGATGTTCGCTACCCCGAGCTGACCTTCCAACCCATATTCTTCTCATCACAAAGACCGCCTACTAACATTTCCGTGATACTGCCCACCTCCGTTCCTGCCCCAGGTCACCTGTTGCTACGACTTTCATCCATGCCTCCATACTCAATTATTCCAATGCTCTCCGGACCAGTCTCCCATCCTCCACCATCGATGAACTTCAGCTCATCTAAAACTCTGCTGCCAGTATCTTATTGTTGGCCGGAGGTCACTGGTTATGGTTACTGGCTTAGTACAAAGAGGAGAAGACCGCACTAAGTCCCACACACCGATGAGCCCTGAACTAGCTAACCATCACAGGGTCCCAATCCTTCTACACCTGTAATTTAAAATTCCCATCCTTGTGTTTAAATCCCTTTATGGCCTTGCCCTTCCCCATCTATAACCTCCCCCAGCCCTATAATCCCACCACCCCCCCCCCCCACCCCCACCCTGCCAAAAGAAACTCTCTGTTCTTTCGACTCTGGCTTCTGTGCATTCCTCCCTCCCTTTGACCCACCAATGGAGGCTGTCCCATCAGCTATCTAGGCCAAATGTTCTGGAATTTTCTCCCTAAACCCCTCCTCCTCACTTTCCTCTCCTCCTGTAAGACTTTTCTTACAACCAGTTTGACCAAGCTTTTGGTCACCCCTCCAAGTATCTCCTTCTCTGGCTCAGCATCCTTTTTTTGTCTGATTACATGTCTCAGAAGTGCCTGGGGTCATTTTTCTACTTTAAAGGCACTATATAAATGCAAGTTGTTGTTAATCTGTCTTTTCTCTTTACAGTGCTGATGGATCTGATATGTATTTCAGATTCCCAGCATCCACAATTTCCTTTTTTAGAACTGGGTTAAGACTGCTAAGTTCTTTTCACTTGGGTCTTACAGCCAGCAGAGAGAGATGTCTTTCATACCATCAGGCTGAGCTAGACTCAAAACCAGATGCCAGAAATAAAGGACAATATACTATCTCACTAGCCCACTCAGACCAACAAGGAGCATTTTATTAAAAGAATACACGTGAACAACTCATAAACAAGACAGCAGCAGCAGTGATGATCATGCATAAGCAATTTTAGTCCGTATTTATGAAGCATGCAAGTTATAAAGGGAACTGTTGGCTAATTCACTAACAAATTATTTTCTTGCTGTTGTTTCTTTGGACAACGATACTGGATTTAGCATCCATTCCCTGCTGATTTCTTGGCAGATCTGGAGTGGAAAAGTGCTCAGAGGCTTGCTCTCCCATGTCCCCACCTTTCTGTGTTCTCCCCCATTTCCCATTCCCTGGGCCAGGGGAAGGCAGTACACTTACCCATGGATATATTTCCCTCCATTTGTGTCACTACTACATTGGACGCTAGAGGATCCTGTTGGTTCCAGGCATCCATTTGCACACCAAAGGCGGAGGAGGGAGGCCTGTGAATTTTTTATGGCGATAGAGCCAGTGCTATTGCACTCTGAGCAAACAAACTCTGTGGCAATCCCCGCAACCCCCACCCCCCACCCCACTCAAGGCCTGCCACAGTAAAACTCTGACCCCTATTCGGCTGGAGTACCCAGCAGAGTCTGGGGTGGGGGGTTGGGGAGGGGAGTGCCTTCAATATTCAAATGACCCTGAGACCAAAATTTGGCTAGGATCAGGGCTGCATCTCTGTGGTGGGCAAAAGTGGAACACCCAGGCCGTGCAGTTTCATTTAGTCATTCTCTTCCACACACTCCTTCCTGTTACATGCAAGTTGTTCATATTCACAACATAACAGTAGAAGGAGAATTATAAAAGATTCTTTTTATAATTCTCTGGAGGGTGTGTTGGTGCAAGGATAAAGGATATCTCAGAGCAACTGGAGAGGAACTTGGAAAGAGAGGGGAAGGATCCGGATGTCGTGGTCCATGTCGGCACCAATGACATAAGGAAGAACAAGAAGTAGGTCCTGCTAAGGGAATAAGAACATAAGAAATAGGAGCAGGAGTAGGCCATACAACCCTTCGAGCCTGCTCCGCCATTCAATCAGATCCTGGCTGATCTTCGACCTCAACTCCACTTTCCTGCCTGATCCCCATATCCCTTGATTCTCCTGGAGTCCAAAAATCTATCTATCTCAGCTTGAATATTTTCGATGACTGAGCATCCACAGCCCTCTAGGGTAGAGAATTCCGAAGATTCACAACCCTCTGAGTGAAGAAATTCCTCCTCATCTCAGTCTTAAATGGTCGACCCCTTATCCGGCGACTGTACCTTCTAGTTCTAGACTCTCCAGCCAGGGGAAACAACCTCTCAGCATCTACCCTGTCAAGCCCTCTCATAATCTTATATGTTTCAATTAGATCACCTCTCATTCTTCTAAACTCCAGAGAGTATAGGTCCATTTTACTCATCCTCTCTTCATGGGACAACCCTCTCATCCCAGGAATTAATCTAGTGAACCTTCGTTGCACCCCCTCTAAGGCAAATATATCCTTCCTTAGATAAGGAGACCAAAACTGCACACAGTACTCCAGGTGAGGTCTCACTAAAGTACCTGTACAATTGTAGTAAGACTTCCTTACTCTTGTACTCCAACCCCCTTGCAACAAAGGCCAACATGCCATTTGCTTTCCTAATTGCTTGCTGTACCTGCGTGTTAACTCTTTTGTGTTTCTTGTACAAGGACACCCAAATCCCTCTGAACGCTAACATTTAGTGAATTATCAGAAGCTAGGAACTAAATTAAAAAGCAGGACCTCATAGGTGGTAATCTCATGATTACTACCCGAGCCATGTGCTAATTGGCACAGGGATAGGCAGTTCAGAAAGGTGAATGCGTGACTGAAGGAGTGGTGTGGGAAGGAGGGGTTCCATTTCATGGGGCACTGGCACCAGTGCTGGGACAGGAAGGAGCTGTACCACTGGGACGGGCTCCAACTGAACCAGAATGGGACCAGAGTCCTAGCGGAAAGGATAAATAGGGCGGTGGATAAGGCTTTAAACTATCAAGATGGGGGGAGGGATCTGGTAGCAATAACAAAAGCCTAAAGATAAAAGAAACAAGAGATGAGTGTGAAGGTCAGACCAGGGTAAGGAATAAAGATATCAAAAATGGTCAAGGAACAAATACAGTTATAAAATGGAAGTATAAAAGGACTGTTAAAAATGAACTAAAAGGTATAACTATTAAACTGCCTGTACACAGCATCCAAAATAAACGGTAGAACTGGAGGCAATAATCCATAGTGAGGAACCAGGTGTAGCAGGAATGGCTATATAAAGAACAGGACTGGTAACTAAATATTGCAGGTTATAACATAGTCAGAAAGGATAGGGAAGGAAGAAGGGAGGGGGGGGGCAGCTGTACTAATTAGAGATAACATAATGGCAGTAGGAAAACAGGACATAACTAACAGAAGGATAGAAACAGAATCCATGTGGATTGAAATAAAAGATAAGGCACCAATCACACAAATAGGGGTTTTAGGCCATCTAATAGTGGAAAGGAGGTGGAGGAAGAAATATGTAAACAAATAAGTGAAATGAGTAAAGGACATAGAATAATTATCATGGGAGATTTTAACTACAGCAAATAAAATGGCAAGAAGAGGTAGGTAAAGGGGCACAGGGAATGAAGTTTTTAACAATGTGTGCAGGACTCCTTTCTTACCCAGTATGTAAAAAGCCCAACAACTGCTGGATCTAGTAATGGGAAATGAACCAGAACAGATAAGAGAAGTAAGCGTAGGGGAACATCTAGGCAATAGTGATTACAACATAATAAGGTTTAAGATAAAGATTGAGAAGGACAGAAATAAAACAAAGCCCAAGGCAATAAATTTGAAAAAAAAAGATGATTTTAAGGTGATGAGAATGGAACTAGGGAAAATAAACTGGAAACATTTATTGACGAACAAAGGAATAGAACAGCAGTGGGAAACATTTAAAAGGGTGATCAATAGAGTCCAGGAAAAGTATATCCCACTAAAAAGCAAGAACAAACATGGATAAATAAAGAAATAAGGGCAAAAATTGAAACTAAAGAAAAAGGCATACACTAAGTACATGGACAACAAAGGAGAGGACAACAAAAAGGGAATACAAAAAAGTTAGGAAAGAAGTCAATAAAACAATTAGGAAGGCAAAGAAAAACTATGAAATTAAATGATCATGGAATATAAAAAGAAATAATGAAGTATTCTACAGACACATAAATAACAAAAGAAAAATCAGGATAGGGATAGGGCCATTATGGGTTACACACGATAAACTGACAGGTAATGACAGCAAAATAGCAGAAATATTAAATAATTATTTTGCCTCAGTATTTACCAGGGAGACTAACATGGTGGGCATGACACTAGAAGAAGAGATCAAGAAAGATATGCAGACATTTAAGATAGAAAGGGGGGAGATAATTGATAAACTAATCAAACTTAGAGGGGATAAAACCCCATGTTTGGATGGATTGCATCCGCGCATATTAAAAGAAGTTAGGGAAGAGATAGCAGAGGTACTATCACATATATATAAAAATTCATTAGAAAATGAATGTTGCCAGAGGACTGACAGACGGCTAACGTGATTCCTATATTTAAAAAAGGAACTAGAACAAGTCCAGGGAACTATAGCTTAATATCGGTGGTAGGAAAGAAAATGGAATCCTTACTCAAAGATGTAATAGAAAAACATCTAGGAACTGAAAATATAATAAAGAATAGTCAGCATGGATTTCAAAAGGGAAGGTCATGCTTGACCAACCTTATTGAATTCTTTGAAGAAATAACAGAAAGGGTAGACAAGGGTAATGTAGTAGAGGTAATTTACTTGGATTTTCAAAAGGCCTTTGATAAGGTATCACACAGTAAATTCATGACTAAGGTCAGAGCATGTGAAGTCAAGGGACAGGTAGCAGAATGGATAGCAAGCTGGCTACAAAACAGAAAACAGAGAGTAGGGGTTAAAGGTAGTTACTCAGACTGGCAAAAGGTGGGAAGTGGTGTTCCACAAGGATCGGTGCTGAGACCACTGTTGTTCACCATTTACATAAATGATTTGGACTCGGGAATCGGAAGTACAATTTCAAAATTTGCGGACAACACTAAATTGGGGGGTATAGTTAATACTGAGGAGGACTGTGACAAAATGCAGGAAGACATTAATAAACTTGCAGAATGGCCATGTAATTGGCAAATGAATTTCAATGTAGACGAGTGTGAGATGGTACATTTTAGTAGGAAGATTAAGGAGGCCACATACTCCCTGGAAAATAAGAGTCTAAATGGGGTAGAGGAGCAGAGGGATCAGGGGGTACAGATACACAAATCACTAAAAGTAGTGACGCAAGTTAATAAGGCCATTAAAAAAAAGACAAACCAAGCACTGGGGTTCATTTCAAGAGGGATAGAATTGAAAAGCAGGGAAGTTATGTTAAACTTGTATAGAACTTTGATTAGGGCACATTTGGATTACTGTGCACAGTTCCATATTATAAAAAGGATATAGAGGCACTGGAGAAGGTGCAAAAAAGATTTACTAGGATGATACCAGAAATGAGAGGTTATACCTACCAGGAAAGATTGAGCAAGCTGTGGCTCTTTTCCCCAGAAAAAGAGAAGACTGAGGGGTGACCTGATAGAGATCTTTAAGATTATGTCGTAGAGAAGGTGTTTCCACCAGAACTAGGGGCCATAATTATGAGATAGTCACTAATAAATTCAATAGCGAATTCAGGAGAAACTCCTTTACCCAGAGAGTGATCAGAATGTGGAACTTGCTATCGCAAAGAGTAGTTGAGGCGATTAACATAGATGTGTTTCAGGGGAAGCTAGATAAACACATGAGGGAGAAAGGAATAGAAGGATACGTTGATGAAGTTAGATGAAGAAGGGTGGGAGGAGGCTTGTGTGGATCATAAACACCGGCATGGACCTGTTGGGCTGAATGGCCTATTTCTGTGCTGTACATTCTATGTAAATTATCCACGCTGGCATTTGTGGGACATTGCTGGCAGAGAATGGCTACTGTGTTTGCCTCGCTCGACTTCAAAAGTGATTCATTATCGGAAGCTCAGATAAATTTGCCATTAGAAGACATTATATAAATGCAAGTAGATATAAATCATAGAATATTACAGCACAGAAGGAGGCCATTCGGCCCATCAGCTCTTTGAAGGAGCTATCCAATTAGTCCCACTCCCTTGCCCTTTCCTCATAACCCTGCAAATGTTTCCCCTTCAAGTATTTATCCAATTCCCTTTTGAAAGTTATTATTGAATCTGCTTCCACCACCCAGGCAGTGCATTTCAGATCCCAACAACTCGCTGCATAAAAAAATTCTTCTCATCTCGCCTTTTACAATTACCTTAAATCTGTGTCCTCTTATTACCAACACTTTTGTCACGGGAAGCAGTTTCTCCTTATTTGCTCTATCAAAACCCTTCATTATTTTGAACACCTCTATTAAATCTCCCCTTAACCTTCTCTGTTCTAAGGAGAACAACCCCAACTTCTCTAGTCTTTCCGCGTAACTGAATGGGCAGGCATGGACTCGATGGGCCGAATGGCCTCCTTCCAAGCTGTAACCTTTCTATGATTCTATGATTCCAGTATACTATTTAAGCACAGTTTAATTGCTAGCATGTTAAAATTACAAAATTAACCTTCTCTGTTCTAAGGAGAACAACCCCAGCTTCTCTCTCTCCTACCACGACTGCTCAAATATGTCTTCTGTTGATGTCAGCCAAAGAATGACATTGGTGTGATGTGTTTAGCTGTCCACAAGCTGACTCATTTCACTCTCCTTGCTGATCAGGACAGCATGAATCTAAAGATCACAGGGGCGGGGGACGAGAAAGGATAGCAGATTATTCTAAAGATAAAATGACAAAAAAAACTAAAATAATACTACTGAAGAAGTTAATAGTAGATTCACTGTGTTGGTCCCTTGCCCTGTCCAGCATGTTCAGGTACGGATTATAATGCTGGCATTTAAGGACCGTTTTAAAACAGTGTTGCTGTGTAACCAGCTGTTAGGAGGTTCAAGAGAATAATCTCAGGTCACTTGCCCTCTGATTTTCCCTCACCCCTACTTGGGAGAATGCACCTTGCATCTGCTTGACAACTATCCCCCACCACCCTCCCCCCATCCCAAGACCTAATGAAGCAAGAACTTCCCATAATGTGAATCCCAAGCATGAGCCCATTCCATGGCAGAGCTGTTTAGAAAAAAACTTGTATTTATTCAGTGCCTTTCACAACCTCACAATGTCTCAAAGCGCTTTACTACCACTGAAGTACTTTTGAAGTATAGTCGCTGTTGTAATGGAGGAAATGCAGCAGTCAATTTGGGCACAGCAAAGTCCCACAAACAGCAATGAGATAATGACCTAGAGCGCTGTAACATACAGTCAGTGGACCACTTAAATGACATAAGAACATAAGAAATAGGAGCAGAAGTAGGCCATAAGGCCCCTCGAGCCTACTCCACCATTCGATAAGATCATGGTTGATCTTCTACTTCAACTCCACTTTCCTGCCCTATCCCGATATCCCTTGGTTCTGTTAGTATCCAAAAATCTATCAATCTCAGTCTTGAATATACTCAACGACTGAGCATCCACAGCGCTCTGGGGTAGAGAATTCCAAAGATTCACAACTCTCTGAATGAAGAATTTTTTCCTCATCTCGGTCCTTATCTTGAAACTATGCCCCCTAGTTCTAGACTCTCCAGCCAGGGGAAACAGCCTCTCAGCATCTACCCTGTCAAGCCCTCTAAGAATTTTATACAGTTCAATGAGATCACCCCCTCATTCTTCTAAACTCCAGAGAATATAGGCCCATTTTACACAAACTTCCCTCAAAGGACAACATCCCAGGAATCAATCTAGTGAGCCTTTGTTGCACCACCTCTAAGGCAAGTAAGTATATCCTTCCTTAGGTAAGGAGAACAAAACTGTACACAGTACTCCAGGTATGGTCTCACCAGAGCCCTATATAATTGCAGCAAGTCCTCCTTACTCTTATACTCCAACCCCATTGCAATAAAGGCTAAAATACCATTTGCCTTCCTAATTGCTTGCTGTACCTGCTTGTTAACTTTTAGTGATTTGTGTACAAGGACACCCAAATCCCTCTGACTAGCAACATTTCTCAGTCTCTCACTTTTAAAAGATATTCTGCTTTTCTATTCTTCCTACCAAAGTGGATAATTTCACATTTCCCCACATTATACTCCATCTTCCACTCACTTAACCTGTCTATATCCCTTTGCAGCCTCTTGTGTCTTCCTCACAATTTACTTTCCCACCTAGCTTTGTATTGTCAGCAAACTTGGATACATTATACTCGAGACATGGTTTACAACTGAATAATATACACTTGGAGAAAATGTATAAAGCAATACCTTGAGAAAAATTCTTGCTGGTGCCATCTCTGCTCCACTTAGTGTTTTCAGAAGGAACATCGGCCAATAGGAAACATTAAGTCTAAACCCTTGAATACACAAAAATTGAGAGGCATTAGATCTACAAAACAAGGATCAAATTAAGGACAATGTACAGGGCTTTGCATACTGAAGCAATATGACATTGTTTCAGTATGGATCTGTTTAGGAATTGCGCTTACACACCACATGAAATAGGTTTAGAGGGTGTGGTCCATTCTTTAAAAGTGAAACAGAAGGTATTGTCACTAAATGTGTAACATATTGTTCCTTAATTCCATTTTCTTGTCAATTTTTTTAAAGTATTTTCTTAAAGAGGAATAATGCCTAGACCCTTCCAACAATATGATTATTATTTTTCCCAAATAAAAACAGAAAATGATGGAAATACTCAGCAGGTCAGGCAGCATCTATGGAGAAAGAAAGAGTTAACATTTCAGGTCGATGACCCGCGACCTCTACCACCTAGAAGGACAAGGGCAGCAGGCGCATGGGAACAACACCACCTGCACGTTCCCCTCCAAGTCACACACCATCCCGACTTGGAAATATATCGCCGTTCCTTCATTGTCGCTGGGTCAAAATCCTGGAACTCCCTTCCTAACAGCACTGTGGGAGAACCGTCACCACACGGACTGCAGCGGTTCAAGAAGGCGGCTCACCACCACCTTCTCAAGGGCAATTAGGGATGGGCAATAAATGCCGGCCTTGCCAGCGATGCCCACATCCCGTGAACGAATAAAAAAAAAAAGTTTTCCCCCCCCTTGGAGCAGTTACTGTCTATCAGCAGGAGAGAAGCCACAGATGTATAGTGGGTAAGTCAAAGGGTGCCTCTGCTTCTGAAAACACATAGTGACATCTTTTCCCAGTCCTGAACAGCAATCTTCAGCGCCAAAACCATTTAAAGAGTCAGTACTCTCCAAGTTAGGGCTCGGTTTAGCTTTTTATCATTCCTTCTCAATGGCGTCGGCAGGAGATCTAGCTGGTAGGAGCTATTGAGCGCAGTAGTATAAGTGAGCTGAATAAACATCAGATGAGATACAGCCATTAACCTTCAGTCATACGTGCAGAGCTAACCACACTGGATAAAACATATCTGTGAGGCTTTGACTCACGGCAACAATATAAACATAGTTAAAAGCGGCAAGTTGTGTCCTTCACCTAAGAGAAGTGACATTAAATTATTCTTCTCGCCCTTTATCTCTGCTATGTCCTTATCTTCGTTTACTGTATTTCTCATTCTCTCCTCACAACTTGCCTGCCTATGGAATTTGTGACTGTAGGCAAGAGACGGCTATGGAAGTGGGGCTTTTGTGATCAAAGCCCTCTATTAGAAGTATAAAGCCTGTAATTTTTATAGGAGCTTGGATAACCCAACCTCCATACTGTGCTCTTACTCTCCAACAAGAAAAAACAAAGAAGCGGTCAGGATTTGCTGGCATGGTCAAAAGACGCTTGAGATTGTGATCTTTAAGCAGTAGGACGAGAGATCATGATCTCACAAGCGAGCCTCCTGCAAATTACATGAAATTACAACATAAAAACAGGCCCAGACAATCTGTATTGGTGTTTATGCTCCACACAAGTAGTAGTCTTAATCCCAGGTGCTCATCCCTGTTCCCATATCCGTTTCCTTCCTTCCCTTTGTTCCCTTCCTTTCCTACAACCACAAATGAAGGTGTATAGGTAGACCGCATACATATATTAGCTCGTGACATTATAACAACACAATTGAATTAACTTCAAATGATTAGCTTGCTGTTGTAACCAAAAGGAAGATTTCATCAGTGCGTTTTGCGTAGTATAATTGTAAACTCAATATTTATCAACTGAGTTTACGATTTTGTTACACATGCTGTACAGGGAAAATCTTTCCCTCATACTGATTGTTGTAACAACTCTAAAACCCAGTCTTTCGGTCTGAATTGAGAGCTAATGTAGTATTTATAGGTGCAACATTTTCAGCTTGTTTCTAGAATCCAGAACTGGAACAATGGGCCTTATGGCCTCCTTCTGTGCTGAGAAATTCATATGAATCTATCGGGGCATATTATCCGATGGCTGCAAACATCCAGATAAGCAGGTTAGTTATAGGATTATAAAATAAAAACTAAAATAACTTATCAAGGGGAAATGTAATTTTTGCTTCTTATGTTAGGAGCAGCCTGATGCTAAGGGAAAGCTCACAAGTACAATTTTTCTGACAGGTGCTGTGAAATTAGATGCCAAGGTTTGTGGACCATAACTCAAAAGTGTGAACTCAGAGCACATTGAAGTATTTGTTAACCAGGTCGCTTCAGCCTGGGAGTTAATGATCTGACTGTTGGAATTGGCATGTGCAGAAATGGTCAATACCATCATTGTTAACCAACACCCTCACAGTACAGTTTTACATAGAATTTACCGCACAGAAACAGGAACATTCAACCCAACTGGTCTATGCTGGTGTTTATGCTTCACACGAGCTCCCTCACACGTTACATCATCTCACACTAAACTTCTAGTCCTTTCACCCCCACGTACCTATCTAGCTTCCCGTTAAACATTTGTATTCCATACACGAGCACTGAAGTTTACTCAATGTTTATTTTAAGACTTTGGTTGCATTCAGACAGTACAGGGCAAATCAATAACAAATTGTAACTGAAGCAGAATTTACAAATGTATCTGTCTAAGATTTGCATAGGACTCTACACTGGTACAGATCTAGAATGTGTAGCCAAGTCCTGGACCACACTAACTTGCACACACATAAATCCGTTATTCCCTTATGTCTCGAATGGCATTTGACTCCCACCCAGCAGACTGTGAGCTGAAGTGCAAGGGCTAACTGGTCATTCAAACTCATTTTCCTCAGCTCGGCGAGATTTCACCCAGACTACCAGTCTGAACATTTTGAGGTAACCGAGCATTGAATCACAAGGGAAGAAAGCCATCGAGTGTAATGTGTAATGGTGTTGGGTAACATGATGACCATTTGTGTGCCTCTCAAGGGGGGTGCATTGCAAAGAAGTGGCATAAAACGGGAGAAAATTGCGATATATTTTTCTTCTCTCCAATTTTCATGAATAAATAATGGAAAATTGGAGAGAAGAAAAATACATTGCAATTTTCTCCCCTACTCTCCTGATGACACTGACTTTGTCACTGGGGTACAGTTCCATGACTGGCATCTATCTTCCCTTGCGTCACCCAGTAGCCATTATTTATTCGTGAAAATTGGAGAGAAGAAAAATACAATGCAATTTTCCCCCCTACTCTCCTGACCACACTGACTTTTTCACTGGGGTACAGTTCCATGACTGGCAACCGTCTTCCTTTACATTGCCTAGTAGACATTATTTATACGTGATCCATAACAGTGAGCACATTGTGGTGGGAGGAGGGGGTTACGAAGGAGCATCAGAAAATTCTGAGAAAAATACCGACATCCCAAAGATCACAATAGTCTAGTACTATGTTGGTTTATACACTGTTGTTTAGGCTCCCTACTGTGTTACCGAACTGGGAGGCATCAGCTTTGCGGTTCTATAGTATAATACACAATGAGGTAGATGAGAGGCCACAGAGGTCAGTACATAGAGTAATCATCATCAACTTGTTATTAATTATTAATACACCTAGGGGAGGGAAGGACCATTTCAAGAGTCAATAGGTTACATTTTTATGTTTAGTATTATTAATGTTTAAACCACTGTTTCTCAGAAATTATACATCCTCAAGTGGATTGCTCGAGAAGACAATTTGCAAGCAGGGTTATCAGGCACAAGGGGCACATTCCAGTTCACTGGTGCTAGTTTCTCCACCGTACAGATTCATACAATATATTTTCTTACAAATGTGACTGCATTGCTCCCAGTGGGTTAAAACTAATGTAACAATGTACAATGGGGTAGATCTTACAAATTAGTGCTCCTGGCACAAAAAACTTAAAATTAATGGATGGAAACTCATGCCTGGCAGTCTGACCTCCATACCCAAATCCCCATTTGCATCCCCATTAAGCAATGCTGTGGGCTTGGAGCTATAATCTATCCCAATACATGAATATTATTTTATCCTGCACTCTACCACATTTTCTGAATAAACTTTATTCCTATAAACACTAGGCGGTTTGTGAAGTTTCTGGTTTTGTGATTTTGCACCTCTGACGTTATTTATGTGTATGCTTGATGTAACGTACAAATTGTTCTTCATTACCAAGGGCCTCCTCTGTTGAGCAGCCACATCACTGGAGTTATTTTACTGATGGAAACCAGCGGGGGGGAAAAGAAAATGATTTATGCCCAGTGGCTCAGTTGGTAAGCGAATTGCTCAGTGTAGTATTGAACCACACAGGTCAGGAAGGCCCCCAGCTGGATAACTGATCTCAGCTGGGGCAGCAGCGACAGCATTTCAGTTGATCTCAGCATCCCCTGTGCTAGGAAAGAGGCAAATCAGCTAGAGCAGGAACTCCTGGACAGTGTATATACTTGGAAGCATTTGGCAAATATAGGAGTGGGCTCAGCTGTGATGCTCCACATGGTTGAAGAGACTACAAACACTCATTGCCTCGGCCAGGGTTGTTATAAATGGAAAGCCACATGGTGAAGGATAAAATATTACAGCCTGGTCTTTAGTTGTTTCCAAGTTTTAGTCATAGAGATTCCCCTTACGCTCACACCACATCTTAGATAAACTCGCCTACAAAAAGGGTGGCGGAGCCCCCAGTTGATACCCACCACCTGAATACAATTAATACTCATTGATAGAAATCATATAATTAACAAGGATCACTATTTTTTTGCTGAATGTGATGAATCCAAGCAGTGACTCTCAAAATGCAAACGCAGCCACAAGCTTCCCCTCTACGAACACGGCTGCCTACTTTCAAAAAAAAATCAAAACAGCTATTCAATTTGTTGGTTGATTTTACACAGCCCTGCTTTATTAATTTATTTTGGAGCATGGGGACTGGAAATTGACTGGGAAACGCAAGCAATATTGGCCCTGGCACCAGCGGGATCAATCCTGAGCGTCGAGGAGGATATGAGGAAACGCTGATTGATCGCGGAAACAAACACACACACACACCCCCACACGATGTGTTTCACACCTAGTATCCAGTTAAGTGCCAATAATCCCCTGAATGCCCTCATTATTTGCTCTTATTATCGCCTTCACTTGTCTGGATATTTCACACATTGTTTCAGGCCATCAGGGTAGAAATTACATTATTCACCATACTATGGAGCACAGGTACATATTGAATTTTATACATGGAGTAATGACAGGCGTCAAATTTCTTACCTGGAGCAATGGCAGGAATCAAATTACATATCTGGAGTAATGACAGGTGTCAAATTTCATACCTGGAGCAATGGCAGGCATCAAATTTCATACCTGAGTATTGGCAGGCACAGACTGTTACACGCGGAGCAACAACATGCATGGGATTTTACATCTGGAGCAATGGCTGAAACAGCATATAAGGGCACAATAGATACAAAAGGATGAATTGGCTAAACTTCTAATTAACAAACATCCAATTAACTGCATCCAAATAATCACCAGCTGTTTAATCATCCTGCCATTTTTCTTTGTACACAAATAGAAATTGCAAACCTCGGTAAGAACAGAATGCAGAGGAGAAAAGCATGACTTGCTTGAATCAGATGATGGCTGAATCAGGAGTTCATCAGACTGCAATTGGTCTGCAGGCCATATAGTGAATACCCCTGGTCTAGACTTGCACATAAAGAATTTCCATTTGGACAAAGTGCCAGAAGACAATTGGCACTTGTGGAATTATACATCAGTGTGAGTCAGTGCTGAAAGGAACTGAGAACATTAGGGGCAGGAGAGGGCAAAGAGAACTAAATATTTTCAGGGGACAAATTTCAGGTGCTTGTGCGTCCCTAAGTGGCTAATTTTGACTTTGTGTGAGTGTAAAATGGGTGACAGCGAATCAGCAGCCCATTTTACATCACTCCCGATTTTTACTTTCATTGAAGTCAATGGAAATAAAAATCGGGACGAGATGTAAAACAAGCTGCTGATTCGCTATCACGCCCATTTTACACTATCGCACAAAGTCAAAATTATCCCATCAATGTTTTGCGTGGTCAACTCAGAACAATAGGTCTGTAAGCTGCCCTAAGGCATGGTTATTTTGCATATAAGTAGTGAATAAAAATAAGTGGCCCAGCAGGAAATGAATAGCCTAGCACCAATGAACCTCAACCCCAGTCCACTCTTCCTACCTAAGGGAGGCTGCAACATTTCACCACTTCGCTCACAGCTTCCAATTGTTTGAATGTCGGATGAATCCACCATTCTCCAGAAGTCATTTTTATTGTCGCTTCCATCCAGCCGTAACCGCAGCCTCACCCCAGTGACACCCACAACACTGGCAATGCATGTTGATGTGGAATTTCGAGGGTCCTTCGCTTCGAGTTTCATTCCGATCTTAAAGTCGTTGATGAGTTGAGTACAAGACTGAAACCAACAACAGGAGCATACTGTGAAAATAACTCAAAAGAAACAGAGCAACAAATGATAGAGCAGTCCCTTTTTAAAGATAAGTTGCTCAAAAGAGCTAAGGTTAATGCTTAACACTCTTTCACACCTTTTTTGGTTTATGTCCCCGTTGTTTTTGTAACCTTGGATCCCCTGGCTGCTTAATTTGCATCACATCTTAACCATAAGGAAAGGAAGGTGACTTATACCCAAGCTTCTCACACTGCTGTTCTAAGCAAATTGTTGGGAGGTGCACCTCAAAACTCATCTTCCCAATTAGAAACAGAAAGAAAGACAAACGCTTGGATTAAGCAGCACCTAACCACATTATCAAAATGTGCGTAACACAATGAAATACTTCTGGAGTGCAATGATTGTTGTTATGTAGGCAACTTAGCAGCCAGCAACACCCAAAAACAGCAATGACATAAACAGCTAGTCAATCTGTTTTTTTTTGGTGGCATTGGTGTAGAGAGGAATGTTGGCCAGGATGCCGAGAGAATGCCCTGTTTAGTTTGAATAGTGAAATGAGGTCTTTAATATATTCCACTGAGGAAAAAAGGGTGTAAAAGAAATGACAGCCATCCGTGGCTAAGTAAAGAAATTAAGGATAGTATCCGACTAAAAACAAGGACATATAAGGTAGCCAAACTTAGTGGGAGGATAGAAGATTGGGAAGTCTTCAAAAGACAGCAAAAAGTAACGAAAGGATTGATTAAGAAAGGGAAGATAGATTATGAAAATAAATTAGCAAAAAATATAAAAACAGATAGCAAGAGTTTCTACAGTTATATAAAAAGAAAAAGGGTGGCTAAGGCAAACGTAGGTCCTTTAGAGGATGAGACCGGGAAATTAATGGTGGGAAACATGGAGATGACAAAAATGCTGAAAAAATATTTTGTTTCAGTCTTTACGGTAGAGGACACTAAGAATATCCCAACACTGGACAAACAGGGGGCTCTGGGGGGGAGGAGCTAAATACGATTAAAATCACTAAGGAATTGGTACTCAGTAAATTAATGGGACTCAAGGCGGATAAATCCCCTGGACCTGATGGCTTACATCCTAGGGTCTTGAGGGAAGTGGCAGTAGGGATTGTGGATGCTTTGGTAATAATTTTCCAAAATTCTCTGGATTCGGCAAAAGTTCCGGCAGATTGGAAAACTGCTAATGTAACACCCTTATTTAAAAAGGGTAGTAGGCAGAAGGCTGGAAATTATAGACCAGTTAGCCTAACATCTGTGGTGGGTAAAATTTTGGAGTCTATTATTAAGGAGACAGTAGCGGAACATTTAGATAAACATAATTTAATAGGACAAAGTCAGCATGGCTTTATGAAGGAGAAGTCATGTCTGACAAATTTGCTTGAGTTCTTTGAGGACATAACGTACAGGGTGGATAAAGGGGAACCAGTGGACGTAGTGTATTTAGTGCCAATCAAGCCCGCTTGATTGGCACCCCATCCACCACCCTAAACATTCACTCCCTTCACCACCGGCGCACTGTGGCTGCAGTGTGCACCATCCACAGGATGCACTGCAGCAACTCGCCAAGGCTTCTTCGACAGCACCTCCCAAACCCGCGACCTCTACCACCTAGAAGGACAAGGGCAGCAGGCGCATGGGAACAACACCACCTGCACGTTCCCCTCCAAGTCACACACCATCCCGACTTGGAAATATATCGCCGTTCCTTCATTGTCGCTGGGTCAAAATCCTGGAACTCCCTTCCTAACAGCACTGTGGGAGAACCATCACCACACGGACTGCAGCGGTTCAAGAAGGCGGCTCACCACCACCTTCTCAAGGGCAATTAGGGATGGGCAATAAATGCCGGCCTTGCCAGCGACGCCCACATCCCGTGAACGAATTTAAAAAAAGACTTCCAGAAGACATTCGACAAGGTGCCATGTAAAAGATTATTGCTCAAGATAAAGAATCACTGGATTGGGGGTAATATTCTGGCATGGATGGAGGATTGGTTATCTAACAGGAAGCAGAGAGTTGGGATAAATGGTTCATTCTCGGACTGGCAACCAGTAGCCAGTGGTGTTCCGCAGGGGTCGGTGCTGGGTCCCCAACTCTTTACAATCTATATTAACGATTTGGAGGAGGGGACCGAGTGTAACATATCAAAGTTTGCAGATGATACAAAGATGGGAGGTAAAGTAGAGAGTGAGAAGGACATGAAAAACCTACAAGGGGATATAGACAGGCTGGGTGAGTGGGCGGAGATTTGGCAGATGCAATACAATATTGGAAAATGTGAGGTTATGCACTTTGGCAGGAAAAATCAGAGAGCAAGTTATTATCTTAATGGCGAGAAACTGGAAAGTACTGCAGTACAAAGGGATCTGGGGGTCCTAGTGCAAGAAAATCAAAAAGTTAGTATGCAGGTGCAGCAGGTGATCAAGAAGGCCAAGGGGGATAAAATATAAAAACAGGGAGGTATTGCTGCAGTTATATAAGGTATTGGTGAGACCGCACCTGGAATACTGCATACAGTTTTGGTGTCCATACTTAAGAAAAGACATACTTGCTCTCGAGGCAGTACAAAGAAGGTTCACTCGGTTAATCCCGGGGATGAGGGGGCGGACATATGAGGAGAGGTTGAGTAGATTGGGACTCTACTCATTGGAGTTCAGAAGAATGAGAGGCGATCTTATTGAAACATATAACATTGTGAAGGGGCTTGATCGGGTGGATGCGGTCAGGATGTTCCCAAGGATGGGTAAAACTAGAACTAGGGGGCATAATCTTAGAATAAGGGGCTGCTCTTTCAAAACTGAGATGAGGAGAAACTTCTTCACTCAGAGGGTAGTAGGTCTGTGGAATTTGCTGCCCCAGGAAGCTGTGGAAGCTACATCATTAAATAAATTTAAAACAGAAATAGACAGTTTCCTAGAAGTAAAGGGAATTAGGGGTTACGGGGAGCTGGCAGGAAATTGGACATGAAGTTGAGTTCGGATCGGTCAAGGCCCTGTGGGTAGCAGAGCGGACCCAGGGGCTGAGTGGCCGGGTCCTGCTCCTACTTCTTGTGTTCTTTAGATTTGAGGTTAGGATCAGATCAGCCATGATCTTATTGAATGGCGGAGCAGGCTCGAGGGGCCGATTGGCCTACTCCTGCTCCTATTTCTTATGTTCTTATGTTCTTAATGTTCATCTTTTCTTTCCCTTTGGGGTAGTGACTTGCAACCACATAAAATGGGGGGCGGGTAATCTTCAGAGCATATAAAAATTAGCAATTAAATCAGGCCCATCTTCTACCCGAGAGTTTGAAAGTATTTTTAAGCATTACTTAGATTGGAAGAGTGGAAGGGAGTTCCCTATACTGAAAGTACTTACCCCAGCCCCCTCTCACAAACACAAACGAACACACATACACAACCCACTTAAGAATTACCAAGAGAATTAATCATATTTTATGGATGAATTGTTTACGCTGCAACAGAAACATTTCACATTTCATGGAAATGAGGGGCAGGGATGAATATGTTTGTTAAATAAGTTATTTTATGAAATAGGCATTGGGCTACATGTTCTCCATATGTAAAGTTAAAGAAGAATTAGTTTACTAAATTGTCACTGGTTTATAAAGGAAATTCTACATTGTAAGGATTTACATTTAAATTTGGGCTCAATTTTAAAACTCATTGGTACGGGTTTCCTGGACGTCCTTACGATTTTGACGTAAGGGTGTCTTTTACTTTTTGTTGTTGGTTTTTCATCCGACTGACTGGCCTGATTGACAGGCTGGTCTCAGTCGGACGGGAGACCAGCCAGGGAAAGGACGTCTGCAGGTAAGTCTTTGTTTGTATGGATGGGGCGGGGGGGCACGGGAGGACATGGCGTGGGCATGGGGGCATGAGTGAACATAGGCTGGTGTAGGTTGGCATGGGTGGGCGTAGGTTGGCACTGGTGGGCATAGGTTGGCACAGGGGCCGTGAGTCATGGGGGGTGGGATCGGGGGTCCGCGATCGCTGAGGAGGAGGATCGGGGGTGAGAGGATCGGGGGTGGGTGGATCGGAGTGGGGGGAGGATCGGGGTCAGGAATCGGGGTCGGTGGTTGGAGGGTGAGGATTGGGTGAGGGGGAGGGGGAGGTGGTCCGCGATCGGGGGTCGGGTGTCTGCGATCGGGGTGGGGGGGGGGGTCTGCGATTGGAGGTCAGGTGTCTGCGAACGTTGGAGGATCGGTGCAAGTAAGCTTTTGGGCCTGGGAGAAGCACTCCTGCTCCTCCGGGCCCACAAGCTGTGCCTTTCTCGGCACCTAACTGTTGGTCTCGGGCCTTCTCGCCTCCTTTCACGAGGCGTTAAACAGAAGGCCCAGGAATCCCTGCCCCCCAGGGTTGAAATCGGGAACTCGAGAAAAATGGAGGCCTGAAGCCTCCTTGAAAGATTTTAAGGCCCGACTCGCCTCCTGGGACCGCGTTGGTCGCCCGCCCCTCTTCCCGCCACAGTGAAAACTGGAAATGGGCAGGTTGGAGGCGGGTTGGGGGCATTGAAAATTGCCACCATTTGTTGGTTTTTCATCCGACTGACTGGCCTGATTGACAGGCTGGTCTCAGTCGGATGGGAGACCAGCTAGGGAAAGGACGTCTGCAGGTAAGTCTTTGTTTGTATGGATGGGGCGGGGGGGGCACGGGAGGACATGGCGTGGGCACGGGGGCATGGGTGAACATAGGCTGGTGTAGGTTGGCATGGGTGGGCATAGGTTGGCACTGGTGGGCATAGGTTGGCACAGGGGCCCCTGTGTCTGAAATGGTGGCAATTTTCAATGCCCACCATGCCCCCAACCCACCCATTTTTTATTTTGAAAATTGAGCCCATTATCTCCATTGGATAGTTATATGGAAAGCTTTTCCCCACCATTTTGTAAACAAAGACCATGTTAACATAATTCACATGAAAACTGCCATCCTGTTGCTTGAATATGGTATCATTACACTGCATATTGCACTTTCCTTCCCAAAATTGTGGCACTTTCCCTTTAATAAAATATCCTATTTCTTAAATAATTTTATTCTCCATCCATGGCTCCCCCTTGGGGACGTACTGCTCACCTCCATTGTCAAGTTTCTGCTGTCAACGGGAAAGGTAGGATGGTTGAGCTGTTAAGTTAATGGATGGCCATTATCTATGCCACTCTATGATTAGCTAAGAGCATGCATTGGTCCAGGTTGCCTGGCTGTGGATTACTGAGCATTACATTCACATTTTTCAATCTGATAGTTCAAGATACTGTAAGTACCATCATTGAAAGCCATGCTTAAGCCTATACTGACGCAGGTATAATTGTGTAAAGATATCACAATGAAAGTGATTATCTCATTACAGGAATGTAAATTCAATATTACAGAAGTTTTGCTGAAAAGACCCTTTCCATGTCGCTTTTGCAGAAAAAGATGGTGTACAGCAACAGGGTCCACTTATGGTTTGCAATTCCAGATGACTGTTGTGATCCCAGGATTCAATCTTACAAATCCACGTAGGGTTTCTCCTTCAGATCCTGCGAAGGGTTCAGGATTGTGATTTTGACGTAGGAAGACATGGGTCACTGACTAATCCAAGAGAGCTCTAAAGGAGAAACCCTGCAGCAGCACCCAGAGCGTACAAGTGCAGGAGCGTTGGAGTGACAAACGATTCCAGTGTGAGCTCTGTGCCAACTCCTGGTCCTACACAAACAGCTTTAAGGGTACCTCCGAAAGCAGAACACCCCAGTGACCGAAGCGTAGGACCTCCTGGCACTGATGAAAGGACATCAGGGGAAATGTTACATCTGAGGAAAAACATTGGTCCCCAGTACCGGATACCTCATCCAGGGGGAGATCGTAGATCAGAGCAAGTGGCACCACATCCATCAGGGCTCGAGTCACAGGTGGTGGTAAGGATACTAGGAAGACACACTCAGGCGCAGACTCAGTGGCAGGTTTTCTGCTGCTGGATCTTTGGGATCTTTTTCTTCCTGTTAGCCACTCTCTCTTTCTGCTGCCCTTCATGTTCACCTTTGCTGGTCAGTTGAGATATTGGGGCAGAAATTGCTCGGAGCGGCGAACCAACACTCCTCGCCACTCCGTAGACTTATACCAACCCACTAGCTTACCAACTAACTAACTAACCCACTTACTAACTAACCCACTGATTTCACTGATTGCAGCCAGTGATATACCTTTAATTCGAAGGTGTCATATCGCCGGCGAAACCAATAGGAGCAAGTTCCGGATTTCCACCTTTCACTGCGCATGTGCGAACGCCAGAACTTGCTCCTCCATTTCGCCACTAACAGCAGAGAGCGCTGTCGAGCTCATCGTTATTTTGCAAGCAATTTCTGCCCCATTGTGCCGTATGCAACACAATGCAACAATTTTCAACTTTCACAGGGGAATATGGCAAGTCCCTATCTGAATGATCCAAGCATCAGAGACTTTGAGCATCCATGTTCTGGCATAAGCATGACAGGCTAGAAATTATTATTGGCATATTAGCATTAGGACCCCCACCGAGGGGGAGGCACAGAAAGGGAATAAAATTATTTTAAAACAAACAGGAGATTTTATTAGAGAGAAATTGCCACCATTTTGGGAAGGGAAGTGCTATATGTACTTTAATGATATCATTGTCAAGCAACGTGATGATATTTTTTGACGTGAATTATTTTATTTATAAACCCGAGTCTCACTCATATGGCTTTCCTCTGTCCATTGTTTTAATGTAGGCATTAACCTTTTTATTTCAATGACAGTTTAATAAAGAGACTTTTCTTTAACTTTGCACAAAGAGCAATCTGTGGGAGGAAATTAATATCAGCTCTGATTAGATGACGGTATCACCTTCTTCAAATTGAAGTGAGCACCAACCGTTTCCATGCAAAACGATTCAACAAGCACATTCCTAACATTAAAAGCCCTTAACAAGGTATTTTTTCCTTTCAATTATTTCATTAGTTACATATCAGCATTTGATGAACAAGAAGAAATCCACCTTAGGCAATAATAATGCAGTTTTAAAGAAATTTACAAAAGCAAATTTCTTCACCTGTTTAGGCACTGTACCATTTTTGTGCAAGGGTAAATTTTCCACCCTGCGCACAACTGCACCCATTGGGAGCATGTATTGGGAAATGGTGCCTGAGCAGCCTGTGATTTTTCATCCATTAAAATGAATGCATGGCAAATCACAGCTGCAGGTGTTGAATTTCCTAATATATGGTTTCATCGCGCGCAGATCCTCACCAAGAGTTAGGACCAGAAAATGTATCCTATAAATCAAGATCTTTAGAATGTAAATTAAAGACAAAGCACTTTTTTTTGCCCTCCTTTACAATATACGGGGCATGTAACTATAGCCCTTAGGTACACAACTCTGTATTCCCACAGTGCCTGTAAGAAATGCACTTTGAAGCAATTAAATTGGAGTTTTCCATAAATAACATGCAACCATCCCAGTCATGTGGTACCAACATGTCAATAAAAATCTAAATGAGAATAAATAAATATAAGTAAATGCTCACTGCACATTGCTGTGTTTGCAGATTGAAATCATGAATCAATATAATGTTATATTATATAAATCGTTACTGTTCTGGAGATGAGAGAGCCAGAGGAGACTGAAAATACAATGAGATTTACTGGGTAAGAATTTTGTTTCAGGCAACTTTCTCTAGCAACAGCTACAGGAGTATACGTTGCCCATTTATTCTCACTATCAGTTAGCATTACTTCACTCACAAATTAGTCAGATATTATTAAGGAGCTTACTGTCAACCCCAACCAATTGGGAGCAAAGCACAGCCAGACTTTAGATCGTGCAATTGTAAAACAGAATGTACAGGCATAAGATTCACAATGGCCGGGGAAAGAAATCCATAAATAACAACTTAATTTTTTGCTGGTGATATGTCTCACCCAGAGGGGAGTGTTTGCATCGCTGCATTTACAATATGTGTATGTATTATATTATATATATATAATTTTTAAATAATATTTTCTAATATATATATTTACATTATTTTTAAATTTCTCTCCAAACAGGTTTTGTGAACCCTCAGGTTAAATACAAGGTACCCTGTGGTCAAAGAGCCCAGCCAGGAACCTCCCTTCCCAACTACTGACTGCCACCAAGGGAGATACAAACCAACCATCCATTGGTATAGAGTACTGGGCTGTGTCAAGGGCTGCCTCTAGGCACCACCCCCCACCCCTTAAAAAACATATTGGGGAGCGAAACTGATCTCAGGCGATAGCGCAAAACGATAGTGAATCAGCAACCCGTTTTACAGCCCGCCTGTTTTACACTCCGCCCGATCTTTTTCATTGTCTTGAATGGAAAAGAAAAATCAGGCAGGATGTAAAACAGGCTGCTGAAGACTATTTTCACCCCCATAATTTCAAATGGATTTTTTTTTAAACACTTGAACACGAAGAATAGGAAAGGATACAGGGGGAAAAGGACAGGGAAATGCGATTAGAGTAGATGGCTTCAGTTGAAGAGCTAGCACAAGCACAAAGGGGCCAATCGGCCTTCTTCTGACTTCTGTGATTCTAGCATGCACCATGGTTGCAGAGGAGATGCTGGTCTGACAGTCCAAAAAGGGCCTTAATTCATGCCAGAGGAGACCTGAAGAGCCTGCCAACAGCAGGTGTAGAAATACTAGTTCAATAGACAGGAGCTAAATACTATGAACAGAGCAGTAAGTTGGAAAATTCCTTAGGGACAATCTTTTTTGCCAGCAAGCCAAGAGAAGTAAAATTACAAGAATCAAGTATGCAGATGGCAAACTGTTGTATGTATCAGCACACAACTTTCAAGGGCTGAAAATCCACGGGTCACGATCCTGGCAGTTGCGCTGAGATTGTGTCCATTAGTACCCTCCAGTGTTGAGCCCACTGGGGTTTGTGGGGCCAGTGGGAGGACGTCTAATTACAAGGGACAGGTGGATGCAAATGTACTTTTGTTGCAGCACTGGTGCCACTTGCCCTCAGCTGCTGGAAGTTCTGGCGCCCGCCCTCCTGTGGGGAGGGGTTGCCTAGGCCCTCTCCCCAACCCTGACCATATTCCCCTTGGTTCCTTGAGCAAAGGGGCGAGGATGGTGGGAGTGGGGGGGGGGGGGGGGGTAGAGAAGAGCTGCAAATGTTCTTTTTTAAATTGCCTGTTTTGGGGGCTTTCCAGGCTGCTTGCATGTCTTGGACCCCAATAATGGATCCCATATGTGCCTTTGTGGAGGTCAGTACATCTCCCCTCTCTCAGGACACTAGCCTTCGCTGATACGTCAGAACCCCCATGACGTAGGAAGTCCCAGCGTAGGGAATCCATGCTCCCGGTTCCATCCCACAAACGACATTTGCCACGTGAGGGGCGGCCGGAGATTCCGGAGTCACTGGGTCTTCACCATTTTCCTAGAGGTTATGCCGGTCTATAGCAGGAAACCAGCAGAACCCCTTGAGGAATTTCAATGCCTCAATATTTACACCTCCCTGGACACATCAGAATTTCCCCAGGCCACACAATAGGAAGTGCAGCAACATTCTTTTCCTCTTTTCCCCCCCATTCTCAGAGACTGACCCCTGACTCTAGACTTCCAAATCACAACTAATAGTACAATATAAAGAAAGAAAGACTTGCATTTATATAACGCCTTTCACAACCTCAGGTCGTCCCAAAATACTTTACAGCCGATTAAGTACTTTTGAAGTGTAGTTGCGATTGTAACGTAGGCAAATTTGCACACAGCAAGGTCTCACAAACAGCAAAATGATAATGACCAGATAATCTGTTTTTGTTGATGTTGTTTGGGGGATAAATATTAGCTAGGAAACAGGGGAGAACTCCCCTGCTCTTCTTCGAAATAATGCCATGGAATCATTTTCATCCACCTGAGAGGGTAGACGGGGCCTTGGTTTAACTTCGGACAGTGCAGCACTCCCTCAGTATTGCACCAGAGTGTTAACCTAGATTTTGTGCTTATGTCTCTGGAGTGGGACTTGAACCGACAGACTTCTGTGTCAGAGACAGGAGTGCTACCACGGAGCCACTGCTAACACATAGATGCAGTAAAAGACCTGCAATCTGGAACTACACAGGGTTCTCGCCAAGTCTATAAAGCTCTCTGGCCTTGAATTGATGCTACAGAACTGACACGGAAGTGAAATTCATCCAACACAAACTAGGCACAGGCACCTACCTTGCTGGTGTAATCAGCTACAATAGTATTGATGCACAATAAAGGGGGAATTAACTTCACCTAATGCATATGCTACAGGTGCACATCCCTACTCAGCAATAACTATATCGCTCAATGAGCCAAACGACCTTTTCCTGTCATTGAATGTTCTTATAAAATATTAGCTAAATTCCCGGTCCACAGACTAGATCCTATTACTTTTCAGAGACACTTACAATTTTGCAATTCATTCAAACTATTACTACCACCATAAATCTGGATTCAAAATCTTGGCAAATAATGTACACGCCACTACAATTTACTTCTCCCCGACACAGAATAACTGACAACGAAAATCACAATTATGGATCCTGAGCACAACTTTTTATCAATAACACCCACCACATTAATTTCTACAGCAGGCTTTACAAAAACATTACAAATCAATAAGACAAAATAAAGAGAAATCAAATAAAGCCCTAGTTATTGTAAGAAGTAGGAGATAGCATTGCACTCTTGTTCTCATGAGGTTTTGTGTGCGTGGTATAATTCAGCATTGTATTCCTGCACCATTGACTCTCTGTGTATTTGCACAAGCTGGTCGAATGTTCCGGTTTGTTCCGTTCAAGCTCAGCTTGCAGAAACTCGCACTTTGGGTTCGCACTCGTTCTGCACATAAACCCAGTTTACACCTTACCCAGCTGCCTCTCCATTACATAGAATGTAGAGTACAGAAACAGGCCATTCGGCCCAACAGGCCTATGCCGGTGTTTATGCTCCACACGAGCCTCCTCCCGCCCTTCTTCATCTCACCCTATCAGCATATCCTTCTATTCCTTTCTCCCTCATGTGTTTATCTAGCTTCCTCTTAAATGCATCTATGCTGTTCACCTCAACTACTCCCTGTGGTAGCGAGTTCCACATTCGAACCACTCTCTGGGTAAAAGTCCATCTTTTCATTATATATATATATATATATATGTATATTTTGAATTTTTACTCCAGTATCACCACTTTGTTTCTTCCCCTCACCCTATCACTTTGCCTCTGTTTAATTTAAGCACCCATCATGATGGCAGCAGTCAGCTTTGCCTCGCTGCACCCCAGTACTGCTTTATTGAGTACGCGATGCTGGCTGCTGCTAACTCTTGGTCGAGATGGTTGTGACCATCCCGGCCACTGGTTGTTCCAGGGCGCTGTTTTATAACAACAAGAGCATTATATCATGTAACACACAGCGCATTATCCTGCTGCTGAGGTGTAGCTTTGTTGATCTGGCTTGTTTCTGCAAGGTGACAAAATCTAATTGCTGTAAATGTGCACAAGCCTAAGACCAATTGGACTTTAATTGCCGTTGGTGAGGGAAGTTTGCAAACTGAAAAGCGCTTGTAAATTTCTGACCCCCACGTCAGAAGAAGCCGACGTGAAATGACTGCCGCTTTAATAAGCCACCAACATCGAACTACCCACCCGGAGTATTATTGCATCCTCCCAACTTATTACTTCACTAATGTTTATAATTTAGTTAGTTACTCACCAAATTAATAACTTACCAGATTTAACTTTCTCACAAAGGCTTTCTTTATGCAAAGGGTTATCAACACTTAGTTATTGGCTCGTGTGGTGAGTTCAAGAAGGAGCTGGACGAGTTCCTTGCTGTGGCACACAAAAGGTAAATGAGATGTCGGGTATGCACCTCAGGTCTCTGCGATCTCCTGAACTTGTTTTGATTGCCTTAAGCGGTTGGAGAGGAATTTCCCAGATTTTGTTTTTTCCTCCTGAATTGGCCTAGGTTTTTTTATCTGACTTTTTTACCTGTCCCAGGAGATTAAATGACTATTGTGGGAGGGAACACAGGCAGTCTATGATGCTTTGTCGTGCCGTGACCATTTGGGACAGGCTCGATGTGTTAATTGTATCGATATAATTTATATCAATTAGTGTTAATTGTATTCAGGTGGTCCGTATCAATTCAGGACTCGCTTGTATCCATTTATATGAGAGCTTATCTAGGGGGTGCACAGTGGGTAATGTGGAGCTCTGTGAATAAAGGCTTGGAAGTAACTGAAGACCAGGCTCTATTTTTCTATCCTTCACTGTCTGCTATCCAATCTATTACACAATGGACCAGCCGGTCTGTTCCGATCTGTCTTCTCGTATGTTTGTATGCTCGGAAGTACGAGAGGGCAGTCTGAGGTAAGTAGTCTTCTGATTTTCTTTTCATCCCTGTAGGGAAAACACCTGGCCTCTGCTCAATGCCTCACCATGATATTGAGAGCTCATAGTATGTGCAGACTCTCCATATGCTACCACTCCATAGCATGTCATGTTGGAATGTCAACACACTGCACTGCCATGCCACCTATAAAATAACTAAAACACTTTCCCTTTTATCCTTATCTAATGGGAGCTCATAGATAAACACATGAGTGATAAAGGAATTGAAGGAAATGCTGATAGGGTTAAATGAAGAGGGGTGGGAGGAGGCTCGTGTGGAGCATAAACACCGGTGTGGACCAGTTGGGCCCAATGGCCTGTTTTAGTGCTGTAAATTCGATGTAATTCATCTAATTGGGACTCCAAAATTCTACCTATACATCAAATTATCTAGTCATTTATTTCATTGCTGTTTGTGGGATCTTGCTGTGCACAAATTGGCTGTCATGTTTCCCTATATTACAGTACTTCAAAAGTACTTCATTGCTGCAGAGTGCTTCGGGACGTTCCGAGGTCATGAAATGTGTTTTATCAATGCAAGTTCTTTCCTTCTTTCTTACCTGTACAACTATTAAATTGCTTCACAAAAGTACATTTGATTATTATATCTGATAAGAATCAGATGAAAGCTATTTAACCAAATCTAAAACTCTTGTCTCTCTGAACTTCTCTTGATTTTTAACAGTATAGTTACCAACTAAAGGGGCTAAACTTGTCAGAAACTTGCAGGATAGTTTTTTTTTACCTGTTTGAAGCAGCAAGGTGGAGCCATACTGGAATCTGTAGCCTTCAGGTATTCATCCCAGTTAAAACTACCTGTAAGATACAGACGCCATAGATCTGAAAGTTGTCGGTATAAGAATGAGTGATGTAGAAACACAAGAAACAGCAAATACAAAAATCAGATTCAAAAGAGGCAGCACATATTCACTGTATGTGTGACATTTGAAAGGAGTGGTAACCCAAGGCATTTATCTCATTTCTTTTGTTATTGAGGATATAAAATTTCTCCATTTCATTCACTTTACAGCACGCTGATACATAAAGGAGTGTGCAGTGATTTGATCTATTGGTGACATGATTATACCAGTGTACTGCTAATCACATCTGCCATGATGAAAGTATTATTTTTGTTTAAGTTCTGATAAAGCTCAAGATAAAGGTTTTGCACCATCACAGCGGCTTGGCACCTGACTTTACTAATCCCAGGAACTCAGACTGCTCAAATACTCCCTAATTCAGACCCATCAAACTAGAGAATGTGAAGGGCAGCTGTAGTCTGACCACAGATTTCTCATTATTCATTCTCTGGATGTGAGCATCACTGGCAAGGCCGGCATTTATTGCCCATCCCCAGTTGTCCTAAAAGTTAAGTCAACCACGTTGGTGTGGGATTGGAGTCACATATAGGCCAGGCCGGATAAAGATATGAGTGAACTATTTGGGTTTTTCATAGATCTCTTCATAGGCATAGTCTCAGGATAAGGGGTCAGCAATTTAAGACTGAGATGAGAAGGAATTTCTTCTCACAGAGGGTTGTGAATCTTCGGAATTCTCTACCCCAGAGTGCTCTGGATGCTCAGTCATCGAATATATTCAAGACTGAGATCGATAGATTTTTGGACTCTAGGGGAATCAAGGAATATGGGAATCAGGCAGGAAAGTGGAGTTGAGGTCGAAGATCAGCCAGGATCTTATTGAATGGCGGAGCAGGCTCGAGGGGCCGTATGGCCTACTCCTACTTCTATTTCTTATGTTCAGATGTTCTTACAATCATAGAATGGTTACAGCATGGAAGGAGGTCATTTGGCCCATTGAGTCCGTGCCAGCTCTCTGCAGCATCAATCCAGCTAGTCCAATTCCCACACCCTATCCCCACAGGCCTGCAAATTTTTTCCCTTGAAGTACTTATCCAATTCCCTTTTGAAAGCCATGATTGAATCTGCCTCCATTACCCCCTCAGGCAGTGCATTCCAGATCATAACCACTCACTGTGTAAAAAAGGTTTTCCTCATATCACCTTTGGTTCTTTTGCCAATCACTTAAATCTACGTCCTCTGGTTCTTGACCTTTCCGCCAATGGGAAGAGTTTCTCTCTATCTACTCTGTCTAGGCCCTTCATGATTTTAAATACCTCTATCAAATCTCCTCTTAACCTTCTCTGCTCTAAGGAGAAAAACCCCAACTTCTCCAGTCTATCCATGAAACTGAAGTCTCTCATCCCTGGAATCATTCTAGTAAATCTCTTCTGCACTCTCTATGAGGCCTTCACATCCTTCCTAAAGTGCGGTGCCCAGAACTGGACACAATACTCTAGTTGTGGTCAAACCAGTGTTTTATAAAGGTTCATCGTAACCTTCTTGCTTTTGTACTCTATGTCTCTATTTATAAAGCCCAGGATCCCGCATGCTTTCTTAACTGCTTACTCAACCTGCCCTGCCACCTTCAATGATTTGTGCACATATACCCTCAGATCTCTCTATTCCTGAATCCCTTTCAGTATTGTACTCTTTAGTTTATATTGCCTCTCCTCATTCTTCCTACCGAAATGTATCATTTCACACTTTTCTGCATTAAATTTCATCTGCCATGTGTCCTCTTGAAGTTTATCACTATCCTCCTCACTGTTCACTACACTTCCAAGTTTTGTGTCACCTGCAAATTTGGAAATTGTGCCCTGTACACCCAAGTCCAAGTCATTAATATATATCAAGAAAAGTAGTGGTCCTAGTACCGACCCCTAGGGAACACCACTGTACACCTCCCTCCAGACTGAAAAACAACCGTTCACCACTACTTTCTGTTTCCTGTCACTTAGCCAATTTCGTATCCATGCTGCCACTGCCCCTTTCATTCCATAGGCTTCAACTTTGATGACAAGCCTATTTTTATGACAATCCGACAGCTTCATGATCACTTTTACTAATACTGGCTTTTTAATTTCCAGATTTTTTTTAAAAACTTAATTCAAAATCACAAACTGCCATGGTGGGATCTGAACTTGGGTTCTACTGGATTATTAGTCCAGGCCTCATGGATTACTAGTCCAGTAACATAACCACTATGCTACAATACCCGGTAAGATACGTACATCAGTGTCTAAACACCGATTCCCGCCAATGTCCTGACAAACGTCTGTTGCGTTATTATTTCATTTCTCTTCATGATTGGTGAGAAACAAGGGACAGATAAAAGTCAATTTGACAAACCAATCAAATACAGATTAAAATGTTTACATCCAGCCACGCAAAGCCTAGAATTAATCTTAGGGGCGAATGCTTGTAATATTAATTTTGAAAAGTTGATAAAAGAATCTCAATTGTTTCGAATGGTATGAATTACTGTTTCGTTTGTGACATGGTATTTCTAACAATGTTCAAATGAACAGCCTGATACTGAATGCAATTACACAATACTAATTCTGTTATGTTTTATCACATATTGCAGTGCAGCAAAAAGCATTCAGCACTCAGGATATCACCTCTAGAAGTCACAAGATTGAAAGGAGGAGTTCCACCAACAGTTCTAATCAAATGGTCTACTGATTAACAAAATGATTAATTAAATACTCTGGCACATTATTCACTCGTAAGAATGTTATAAGTTTCTGATTGAAGGGTGAGTTCAGCATCGTGCATTACAAATATATTAGTGTCACACTGAAAAGTTACAGCTTGTTCAGATTAGATTAGATTTCCACCCGTCACCCTATTACGAAACTTAAAACACAGTGGGGTAGATTTTACAATCAGGGTCACCCGATTTACAGGCATAAATTGGGTGAATCTGTTGGGAAAAGTGGGAGGAGGTCACTAGATGTCCGCCCACTTTGTGCTTCGGCAGTATGTCCGGGGGTGGGGGAAGCATGGGTGGCAAGCAGGCAGGAGTTTTGTTAAAATATTTGAATTGGGGACGGGGTGGGGGAGAGGCATCCTGCACACAATTTTCCAATGTTTGTGCCCGGAACACACTCAATCTTATTGATGTTGAGGAATAATGGGCGTCCAGGTGAGAGGCGTTGAGCTGTACGTGAAGTCAGTTTAAAGAACCCAGTAAAAAGGTCAGTTCTGAAAAGAAATTGTGCTTTTCCTCTCTTGCTAATTTGTGACATTGGCAATGGGGCAGCCTCTCCACACCCACCACCCCCACCCCCAGCGACTGCCGCTATGCCACAATGGATTTTCCAATGGGAAACATCCTGTATTTTTATTTTTTGGAAGCACTGAATGAGCAATGGAGGGATGCCAGGCAGAGGTGTTGTGTGCCACTCGACAGTATCTTCACACCCACAGAGACAAGTCTCATGTACCTCGCTTTGGCAGAGGATCAGTGCATGTGGAGGCGTCCAGTTCCCAAGGGAGGCTGTGCCAGCAGACCCGATAACACAAAAACAATCTGTGAATGCCTAACTAACTCTAATGCTGGTTCGTTCTTCGGAACTATTCCAGTCATAGTATGTCACGCTTTACGTGGTACTGCCAGAAAGAAGGCATGCCGGAGATCAAAAGCCAGCATAGCCTGAATACTTGTGCCAAGGTGCCACCAATCGTTTCTACAGGCCCTGACCCACCTACACGGCAACAACTGTGGGAGCTCTCTTTGCTGGGTCTGGATCCGCAAAGAGTCAGACTCAGAGCTGTGCCTTTTGCTGCAAGAACGTCCACAACTGATGTGCACCATACAGTTGGCACATGGTGTCAGCAATAGTGAGCTGCAGCCTCCAATTTGCCTCCACTTCTTTCCGGGCAAGCTGCAAGGCTGATCTATGGGGATAATGCCATGGCGTGGCAAAAAAGGTCACTCTCCTCATATTGCAGCACCTCCACCTCAGTAGCCATCATGTAATGGGCTGGATGCAGGGCTGCTGTATCACTAGCCTGAATGATGGGTTTCCTTTCCTTAGGATCAGGATCGTAGAAAGTTACGGCACAGAAGGAGGCCATTAGGCCCATCTACTGGCCGAAAAAGAGCTATCCAGCTTAATCCCACTTTCCAGCACTTGGTCCGTAGCTCTGTAGGTTATGGCACTTCAAGTGCACATCCAAGTACTTTTTAAATGAGTTGAGTGTTTCTGCATCTACCACCTTTTCAGGCAGTGAGTTCCAGACCCCCAACACCTTTTGGGTGAATAAAAATTTCCTCACCTCCCCTCTAATCCTTCTACCTATTACTTTAAATCTATATCCCCTGGTCATTGACCCCTCTCCTAAGGGAAATAGGTCCTCCCTATCCAATTTATCTAATCCTGTCATAATATATACCTCAATTAAATCTCCACTCAACATCCTTTGTTCCAAGGAAAACAACCCCAGCGTATCCAATCTTTTCTCATTGCTAAAATTCTCCAGCCCTGGCAACATCCTTGTAAATCTCCTCTGTACCCTTTCCAGTGCAATCACATAGAATCATAGAATCATAGAAGTTTACAACACGGAAACAGGCCCTTCGGCCCAACATGTCCATGTCGCCCAGTTTATACCACTAAGCTAGTCCCAATTGCCTGCACTTGGCCCATATCCCTCTATACCCATCTTACCCATGTAACTGTCCAAAAGCTTTTTAAAAGACAAAATTGTACCCGCCTCTACTCCTGCCTCTGGCAGCTCGTTCCAGACACTCACCACCCTTTGAGTGAAAAAATTGCCCCTCTGGACCCTTTTGTATCTCTCCCCTCTCACCTTAAATCTATGTCCCCTCGTTATAGACTCCCCTACCTTTGGGAAAAGATTTTGACTATCTACCTTATCTATGCCCCTCATTATTTTATAGACTTGTACAAGATCACCCCTCAACCTCCTACTCTCCAGGGAAAAAAGACCCAGTC
Organism: Heptranchias perlo; assembly: GCF_035084215.1. Taxonomy (NCBI): domain Eukaryota; kingdom Metazoa; phylum Chordata; class Chondrichthyes; order Hexanchiformes; family Hexanchidae; genus Heptranchias; species Heptranchias perlo. The sequence continues at coordinate 110,558,422 of NC_090329.1, forward strand.
TATCTAACCTCTCCCTATAAGTCAAACCGTCAAGTCCCGGCAGCATCCTAGTAAATCTTTTCTGCACTCTTTCTAGTTTAATAATATCCTTTCTATACTAGGGTGACCAGAACTGTACACAGTATTCCAAGTGTGGCCTAACTAATGTCTTGTACAACTTCAACAAGACATCCCAACTCCTGTATTCAATGTTCTGACCAATGAAACCAAGCAAGCTGAATGCCTTCTTCACCACCCTATCCACCTGTGACTCCACTTTCAAGGAGCTATGAACCTGTACTCCTAGATCTCTTTGTTCTATAACTCTCCCCAACGCCCTACCATTAACGGAGTAGGTCCTGGCCCGATTTGATCTCCCAAAATGCATCACCTCACATTTATCTAAATTAAACTCCATCTGCCATTCATCGGCCCACTGGCCCAATTTATCAAGATCCCGTTGCAATCCTAGATAACCTTCTTCACTGTCCACGATGCCACCAATCTTGGTGTCATCTGCAAACTTACTAACCATGCCTCCTAAATTCTCATCCAAATCATTAATATAAATAACAAATAACAGCGGACCCAGCACCGATCCCTGAGGCACACCGCTGGTCACAGGCCTCCAATTTGAAAAACAACCCTCTACACCCACCCTCTGTCTTCTGTCGTCAATCCAATTTTGTATCCAATTGGCTACCTCACCTTGGATCCCGTGAGATTTAACCTTAGGTAACAACCTACCATGCGGTACCTTGTCAAAGGCTTTGCTGAAGTCCATGTAGACCATGTCTACTGCACAGCCTTCATCTATCCTCTTGGTTACCCCTTCAAAAAACTCAATCAAATTTGTGAGACATGATTTTCCTCTCACAAAACCATGCTGACTGTTCCTAATCAGTCCCTGCCTCTCCAAATGCCCGTAGATCCTGTCTCTCAGAATACCCTCGAACAACTTACCCACTACAGATGTCAGGCTCCCAGGCTTTTCCCTGCCGCCCTTCTTAAACAAAGGTACAACATTTGCTACCCTCCAATCTTCAGGCACCTCACCTGTAGCGGTGGATGATTCAAATATCTCTGCTAGGGGACCCGCAATTTCCTCCCTAACCTCCCATAACGTCCTGGGATACATTTCATCAGGTCCCGGAGATTTATCCACCTTGATGCGCGTTAAGACTTCCAGCACCTCCCTCTCTGTAATATGTACACTCCTCAAGACATCACTATTTATTTCCCCAAGTTCCCTAACATCCATGCCTTTCTCAACCGTAAATACCGATGCGAAATATTCATTTAGGATCTCACCCATCTCTTGTGGTTCCGCACATAGATGACCTTGTTGATCCTTCAGAGGCCCGACTTTCTCCCTAGTTACTCTTTTGCCCTTTATGTATTTGTAGAAGCTATTTGGATTCACCTTTGCCTTATCTGCCAAAGCAATCTCATGTCCCCTTTTTGCCCTCCTGATTTCTCTCTTAACTCTACTCCGGCAATCTCTATACTCTTCAAGGGATCCACTTGATCCCAGCTGCCTATGCATGTCATATGCCTCCTTCTTCTTTCTGACTTGGGCCTCAATCTCCCGAGTCATCCAAGGTTCCCTACTTCTACCAGCCTTGCCCTTTACTTTATAAGGAATGTGCTTACCCTGAACCCTGGTTAACACATTTTTGAAGGACTCCCACTTACCAGACGTCCCTTTGCCTGCCAACAGACTCTCCCAATCAACTTCTGAAAGTTCCTGTCTAATACCATCAAAATTGGCCTTTCCCCAATTTAGAATTTTAACTTTTGGGCCAGACCTATCATTCTCCATAGCTATCTTAAAACTAATGGAATTATGATCACTGGTCCCAAAGTGATCCCTCACTAACACTTCTGTCACCTGCCCTTCCTTATTTCCCAAGAGGAGGTCAAGTTTTGCCCCCTTTCTAGTCGGGCCATCCATATACTGAATGAGAAATTCCTCCTGAATACACTCAACAAATTTCTCTCCATCCAAGCCCCTAATGCTATGGCTGTCCCAGTCAATGTTGGGAAAGTTAAAGTCCCCTACTATTACCACCCTATTTTTCTTGCAGCTGTCTGTAATCTCCTTACATATTTGCTCCTCAATTTCCCGTTGACTATTTGGGGGTCTGTAGTACAATCTTATCAACGTGATCTCTCCCTTCTTATTTTTCAGTTCTACCCATATCGACTCCGTGGGCGAACCCTCGGATATATCCTCTCTCACTACTGCCGTGATGTTCTCCCTAATCAAGAACGCAACTCCCCCTCCTCTCTTACCTCCTGCTCTATCTTTCCTATAGCATCTGTGCCCTGGAACATTGAGCTGCCAGTCCTGCCCCTCCCTTAGCCATGTTTCAGTAATAGCTATAACATCCCAGCCCCATGTACCCATCCATGCCCTGAGTTCATCTGCCTTGCCCATCAGACTTCTTGCATTGAAATAAATGCAGTTTAATCTAGACTTCCCTTGGTCTTTGCCCTGCTTTCTCAGACCATTTGTCCGGTCATGTTTTGTACACTCTCCCTTACTGCCTTTTGTTTCTGTCACCACACTACTTCCCACTGACTTCCTGCATCGGTTCCCATCCCCCTGCCACATTAGTTTAAACCTTCCCCAACAGCACTAGCAAACACTCCCCCTCGGACATTGGTTCCAGTCCTGCCCAGATGCAGACCGTCCAATTTGTACTGGTCCCACCTCCCCCAGAACCGGTTCCAATGGCCCAGGAATTTGAATCCCTCCCTCTTGCACCATCTCTCAAGCCACGTATTCATCCTAGCTATCCTGTCATTCCTACTCTGACTAGCCCGTGGCACTGGTAGCAATCCTGAGATTACTACCTTTGAGGTCCTACTTTTTAGTTTAACTCCTAACTCCCTAAATTCAGCTTGTAGGACCTCATCCCGTTTTTTACCTATATCGTTGGTACCTGCATGCACCACGACAACTGGCTGTTCACCCTCCCCCTCCAGAATGTTCTGCAGCCGCTCCGAGACATCCCTGACCCTTGCACCAGGGAGGCAACATACCATCCTGGAGTCTCGGTTGCGTCCGCAGAAACGCCTGTCGATTCCCCTTACAATCGAGTCCCCTATCACTATACCTCTGCCACTCTTTTTCCTGCCCTCCTGTGCAGCAGAGCCAGCCACGGTGCCATGAACCTGGCCGCTGCCACCTTCCCCTGGTGAGCCATCTCCCACAACAGTATCCAAAACGGTATACCTGTTTGAGAGGGGGATGGCCACAGGGGACCCCTGCACTACCTGCCTGCACCTCTTACTCTTCCTGGTGGTCACCCATTCACTTCCTGCCTGTACTGCCTTTACGTGCGGTGTGACCAACTCGCTAAACGTGCTATCCACGAGTTTCTCTGCATGCTGACCAGAACTATATGCAGTACTCAAACTGTGGCCTAACCAATGTTTTATACAGTTCTAACATAACCTCCCTGCTCTTATATTCTATGCCTTAGCTAATAAAGCAAAGTATCCCGTATGCCTTTTTAACCACCTTATCTACCTGTCCTGCTACCTTCAGGGATCTATGGACATGGACTCCAAGGTCCCTTTGTTCCTCTACACCTTTTAGTATCCTCCCATTTATTGTGTATTCCCTTGCCTTATTTGCCCTCCCTAAATGCATTACCTCACACTTCTCTGGGTTGAATTCCATTTGCCACTTTTCCACCCACCTGACCAGTCCATTGATATCTTCCTGCAGTCGACAGCTTTCCTCCTCACTATCAACCACACGGCCAATTTTTGTATCATCTGCAAACTTGTTGATCAAGCCCCCCACGTTCAAGTCCAAATCATTAACATATACCACAAAAAGCAAGGGACCTAGTACTGAGCCTTGCGGGACCCCACTGAAAACAGCTTTCCAGTCGCAGAAACACCCGTCAACCATTACCCTTTGCTTCCTGCCACTGAGCCAATTTTGGATCCAATTTGCCACTTTCCCTTGGATCCCATGAGCTTTTACTTTTTTGACCAAGTCTGCCATGTGGGACCTTGTCAAAAGCCTTGCTAAAATCCATGTACATTACATCAAAGGGCATTACCCTCATTGTCCTTCCTTGTGACCTGCTCAAAAAATTTGATCAAGGTAGTCAGACACGAACTTCCCTTCATTTTTTTCCTCCCCCTTCAGTCTCAGCAATCACTAACAAATAGACAACGTGCATTTTAAATTTTTCTTAAGGCTGCAAGGAATATTTGTCCCCCCCGTTCTGCCACTTGTCTTTAACTGTCTGCCTCCCTTTAATCTTTCACCATTAAGGGCAGTGGTAGGGGTGCTAACATTGGTCACAATGTCCTTTGGTTAGCTAGGGGGAAAGTTGGCCAAGCTTCCCACTCCAGATCACTATTGGAAGTGCACGTGCATGGGTACTGAGTGATAACAGAGCAGGCTCAGCTATGATCCCTGCCCCACCCCCACCCCTCACTGTCCCTCATTTTTTTTATTCGTTCATGGGATGTGGGCGTTGCTGGCAAGGACAGCATTTATTGCCCATCCCTAATTGCCCTTGAGAAGGTGGTGGTGAGCCGCCTTCTTGAACCGTTGCAGTCCGTGTGGGTGACGGTTCTCCCACAGTGCTGTTAGGTATGGAGTTCCAGGATTTTGACCCAGCGGCGATGAAGGAACGGCGATATATTTCCAAGTCGGGATGGTGTGTGACTTAGAGGGGAACGTGCAGGTGGTGTTGTTCCCATGTGCCTGCTGCCCTTGTCCCTCTAGGTGGTAGAGGTCGCGGGTTTGGGAGGTGCTGTCGAAGAAGCCTTGGCGAGTTGCTGCAGTGCATCCTGTGGATGGTGCACACTGCAGCCACAGTGCGCCGATGGTGAAGGGAGTGAATGTTTAGGGTGGTAGATGGGGTACCAATCAAACGGGCTGCTTTGTCCTGGATGGCGTCGAGCTTCTTGAGTGTTGTTGAAGCTGCACTCATCCAGGCAAGTGGAGAGTATTCCATCACACTCCTGACTTTTGCCTTGTAGATGGTGGAAAGGCTTTGGGGAGTCAGGAGGTGAGTCACTCGCCACAGAATACCCAGCCTCTGACCTGCTCTTGTAGCCACAGTATTTATATGGCTGGTCCAGTTAAGTTTCTGGTCAATGGTGACCCCCAGGATGTTGATGGTGGGAGATTCGGCGATGGTAATGCCGTCGAATGTCATGGGGAGGTGGTTAGATTCTCTCTTGTTGGAGATGGTCATTGCCTGGCACTTGTCTGGCATGAATGTTACTTGCCACTTATCAGCCCAAGCCTGGATTTTGTCCAGGTCTTGCTGCATGCGGGCATGGACTGCTTCATTATTTGAGGGGTTGCGAATGGAACTGAGCACTGTGCAATCATCAGCAAACATCCCCATTTCTGACCTTATGATGGAGGGAAGGTCATTGATGAAGCAGCTGAAGATGGTTGGGCCAAGGACACTGCCCTGAGGAACTCCTGCAGCAATGTCCTGAGGCTGAGATGGTTGGCCTCCAATGATCACCACTATCTTCCTTTGCGCTAGGTATGACTCCAGCCACTGGAGAGTTTTCCCCTGATTCCCATGGACTTCAATTTTACTGGGGCTCCTTGGTGCCACACTCAGTCAAATGCTGCCTTGATATCAAGGGCAGTCACTCTCACCTCACCTCTGGAATTTAGCTTTTTTGTCCATGTTTGGACCAAGGCTGTAATGAGGTCTGGAGCCGAGTGGTCCTGGCGGAACCCAAACTGAGCATCGGTGAGCAGGTTATTGGTGAGTAAGTGCCGCTTGATAGCACTGTCGACAACACCTTCCATCACTTTGCTGATGATTGAGAGTAGACTGATGGGACGGTAATTGGCTGGATTGGATTTGTCGTGCTTTTTGCGGACAGGACATACATGGGCAATTTTCCACATTGTCAGGTAGATGCCAGTGCTGTAGCTCTACTGGAACAGCTTGGCTAGAGGCACGGCTAGTTCTGGAGCACAAGGCTTCAGCACTACAGTCGTGATGTTGTTGGGGCCCATAGCCTTTGCTGTATCCAGTGCACTCAGCCGTTTCTTGATTTCACATGGAGTGAATCGAATTGGCTGAAGACTGGCTTCTGTGATGGTGGGGATATCGGGAGGAGGCCGAGATGGATCATCCACTCGGAACTTCTGGCTGAAGATGGTTGCAAACACTTCAACCTTGTCATTTGCACTCACGTGCTGGACTCTGCCATCATTGAGCATGGGGATGGTCACATAGCCTCCTCCTTCCGCTAGTTGTTTAATTGTCCACCACCATTCACGACTGGATGTGGCAGGACTACAGAGCTTTGATCTGATCCGTTGGTTGTGGAATCGCTTAGCTCTATCTATAGCATGTTGCTTCCACTGTTTAGCATGCATGTAGTCCTGTGTTGTAGCTTCACCAGGTTGGCACCTCATTTTAAGGTATGCCTGGTGCTGCACCTGGCATGCTCTTCTATACTCCTCATTGAACCAGGGTTAATCCCCTGGCTTGTTGGTAATGGTAGAGTGAGGAATATGCCGGGCCATGAGGTTACAGATTGTGCTGGAATACAATTCTGCTGCTGCTGATGGCCCACAGCGCCTCATGGATGCCCAGTTTTGAGCTGCTAGATCTGTTCAGAATCTATCCCATTTAGCACGGTGGTAGTGCCACACAACACGTTGAATGGTGTCCTCAGAGTGAAGACGGGACTTCGTCTCCACAAGGACTATGCAATGGTCACTCCTACCAATACTGTCATGGACAGATGCATCATGATTAAATAAGTTACCATTGCTCACTGTCTAGGCCCAGACATAGAGAATGGATACTTGGGCAATCTATCGGAGGGTGACCAGCACCCATGGAACCATCAAGGAGTCAACACCTTCAGGAGAGGAGGGTTGATTTTCCAGTTATTGTGTTTGGGTGTATTGGATAGCCTGGGCGCAGCGCACACCCATAGCAGAGCCCATGTTTTAATTAACAGAAAAATCTGCTCCATAGTTCTTTATTTTTCCTGAACTGTGAAGTTAATTCAGCACAGACTCGGAATCAAATCTAGTGCATGTTGTGTTATGACAGTTTGAGACTGCAAATTTACCACGTGGAGAACTGTGAATGGAAACCCTCGTCCTCCCAATCTGTGGAGCAGTACATTGAGCACCAAGGTACCGTGTCACCACACGACATGCTTTCAACATTAAAATAACTTGAACAGACTTCTGTAAGTTGGGACTCGATTCATGAAATCAAAGGGTGAATTTTTGCTTCGCGCCTGCCATTTTGCCCAACTGCCGACGATATGGGATTTCCAATGCTTGCGCTATTTTAATTATTTCAATGTATCCAGCAAGTCCATGTTGAAGGCTTGTGGAGGGAGTGGGAGAGGGAGGTGATGGGAAATCATGTTAAAGAGTGCTGACAAGAGATCCTGGGCTAATTCATATGGCTGCACATATGGGCAAAAATTGTTAGCTTTTAGAATGGCTGTACATATTTTGAATGCAAGTTTTCAGCCTGACTTTCCAAAAGTTGTTTGGAACAAAATGAAGTGTCTGGCAAAATCCAGTGCTGACACAATGAGTGCTGCAACAGCAAACAGTCTACTGGCTAATAGCGGAGCTGCATAGGAATATAGGAACAGGAGTAGGCCATTTAGCCCCTCGAGCCTGTTCCGCCATTCAATGAGATCATGGCTGATCTATGACCTAACTCCATATACCCGCCTTACCCCCATATCCCTTGATACCTTTGGTTAACAAAAGTCTATCAATCTCAGATTTAAAATTAACAATTGAGCTAGCATCTACTGCCATTTGCGGAAGAAGGTTCTAAACTTCTACCATTCTTTGCGTGTAAAAGCGTTTCCTAACTTCACTCCTGAAAGTCCTGGCTCTAATTTTTAGGCTATGTCCCCTAGTCCTAGAATCCCCAACCAGCAGAAATAGTTTCTCTCTATCCACCCTATCAGTTCCCCTTAATATCTTGAAAACTTCGATCAAATCACCCCTTAATCTTCTTATTTACAGGGAATACAACCCTAGTTTGTGTAATCTCTCCTCGTAATTTAACCCTTTGAGTCCAGGAATCATTCTAGTAAATCTACGCTGCGCTCCCTCCAAGGCCAATATATCCTTCCCAAGGTGCAGTGCCCAGAACTGGACACAGTACTCCAGGTGCGGTCTAACCAGGGTTTTGTATAGCTGTAGCATAACTTCTATCCCCTTGTACTCTAGTCCTCTAGATATAAAGGCCATCATTCCATTAGCCTTTTTGATTATTTCCTGTACCCGTCCATGCCATTTTAACGATCTATGTCCATGGACTGCCTAAGTCTCTTTGCACCTCCACTGTGTCGAGCTTTTCACCATTTAGGAAGTACTCTGATCTATCCTTTTTAGGTCCAACCTGGATGACCTCACTTGCCTACATTGAAATCCATTTGCTACATTCACTTAATCTATTAATATCTCTCTGTAATTTTATGCTTCCACCTACATTGCTTACAATGCTGCCTATCTTTGTGTCATTGGCAAACTTGGATATGTGGCTCTCTATCCCATCATCTAAGTCGTTAATAAATACAGTGAACAGTTGAGGCCCCAACTCTGATCCCTGTGGGACACCACTAGTCACATCCTGCCGATTTAATTGCTTGTTCATTATCCTTACTCTCTGACTTCTGCCGCTCAGCCAATTTCCTGACCAGGTCAATAATTTGCCCTCCAATCCATGAGCTTCAACTTTAGCTAACAGTCTTTTATGAGGGACTTTATCAAAGTCTTCTGGAAGTCTATATAAACAACATCCATTGACATTCCCCTGACCACAATTTTAGTCACCTCTTCAAAAAATTCAATCAGGTTTGTCAGGCATGACCTACTTACACTTTACAAATCCATGCTGGCTCTCTCTGATCAGCTGAAAATTTTCAAGATGTTCAGTCACCCTATCCTTAATTATAGACTCTAGTAATTTCCCGACAACAGATGTTAGGCTAACTGGTCTATAATTCCCTGGATTCCCTCTCTCACCTTTCTTAAATAACGGAGTGACATATGCAATTTTCCAATCTAAAGGAACACTTCCTGAATCCTAATCTAATTAGAAGATTATAGTTAGGGCATCTGCAATGTTCTCACCTACCTCCTTTAAAATCCTGGGATGAAAACCATCTGATCCTGGGGATTTGTCTCTCTTTAGTGCCATTATTTTCTTCATTACTGTTAATTTGCTTACGTTAATTATAGCAGTCAACCGAAGTGGAGAGGCTGCCGCACAAGGTGGGAGCGAGTGTTAATTGTATGATTTGTATCAATTGGGATTAATTGTATTCAGGTGGTGGGTATCAGTTGGGGACTCTCTTGTATCCTTTTTATAGGAGAGTTTAGCTAGGGTGTGGTGTGTGTGTAAGGGGAATCTCTATGAATAAAGGTTTAGAAACAACTAAAGACCAGGCTCCAGTATTCTATCCTTTACCACATGGCTATCCAATTTTTACAGTGAGGAGGATTTCCCCTTTCTGCTAATCCACAGCATCCTGCCCAGAGGACTGCAGGGCAGCATGCCTGGCCGAGGTGATGGCCTGCTCAACCTAGGGATATTGGCAGGCGCAAAGCAAAATTTCACCCTTTGATTTCATCAGTCGAGTCCCACTTTACAGAAGTCTGTCCACGTTATTTTAATATTGAAAGCATGTGGTGTGGTGGCACACGTCTTATGTGCAAGACCTGGAAACAGACATGGAAGAAGATGGCGCATCCTTAGGGAAAGTTGTCATAGTAACCTACACAACCATTCCATTTATCAGGTACATGGCCCATGTCTGCATGCCGCATAGTGTTGCTGCCAACCAACCTGTTGAACATTTACTGCTGGCCCATTCCAAGCTCTCAAAAAACCTTACAACTCCATCTGCTCAGCTGTGGCTCAGTGGTAATACTCTCCCCTCTGAATCAGAAAGTTGTGGGTTCAAGACCCACTCCAGAGACTTGAGCACATAATCTAGGCTAACACTCCAATATATTACTGAGGGAATGCTGCACTGTCGGAAGTGCTGTCTTTAGGGTGAGACGTTAAACTGAAACACTGTCTGCCCTCTCAAGTGGACATAAAAGATCCCATGGCATTATTTCGAAGAAAAGCAGGGCCAATATTTATCCTTCAACCAACGTGATTAAAGCAGATTATCTGGTCATTATCACATTGCTGCTTGCGGGACCTTGCTGTGCGCAAAATTGGCTGCTACATTACAACATTTTCTTTTCTTCTTTCTTTCTTGATGATGTATGACAGTACCAATCGAGTCTGATTTGCACTACTGATGGGTAAGGCTCTCCAGCAGCTGTGCAGACTCATAAAATGACCCCCTATTTTTCTTCTTGTACAACAAAATGGCACCTAACACTAGGGAACAGACCTAAACTGGACAAGTGCACTGGTAACTTTGTCACTAACAGGGCCATTCTTGTGGTGCAGATTGACTGCAGATGTCCTTGTAGTGGATGGCACAGCCCTACATCTGACTCCTTGATTCCCAATGGTCACTGACAGTTGGTCTGTCCAGCAAAGTGAAACTTGCTGATGCACCAGTACTACAGCATGAACTGTTGAGTTACTCCATGCAATATCTCCTGTTTTGTACCAGTTCTCTGCCATCTCCAATGATCATTGGGGTTGTATTCTCGAGAGTTTCAAAGGTTAAGGGGTGATCTGATCGAAGTTTATAAGATATTAAGGGGAACAGATAGGGTGGATAGAAAGAAACTATTTCCGCTGGTTGGGGATTTTAGGAGTAGGGGGCACAGTCTAAAAATTAGAGCCAGACCTTTCAGGAGCGAGATTAGAAAACATTTCTACACACAAAGGGTGGTAGAAGTTTGGAACTCTCTTCCGCAAACGGCAATTGATACTAGCTCAATTGCTAAATTTAAATCTGAGATAGATAGCTTTTTGGCAACCAAAGGTATTAAGGGATATGGGCCAAAGGCAGGTATATGGAGCTAGATCACAGATCAGCCATGATCTTATCAAATGGCGGAGTAGGCACGAGGGGCTGAATGGCCTACTCCTGTTTCAATGTTCCTATGTTCCTATCATGTGGAAATTTATGTGTTCACATTTAACTATTCCTTGGCAATCCAAAAAATTGTGTGCATGCATTAAACTCCCCAGAGGAGCTTTGGGAGAATAGACAAAATTCTAGTAGAAGCTCCATTATTACCAATACACAAAAACGCAGAGAGGGATTTCACCTCCTTAATCCCATTCACTGCAATGATGAAATGAAATTAACTGGAATTTCACCAGGCTGCCTGTTGTAACTATATTTAGCACCTCATAAAGTACGCAGTTCTACGTGTCTTTATTTGGGGGAAGAGAGAGTAGCCATATACAGCCAACAAACGAACATCCTTTACCTTGATAAGATGATGAAGGATTTGCTGGTCGTCCAGGACGATGCCGTTTCCCCTTTTTGCCATATTTCCACTCTGGCAAATAAACATGAAAGAGTGAATACACAATTACCTTACAGCCTTTAGACTGCTGCACCACACAAATTATCTTATTACTGTCACATTATTGAAGCAAAGTCAAGTGCCTATCTCATTTGAAGAATTATCTTAATATAGGACTACAAACCAGCCCCCAATTTCCCCTGCTCCCACTCTGCTGCCATAAATAAAGCAGTGTGGGACTCCCACCTGTCGACTAGTTGTACCCCTGATTCCATCCCACTTTCCAGGATCGGATTGTGGTGTAGTGGGGCACCAGCCTCAGGTGCTGTTGTGCAAATTCGTTATGGCAAGGAAGTGGACCGGCTGTGCCTGATTTATGAATGTTTAAAAATACAACCTTTTTTTATTATGCCCAGCGTTTCTAGGGTGCAAATGATGGGAATTACATTGCATGGTGCGAAAACTATTAGAGACCATTGTCAAGGACAAAATTAATTTTCATGGGTTAATAAAGGACAGCCAGCATGGATCTGTTAAAGGCAAATCAAGTCTGACTAACCTGATTGAAGTAACAGAGAGTGTTGATGAAGGTAGTGCAATAGATGTATATATGGACTTTCAAAAGGCATTTGATAAAGTAACACATAACAGGCTTGGAAAATAGAAGCACATGGGATTATGGCATGTTTTTCTGACTGGAGAGAAGTATGCAGTGGGGACCCCAGGGGTCAGTATTAGGGCCATTGTTTTTCTTGTTATATATAAATGACCTAGACTTGGATATAGGGAGTACAATTTTGAAGTTTGCAGATGATACAAAATTTGACAACATAGTAAATAGTGAGGAGGATAGTTGCTGACTTCAGGAGGAAATGGATAGGCTGGTGAAATGGGCAGACAGATGGCAGATGCAATTTAATGTGGATAAGTGTGAAGTGATGCACATTGGGAGGAACAACATGGAGAGGCAGCATAATCTAAAGAGCACTATTTTGAGAAGGGCTTAAGAGCAGAAGGACCTGGAGGTACATATTCACAAATCTTTGAAGGTGGTAGGACAAGTTGATAAGGTGGTTAAAGCAGTTAAGAAAGCGTACGGGATACTTGGCTTTGTAAATAGGGGCATTAAATACAAAAACAAGGAAGTCATGCTAAATCTTTACAACTGAACAGGACTCAGCAAGAGTAGTGTGTATAATTCTGGACACCACATTTTAGGAAGGATGTCAAGGCCTTGGAGAGGGTACAGAGGAGGTTTACCAGGATGATACCAGGGATGAGGGACTTCAGTTATGTGGAGAGATTGGAGAAGCTGGGATTGTTCTCCTGACAGCAGAGAAGGTTAAGGGGAGACCTAATAGAGGTATTCAAAATTATATGGGGTTTTGATAGAGCAAGTAGGGAGAAACTGTTTCCACTGGCAAGTGGGTCAGTAACCAGAGGTCAGAGATTTGAAATAATTGGCAAAAGAGCTAGAGGGGAAATGAGGAGAACTTTTTTCACACAGAGGGTTGTTAACATCTGGAATGCACCACCTGAAAGGGTGGTGGAAGCAGATTCCATAGGAACTTTCAAAAGGCAATTGGACATGTACTGCAAGAGGACTAATTTGCTGGGTTATGGGGAAAAAGCTGTGGTGGGGTTCTAATTGGACAGCTCTTTCAAAGACCCGTCACAGGCATGACAGGCCAAATGGCCTCCTTCTGTGCACTATGATTCTATGATTCTATGACATTTATCCCTCATTTGTATGGCGTAATGATGCACCCACACATTTGTAACCAGGCACACTACGCACTTTTCCCACCACTGGCTGGAAATTCAGACTTACTGAGTCATTACTGAGTCACACCCAAATTAATACCCCAATCCACCCAGATTACAACGTTTTTACGCCAGAGCATGGGAGGAAATTCAGGGATAAAATCTAATCACATTTATTCACCATTTTCAATTACATATCACAGTACATAATTAACCTCGGAATTTCAAGTTGTATTTACATTCCAGTCTGTTATAAATAACACCGTGCATGGATGGTGCAATGGATTGCACACTGGCTTTCACCTCTGAATTCGAAGCTAGCATAGATTAGTGGGATAAACATGACTTCTGCTGGCATTAAGTAAGCTGGGCAGTCTCAGTCCAGTCCTTACTGGGTATGGACACATCATAAAACCGACTATAATTTGGGCCTAAATAGGCAATCATGAAAAGGGGCCATGGGTGTGATTGGGTGTGAGGGAAGGAAAAATATCTCCCATCAATGCAGTGGGGGAAGCACTTCCGAGGCTAGAGCTGAGGCACATAGTTGAGTCGGCAGAGGGAACTTTAATCTGCATCCAACTATGCTAGATCTGACCTGGGAAGCTCGATGCTGACACTGGGGGGTAAATTTTAACTTCCAACCAGGAAGGGAGCGGGGTGTGGGGGGAGATTTCTGGGTGCAAAACCCAGAAGGTAAGTGGGCAGGTCACAATTACAGATCATGGCCTTAATGAGGTTCATCAATTGCACTTCCAGGCTTCGAGCCTGGCTGGCTGGCTGTTGACCAGGAAGGCCAGCTTCAGAGGCCGCAGCTGGGGATCAGAGGGAGGGTGGGAGGGATCACAGGCCGGGGAGAAGATTGGGGGGAGCTGGGGAGCAGTTCGGGGGGGAGGGGTGCTGAGGAAGAGATCGGAGGGCTGAGAAGAAGATCGGGGGCTGAGAACAAGATTGGAGGTCTCTGAGGTCGGGTAAAGAGTTGGAGATAGTGGGGTCCACCATCTGGGAGGGTGGCATCATCAGGGTGGGGGGGGGGGGGGTCAGATGATCGTGGGGGTCCTGTCGGCCAGGAGAGCTTGTTTGGGTCTGGATGAAGCACTCCTGCTCCTCCGGGCTCACAAGCAGTGCAATAAAAGCACTCACCTCATGGATATTCAAGGATACTTGACATTTCAGAAGGACAGGAAGCTAGGAAAAGGAGAAGGGGTAGCTCTGCTAATTAAGAATGACGTGAGTATAATAGAGAGAAATGACCTTAGTTCTAAAGACCAAGATGTAGAATCAGTTTGGGTAGAGATAAGAAATAGTAAAGGCAAGAAGTCACTAGTGGGAGTAGTTTATAGGCCCCCTAACAGTAACCACATTGTAGGACCAGGGTATACAGGAAGAAATAATGGGGCCTTGTGAGAAAGGAACAGCGATAATCATGGGTGATTTTAATCTACGTTTTTTTTTATTCGTTCATGGGATGTGGGCATCACTGGCAAGGCCAGCATTTATTGCCCATCCCTAATTGCCCTTGAGAAGGTGGTGGCGAGCCGCCTTCTTGAACCGCTGCAGTCCGTGTGGTGAAGGTTCTCCCACAGTGCTGTTAGGAAGGGAGTTCCAGGATTTTGTCCCAGCGACGATGAAGGAACGGCAATATATTTCCAAGTCGGGATGGTGTGTGACTTGGAGGGGAACATGCAGGTGGTGTTGTTCCCACGTACCTGCTGCTCTTGTCCTTCTAGGTGGTAGAGGTCGCGGGTTTGGGAGGTGCTGTCGAAGAAGCCTTGGCGAGTTGCTGCAATGCAGCCTGTGGATGGTACACACTGCGGCCACAGTGCGTCAGTGGTGAAGGGAGTGAATGTTCAGGGTGGCTGATGGGGTGCCAATCAAGCAGGCTGCTTTGTCCTGGATGGCGTCGAGCTTCTTGAGTGTTGATGGAGCTGCACTCATCCAGGCAAGTGGAGAGTATTCCATCACACTCCTGACTTGTGCCTTGTCGATGGTGGAAAGGCTTTGGGGAGTCAGGAGGTGAGTCACTCGCCGCAGAATACCCAGCCTCTGACCTGCTCTTGTGGCCACAGTATTTATATGGCTGGTCCAGTTAAGTTTCTGGTCAATGGTGACCCCCAGGCTGTTGATGGTGGGGGATTCGGCGATGGTAATGCCGTTGAATATCAAGGGGAGGTGGTTAGACTCTCTCTTGTTGGAGATGGTCATTGCCTCGCACTTGTCTGGCACGAATGTTACTTGCCACTTATGAGCCCAAGCCTGGATGTTGTCCAGGTCTTGCTGCATACGGGCTCGGACTGCTTCATTATAGAATTGGAAGAACCTGATTGGCAAAGGTAGTTTGGAAGATGAGTTCATAGAGTGCTTTCGGGACAGTTTCTTAGAGCAGCACATTCTGGAGCCAACCAGAGAGCAGACTATTCTAGATCTGGTAATGTGTAATGAGACAGGATTAATTAATGACCTCATTGTAAAGGAGCCTCTAGGTAGCAGTGATCACAATATGATTGAATTTCGCATTCAGTTTGAGGGAGAGAAGAGTAGGTGTTTTAAACTTAAATAAGGGCAATTATGAGGGCATGAAGACAGTGTTGGCTAAGGTGAACTGGGAAATTAGGTTACGGGATATTTCAGAAGAGATGCAGTGGCAGACATTTAATGAGATATTTCATAACACTCAGCAAAGATACATTCCATTGAGAAAGAAAGACCCTAGGGGAAGGACATACCATCCGTGGCTAACTAAGGAAGTTAAAGATAGTATCAGATTGAAAGAAAAAGCATACAATTCCACGAAGATTAGTGACAGGTCAGAAGATTGGACAGAATATAAAAAACAGCAAAGAATGACTAAAAGGATAATAAGGAAGGAGAAACTAGAGTACGAGAGAAAGCTCGCTGGAAATATAAAAACGGATAGTAAGAGTTTCTACAGGTACTTAAAAAGGAAAAGATTAAGTAAAGTGAGCGTTGGTCCTCTAGAGAGTGAGTCTGGGGAATTAATAATGGAGAACAAGGAAATGGTGGACGAATTAAACAGATATTTTGTGCCCGTCTTCACTGTGGAGGATACAGATGACATGCCAGAAATAATTGTGAATCAAGAGGTGAAAGATAGGGAAGAACTTAAAACATTTACAATCACCAGGGAAAGGGTTTTGAAAAAATTATTAGAAGTAAAAGCTGACAAGTCCCCAGGTCCTGATGGACTTCATCCTAGGGTTTTAAAAGAACTGGCTGCAGAGATATTAGATGCTTTGGTATTAATTTTCCAAAATTCCCTAGGAAGGGTCTCATCAGATTGGAAAATAGCGAATGTAACTCCTCTATTCAAGAAAGGAGGGAGACAGAAAGCAGGAAACTACAGGCCAGTTCGCTTAACATCTGTCATAGGGAAAATGCTAGAATCTATTATTAAGGAGGTTATAGCAGGGCACTTAGAAAATCTCAATGCAATCAGGCAGAGTCAACACGGCTTTGTGAAAGGGAAACTGTGTTTGACTAATTTATTAGAGTTCTTTGAGGAAGTAACAAGCAATGTGGATAAAGGAGACTCTGTGGATGTGGTGTACTTGAATTTCCAGAAGGCATTTGACAAGGTGCCACATCAAAGGCTACTACACAAATTAAGAGATCATGGTGTAGGGGGTAACATATTAGCATGGATAAAGGATTGGTTAGCTAACAGGAAACAGAGAGTAGGCATAAATGGGTCATTTTCAGGTTGGCAAGATGTAACAAATGGAGTGCCACAGGGATCAGTGCTGGGGCCACAACTATTTGCAATCTATATCGATGACTTGGATGAAGGGACCGAATGTATGGTTGCTAAATTTGCTGATGACACAAAGGTAGGTAGGAAAGTAAGTTGTGACGGGCAATCTGCAAAGGGATATAGATAGGTTAAGTGAGTGGGCAAAAATTTGGCAGATGGAGTATAATGTGGGAAAATGTGAACTTGTCCACTTTGGCAGGAGGAATAGAAAAGCAGTATATTATTTAAATGGAGAGAGATTGCAGAACTCTGAGGTACAGAGGGATCTGGGTGTCCTAGTACATGAATCACAAAAGGTTAGTATGCAGGTACAGCAAGTGATTAGGAAGGCAAATGGAATGTTGTCATTTATTGCAAGGGGAATGGGGTACAGTTGTACAGGGCATTGGTGAGACCACATCTAGAATACTGTGTGCAGTTTTGGTCTCCTTATTCACGAAAGGATATAATTGCTTTAGAGGCGGTTCAGAGAAGGTTCACTCGACTGATTCCTGGGATGAGGAAAGGTTGGACATTGTGTTTGACTAATTTATTCGAGTTCTTTGAGGAACTAACAAGCAATGTGGATAAAGGAGACTCTGTGGATGTGGTGTATTTGAATTTCATGCACCTTATGAGGAAAGGTTGGACAAGTTGGGCCTGTATACACTGGAGTTTAGAAGAATGAGAGGTGATCTTATTGAAACATATAAGATCCTGAAGGGACTTGAAGGAGTAGATGCTGAGAGGATGTTTCCCCTTGTGGGAGAAACTAGAACTAGGGGCCACAGTTTAAAAATAAGGGGTCTCCCATTTAAGGCAGAAATGAGAACAATTTTTTTCTCTCAGAGGGTCGAGAGTCTGTGGAATTCCCTTCCCCAGAGAGCGGTGGAGGCAGGATCATTGAATATTTTTAAGACTGAGTTAGAAAGATTCCTGATTAACAAGGGAGTCAAAGGTTATAGTCGGTAGACGGGAAAATAGGGTTGAGGTCACAATCAGATCAGCCATGATCTTATCATATGGCAGAGCAGGCTCGAGGGGCTGAATGGCCTACTCCTGCTCTTAATTCATATGTTCCTATGTTCGTATGTTCCTGTCTTCTTTCACCTGACATGAATGGGAAGTGATGGGAAACCCAAACAGGTAAAGTTAAATTAATGTTATTATTCCAATACACAAAATATTAAGTACCTCAAGTATCTCATTGAGGTACATAGCCCTTCTAAGTATCGGCCTGCCGACTTTAAGTGGGGGCAGGACTTCCTGGTGTCTGCCCTCCACATGCAGACAAACATGTGCCTGGGTTAAATCCAGAAGCAGGCGTGTTGGAGTCGAGATGCGGTCCCGCTCTGAAAACGGAATATTTTTACTCCCCATCTGCCCCCAACCCACCCGTTCTTGGGGGTTAAAATTTGCCCCTGGGTATCTAAAACAGAACTTGTTCTATTCTGAGGACTCACATCCATCACTTTGATGAGCACAAAAATGATGCTGAGTTTAGAGCAATATGGTGTAATGCAGTAATGTAATGTACTACCAGGGAGAAAGGGTGAGAATTAGAGGAGTGTTGGGAAGAGGCAATGACTGGAGAAAGTAAAAACTAAAAAGAAAACTCCCTCGATGGCGTAGTGGGTAAAGGCACTGCCCGGTGCAACATTAGCTACACAGGGCTCAGATCCTGATCCGTGCTAAGTTAGCTGTTCGTAGCCAGTTAAACTACAACTGGCTTTAGCATCCATGGGCTGGGAGGGGGTGGGGGAGGGAGGAAGAAACCATAGTTCCCATTCCTGATCATTGTGTATTGGCCCCTATTGGAAAGCGCAAGTGCATAAATGTCAGGAAGAGGATTGAGCTTAGTTGTAATGCTGCCCAAAGTTGAATAGTCTATCATCAATCACTTTAGACCCACACATAAAGAATAGCCACTTAGGCAAGGTTCCAGCACCTACAGAACTATACCCTTGCAAGTCAGAGTGTTAGATTAGCTAACTCAGCACAGAATAGGGATCAGACCTGGGACCTTCCTGGATTATTGGGAAGTGCATTTTTAAAATGGCCATGAACAGAGATGCCTAACAATGTGATTAGGGATGCGGTTATGTCATTTTTTTGAGTTTTTGGAACAAGCTGTTCCAGGAATTGAGCATGTCAAAAAAAAACTCTCTTTAAGCATAGCACACCCTTTAAGAATTAAATCCTCATCACACAGCAGTTGTTTAATTGCAGAAGTTTGGTAAAATTATTTTGAGGAAATCATCTTCCAAATGAAAGGCAGGAGAGCTCATCTGGAAAATTGTCAACTAATTTTGAGGGGGAAAGAAGCCATCTGATGGTTGCGGAGACCCACTTTTGATGTTGATTTCCCAGGACCCCAACTGTAGCACTTGAGTTAAGGGGTTAACCTGTTTTTAATTAAAATAACAGTTTTAGTTGAACATGTTCACCATTCATATACTCGTAGCCCACAGCATAATTTCGGGGCTATAGGTATGGAAAAATCACAACAGACATTTCATAGAATCATAGAATCATAGAAGGTTAAGCACGGAAGGAGGCCATTCGGCCCATTGAGTTTGCGCCGTTCTATGCATGAGCAATCCAGCTAATCCCACTGCCCCGCCCTTTCCCCGTAGCCCTGCACATTTTTTCGTTTCAAGTACTTATCCAGTTCCCTTTTGAAGGCCATGATTGAATCTGCCTCCACCAGTGCCTCGGGCAATGCTGGAATGGAATGATCCTAACCACTCTCATCTGGAATGATCCTAACCACTCTCATCTGGAATGATCCTAACCACTCTCATCTGGAATGATCCTTAACCACTCTCATCTGGAATGATCCTAAACCACTCTCATCTGGAATGATCCTAACCACTCTCATCTGGAATGATCCTAACCACTCTCATCTGGAATGATCCTAAACCACTCTCATCTGGAATGATCCTAACCACTCTCATCTGGAATGATTCTAAACCACTCTCATCTGGAATGATCCTATCCACTCTCATCTGGAATGATCCTAACCACTCTCATCTGGAATGATCCTAACCACTCTCATCTGGAATGATCCTAACCACTCTCATCTGGAATGATCCTAAACCACTCTCATCTGGAATGATCCTAAACCACTCTCATCTGGAATGATCCTAACCACTCTCATCTGGAATGATCCTAACCGCTCTCATCTGGAATGATCATAGCCACTCGCTGTGTAAAAAAGTTGTTCCTCATATCACCTTTGGTTCTTTTGCCAATCACCTTAAATCTATGCCCTCTGGTTCTTGACCATTTGTATCCAATAGGAACAAAACTGTGGGTACTCCAGTATCAAAATATGAATGTGTTAATTTGGCAGGTTGACTGTTTTCTTCTATAGACTCAGCAAACAGTACAAGGGCCTTGAAGAAATCACACCAGCAGCCTAAGGTTGAAGTATTCAGAATGATCTTTATACCTACATAATGTACTGCTCTCTGCATTGGACAACTAAGAAATACATTACGGTAGAGTTGTCCCTATCTCTGTAACCTCCTCCAGCCCTACAACCCTCTGAGATCTCTGCGCTTCTCAAATTGTTAATGGTTGAAAAGACTTGAGGTCGAAGATCTTATTGAATGGCAGAGCAGGCTCAAGGGGCCGTTTGGCCTGCTCCTGCTCCTATTTCTTATGCTGTTAATTCTGGCCACTTGCACATCCCAGATTTTCAATGCTCCACCTTCAGCTGCCTAGGCCCTAAACTCTGGAATTTGCTTCCAAAACCTCTCTGCCTCTCTACCTCTCTCTTCTCCTTTTAAGATGCTCCTTAAAACCTACCTCTTTGACCAAGGTCCCTGTCCTGATATCTCCTCATGTGACTCAGTGTTAAATTTTGTTTGATCGCTCCTATGAAGCACCTTGAGACATTTTACTACGTTAAAGGTGCTATATAAATGCAAGTTTTTATTGTTATTCTGCTCAACTGTGCCCTGCACCCTAGGCAGGCACTTCTCACCTTTCTCAGCATGAGACACAAGTGTGGGAAAAGTTAGCCACTGTGCATTACAAAGAATTACAAAGAACGTACAGCACAGAAACAGGCCATTTGGCCCAACCGGTAAATGCCGGTGTTTATGCTCCATGTGAGCCTCCTCCCATCCTTCTTCATCTAACCCTATCAACATATCCTTCTATTCCCTTCTCCCTCGTGTGTTTATCTAGCTTCCCCTTAAATGCATCTATGCTATTCACCTCAACTACTCCTTGTTGTAGCGAGTTCCACATTCTTACCCCTCTCTGGGGAAGAAGTTTCTCCTGAATTCCCTATTGGATTTGTTAATGACAATCATATTTATGGCCACTAATTCTGGTCTCCCCGCTGGTGGAAACATCTTCTCTACATCTACCCTATCAAATCCTTATATAATCTTAAAGAGCTGTATCAGGTCACCCTTCAGTCTTCTCTTTTCCAGAGAAAAGAGCCCCAGCCTATTCAATCTTTCCTGATAGGTATAACCTCTCTTGAACAGGGTGATCCCCAAGGCAGCACAACTTATGCAATGGGCTGCATTAAGTCAAGAAATAACTCTTAGCATACAAGGGCCGTGTTTACTCATTCTCTGGGGGTCACTGACAGTCAGTCATCACTATTCTGGGGTTTGTTTGGCTGAAAAAAAACAGCCTGCACTTGTCAATGTTCCACAAGCATTCCTGTTAATTAAGCCAGCTTATTCTTTATTTGTCGCAAGCTAATATTGTGTAAAACAGGGTGCATTATAGCTGTAGAGCACAAGCTTGCCATGGTGATGTAACCACACTCAGAACATAGGGCAGAAAGAATTTACACAAATAATATCCCACAGTTTAACATTCGGCAATTAAGTAAAACAATGGATTTTTAAGTGAATTCGTGAAAATTTGTTAATTTTTCTATTTTATTCCAAAAGATCATGGCCAGACTAAAACAATCAATACGACAAGCACAAGAAGCTGTGGGCCCAGTCCTGAAAGGTCGTACTGAGACTTAACAAGACATCAGCTTCGGGGGATTGAAGACAAATGAGAGTATATTTGACAGGTATGTTTTTTTCCCCATAAAGAATACGACTCACATTCCAAGACATGTTAAGCACTAGCTTAAGGAAATTTCAAGGCCACTAATGCAATATTTGCAAGGCTGGGGTTTTCTGTCTCCCCTTTATCCAGAAAAGATAATATTTATGTTATTTAGGCTAAACGTTTATGAGTAGGGCTCACTGGAGTCCCTGTCCTTGGGAATTTATAAGGGACAGACGCTGTTAAATGATTACATGCCATAGACTGCATTT
This sequence comes from Heptranchias perlo, assembly GCF_035084215.1. Taxonomy (NCBI): domain Eukaryota; kingdom Metazoa; phylum Chordata; class Chondrichthyes; order Hexanchiformes; family Hexanchidae; genus Heptranchias; species Heptranchias perlo. The sequence goes on from NC_090329.1 coordinate 110,580,674, forward strand.
CACTTCACCTAATGTAACTGCTATGATTTTAATTTCTGTTTAGCAGCCCTAAACAAATATAATTTTAAAATGTTCATTTTTAACTTTTTTTTCTCCATTTTACCCCCCGGCACAGAGCAAGAGCCAGTAATGTTCATAACACAGTCAATTCACTTAGTTCCAGTAGTCACCTCGTTAATGAAGCTGGTGCCAAAAACATAAACATCTGTGGTGGGTAAAATTTTGGAGTCTATTATTAAGGAGACAGTAGCGGAACATTTGGATAAACATAATTTAATAGGACAAAGTCAGCATGGCTTTACGAAGGGGAAGTCATGTCTGACAAATTTGCTTGAGTTCTTTGAGGACATAACGTACAGGGTGGATAAAGGGGAACCAGTGGACGTAGTGTATTTAGACTTCCAGAAGGCATTCGACAAGGTGCCACATAAAAGATTATTGCTCAAGATAAAGAATCACTGGATTGGGGGTAATATTCTGGCATGGGTGGAGGATTGGTTATCTAACAGGAAGCAGAGAGTTGGGATAAATGGTTCATTCTCGGACTGGCAACCAGTAGCCAGTGGTGTTCCGCAGGGGTCGGTGCTGGGTCCCCAACTCTTTACAATCTATATTAATGATTTGGAGGAGGGGACCGAGTGTAACATATCAAAGTTTGCAGATGATACAAAGATGGGAGGGAAAGTGGAGAGTGAGGAGGACATAAAAAACCTACAAGGGGATATAGACAGGCTGGGTGAGTGGGCGGAGATTTGGCAGATGCAATACAATATTGGAAAATGTGAGGTTTTGCACTTTGGCAGGAAAAATCAGAGAGCAAGTTATTATCTTAATGGCGAGAAACTGGAAAGTACTGCAGTACAAAGGGATCTGGGGGTCCTAGTGCAAGAAAATCAAAAAGTTAGTATGCAGGTGCAGCAGGTGATCAAGAAGGCCAACGGAATGTTGGCTTTTATTGCTAGGGGGATAGAATATAAAAATAGGGAGGTATTGCTGCAGTTATATAAGGTATTGGTGAGACCGCACCTGGAATACTGCATGCAGTTTTGGTGTCCATACTTAAGAAAAGACATACTTGCTCTCGAGGCAGTACAAAGAAGGTTCACTCGGTTAATCCCGGGGATGAGGGGGCGGACATATGAGGAGAGGTTGAGTAGATTGGGACTCTACTCATTGGAGTTCAGAAGAATGAGAGGCGATCTTATTGAAACATATAAGATTGTGAAGGGGCTTGATCGGGTGGATGCGGTAAGGATGTTCCCAAGGATGGGTGAAACTAGAACTAGGGGGCATAATCTTAGAATAAGGGGCTGCTCTTTCAAAACTGAGATGAGGAGAAACTTCTTCACTCAGAGGGTAGTAGGTCTGTGGAGTTTGCTGCCCCAGGAAGCTGTGGAAGCTACATCATTAAATAAATTTAAAACAGAAATAGACAGTTTCCTAGAAGTAAAGGGAATTAGGGGTTATGGGGAGCGGGCAGGAAATTGGACATGTATTTAAATTTGAGGTTAGGATCAGATCAGCCATGATCTTATTGAATGGCGGAGCAGGCTCGAGGGGCCGACTGGCCTACTCCTGCTCCTATTTCTTATGTTCTTATAAGGAAGTGTGGATGAGTAATCTATTATCCTTATCACACCTCTCCTTTCACAGACAATTATGGGCTCTACTCCATCTGATTAAACTCTTGAAGTGACTTTCTACATAAATACTCCATGATCCCTAAAGGTGATCAAGCAAAAGGCTAGAATATTCACCCTTCCCCACATGTGCATAACTCAACCCTTGCTTGCTAGATTATATGATGTGGAGATGCTGGGACTAACCTGTCTGAACACCAACGACACCTTTGATTGGTGTGATGGTGTCCCAGCCTAATATAAGATATGCGATTTGAGAACCTCCCATTCACTCACTCACCTGACGAAGGAGATAATCTCCGAAAGCTTGTGATTTTCAAATAAAACTGTTGGACTATAACCTGGTGTTATAAGATTCCTTACATTTGCTGGATTATAGACATTATTCCGTACCTCTGCCCACCAGCACAGGAATCACTGGGTCCCATGGAGCATTTGATTATCTGTGTTTATATTTATCCTCAAAACCTTCAATCCCATTGCCAACCAGATAGTTATCCAACTCCTCGAAGGAGTTAATTAACAAAGTGTCAACTACGTTTGTTGAGAAACTTGTCCACACATCCACTACTGAATGATATAAAAACCCTTCTTCTAATATCTAAACTCACTTAAGGCTTGTTAAATTTAATTATGTGTCCTCTAGTTCTGTTCCCACAGTTTAGTCAAATAGCTGGCTTACATCTACATCTGTGCATTTTAAAGACCTAGACTATGTGTCTCTCAATCTTTTTTCTCCAATAAAACTCCAATTCTGTGAGTTTCTCCTCCTATAAAGCCCTAGATTCCAAATCATCAATGCCATTCTTCTGTGAACCCTCTACAACACTTCAATGCCTTTTTGAAGGGATAGTGCCCAGAACCACAAACACAATGGGCTCGATATTAGGAGGGAGGCGGGTTGGCAGCGGGGGGTCGACTGGGCGCGTGGGTAATGCGCCCAGTGAATTCGGAGTGCTCCACACGCAATCGCAGCCTAATTGAAGGCACTTACCTTGGCTTCTGGGTTTCACACTGGAAAGCTGCGCAGCCACATCATAGGCTGTCAGCTAGAGGAGCCCTATTTAAAGGGGCAGTCCTCCACTGACTGATGCTGCAGAAAGAAGCCAAAGTTACAGCATGGAGCAGCCCAGGGGGAAGGCTGCTCCCAGGTTTAATGATGCCTCACTCCAGGTCCTACTGGGTGGGGTGAGGAGGAAGCGGCCTGCCTCTGACACCACGAAGGCCTGGCTCGAGGCAGCAGAGGAGGTCACCTGCACCACCAACATATCACGCATCCGCATACAGTGCAGAAGGCGCTTCAATAATCTAAGTAGGTCAGCCAAAGTGAGTACACTTACACATTCCCCTACACTCCGTCTGCCACATCACCGCCCCCACCCCACATCTCCTTCTGCACTGCCAACACTACTCTGTCACATCACCCCTCACACCCACTCAAACCTCATCCTCATCATACCTGCACTTACTCACCTCACCAGTACTCATCCCACCACTACCACTCAACCCAATCCTCATACAATCTCATGGCTCTATCTCATACTCACCCTCTCATGCATCTCTTTCATGGTCAGCCTCACCCAACCTGCCACTACCAGTGCTGCAGCCACAGGGCATGCATCACATATGTGCAGTAGGAAGCGTAAGGCAAACGTGTCGTGAGCATGAAGGGGATGCACAAGGGTGTTTGAGGGTTTGTCATGGTTTTTACTTATATTTAATTTCTGATCAACTCACATCACATATTATATTGGCACCACTACTGCCACGAATTTGCAAATCTTGTCTGGTTTGTGCAATAATGCCCTTTCCTGAGGATCACTATGAAGACCCACACCTGATGCCACCCATTGTGTCACTGCAGAGTGGGTGTAGGTGTATTTGCAGGGCTCTTTTGAGCAGACGACTGAGAGATGTCGGCGATGTCCCCGGTGGCACCCTGGAAGGATGCAGAGGAGAAGTTGTTGAGGGCAGTGGTGATTTTAACAGCAACAGGTAAGAAGATGGTGCTCGAGCCAGCCGGGAGCAGCTCGGCATGAAAGAGGCTGCAGACGTCCATTACTACATGTCGAGTGACTCTGAGCCTCCGTGTGCACTGCTGCTCAGTGAGGTCCAGGAAGCTGAGCCTCGGTCTGTGGACCCTGTGGCGAGGGTAGTGCCTTCTGCGACGCATCTCTCTCTGCGGTTGCCCTCCCTCCTGCTGTGCAGGTGGATGTATCACAGCACTGTGTTGTGGAGCTCCACGTGTCAGAGGTGGACGGTGTGGCAGGCGAGTCTGGTGATGCTGTTCGCCCTCCGAGGAGGTCATGACTGCAGCTACAGCGGCCCCCATCCGGAAGATGTACATCTGAGGGGGTCCGCAAGGTAGGTACATGTGTCTGCACACCAGGGTAAGTGTACAAGTTGGTGAATTTTATTGTCAGGAGGAGGGTGGTGGAGGCAAAACTTTGTCCAAAGTGACAGAATGGCCTCCTGCAATAAGTGAGGGTCTCCCCCCCACCACCTGTCAAATGGACCTTTGCAGCTCCCACAGGCTGGTGGCTGCAACACGTCCATTTCAATTGGGAGTGTTTGCCCCAGTATGGGAAACAGTCTCAGTTGAGTTGAAAATCCCACCCCTCCTAAAATATCCTACAAATCAGGTCTGCAAATGACCTGAACTATCAAATTAATTGGTATAAGTGGGATCCCGCCAGCTTTAATTGCTGGCGGGAGTCCCGCATGCAGGGGCTGCTCGCACATCTAAGCGCGTCACTGGGGAACCCGGGCATGGGCGGGTTGGAGCTGGGCTCCGGACCCGCCCCGGGGATCCCCGATTTTCGAAGCCCCCCCCGCCACAAACCCACAGGCTCGGACGTCCGAAAATCGAGCCCAATATTCCAAATGTAGGTTAAAATAGCTTCTTTCAATTTATAGTCAAATGCCCTCAAAATGTACCTTATAATTATGATTAACTTGTTGGTAATGGCTTTATGCTGACTGGAAACCTTCAGTGAATGATCAATAACTAATCCCAAATCTTTCTCATTTCCATCTTTTCTAATGCATTCAGTGCTGGCAAAATTTCTAACCATTGCATACATGTTCACTGACGTCAACATTCGCAACCTTTCAATGCATATATCTTCATTGCCGTAAGCATTCCCAAATTTTTGATTGCATATACGTTCAGTGTTGTCAACAACCGCAAACTTTCAACGCATATATTTTCAGTCCCACCATCATTCTCAACCTTTCATGTAGGTACAATGCCATCAACATTATCTGGAGATGCCGGTGATGGACTGGGGTTGACAATTGTAAACAATTTTACAACACCAAGTTATAGTCCAGCAATTTTATTTTAAATTCACAAGCTTTCGGAGGCTTCCTCCTTCCTCATTTACCTGAGGAAGGAGGAAGCCTCCGAAAGCTTGTGAATTTAAAATAAAATTGCTGGACTATAACTTGGTGTTGTAAAATTGTTTACAATTATCAACATTATCAACCTTTCACTGCATATACATTCAGTGCCGTCAACATTAGCATTTGTTAGCTTTGCAATGTGGTCAGGTTTTTTAACCCTTGCAGTTCATGCAAGAAACTTAAACATAGCTTTCTACGTGTTTAAATTTCCTGCATTAATTTCAATGTATTAAAAGATCCTAAGCAAATTGCAGGAACCAGAAGTGAGTTGCAAATGTTGACAAAGCTCCCTATTTGCATTATCTTATATTTATCTACATTAAAATCCATTTGCAATTCCTTGCCCATCTCTGTTATTGATCCAGATATTTTAAAATGTTATTTATCTTCCTATATATTTTGTGAATTAGGTCTGTTTAGTTTGACCTGGTCGTGATATATTCTCTGCAGTATTAAGATTAGGAAAATAGGACTGCAAATGACCACCTTCATCTATTTGGCGTTCCCAGAGAGGAAACACAGAATACACAGCTCCCTTCTACATCTATCCCTCAATTGATTTTTTTTGCCAAATGTATGTCCAAGTCCCATATAAAATTAATGATGTTATCAACCTCAATCATTTCTCTGTGCAGTCCATTCCAAACATTCACCACCCTCTGTGTGAAATATTTGTATCTGATCTGTCCATTCCCTTTTCTGAGCTTCATCCCATACCCCCTTGTCATTTTCAGGTAAATGGTTTCTCAAGTTAAACTTGTTGATACCTTTAAGAATCTCAAATATCTTGTGTTTAAGTGCCAGGGAACTATACACCAGTTAGCTCAACGTCGGTGGTAGGAAAGATAATGGAATCTTTACTCAAAGATGTAATAGAAAGACATCTAGAGAATGAAAATATAATAAAGAATAGTCAGCATGGATTTCAGAAGGGAAGGTCATACTTGACCAACCTTATTGAATTCTTTGAAGAAGTAACAGAAAGGGTAGACGAGGGTAATGCAGTAGATGTAATATATTTGGATTTTCAAAAGGCTTTCGAAAAGGTACCACATTGTAGACTCATGGCTAAGGTCAGAGCATGTGGAGTCAGAGGACAGGTAGCAGAATGGATGCAAGCTGCCTACAAAACAGAAAACAGAGAGTAGGGGTTAAGGGTAGTTACTCAGACTGGCAAAGGGTGGGAAGTGGTGTACCCCATGGATCGGTGCTGGGACCGTTGTTGTTCACAATTTACATTAACGATTTGGATTCGGGATTCGGAAGTACAATTTCAAAATTTGCGGACAACAACAAATTGGGAGATGTAGTTAATACAAAAGAAGAATGCGTCAAAACGCAAGAGGACATTAATAAACTTGCAGAATGAGCATGTAATTGGCAATGAATTTCAATATAGGTAAGTGTGAGGTGGTGCATTTTGGTGGGAAGAATAAGGAGGCCACATAATCCTTGGATAATAAGAGTCTAAAGCGGATTGAAGAGCAATGGGATCTAGGGGTACAGATACACAAATCACTAAAAGTAGCGACGCAGGTTAATAAAGCCATAAAAAAAAGGCAAATCAAGCACTAGGGTTCATTTCTGAGGGATAGAACTGAAAAACCAGGAAGTTATGTTAAACTTGTATAGAACCTTGGTTAGACCACACTTGGAGTATTGTGCACAGTTCTGGTCTCCATATTATAGAAAGATATAAAGACATTGGAGAGGGTGCAAAAAAGATTCACAAGGATGATACCAGAACTGAGAGGATATCCTTATCAGGAAAGGCTGAACAGCCTGGGGCTCTTTTCCCCAGAAAAGAGAAGGCTGAGGGGGTGACCTGATAGAGGTCTTTAAGATAATGATAGGGTTTGATAGGGTGACTTAGAGGAAATATTTCCACTTGTGAAAGTCCAAAACTAGAGGTCATAAATGTAAAATAGTCGCTAATAAATCCAATAGGGAATTCAGGAGAAACTTCTTTACCCAAAGAATGGTAAAATGTGGAATGCGCTAGTTGAGGCAGATAGCATAAATGTATTTAAAGGGAAGCTAGATAAGCACATGTGGGAGAAAGAAATAAAAGGATATCCAGATAGGGTTAGATGAAGTAGGGAGGGAGGAGGCTCATGCAGAGCATAAACACTGACATTGACCAGTTGGGCTGAATGGCCTGTTTCTGTGCTGTAGTTTCGATGTAATTCAATGTAACCTCAATAAGATCCCCCTCCTGTCTTCTCTAGTATAAACAAACCCAGCTTCTTTAGTCTCTCCTTGTAGCTCTGCTGTTTGATGCCAGGTATCAGATGGGTAGCCCTTTGCTGCATCGTTTCTAGTGTCATGATGTCCTTCTTGTAATATGGTGACCAGAATTGAATATGCTAAATACTGTGTACCAACGCTGCATAAAGGGTCAGGAATCACATCCTGTATCCTGTGACCTATTCCATGTGCTATACAATCCAATATCCTATATGCCTTCTTTACCCATAGATGTACACTGTGCAGATGGTTTGAATGAGCTTTACAACAATATCCTTAAATTATTTTCCTCTGTTACATCCTATAAACTTACACCATTTAGTTCAATGTGTGTTATTCTTCCATAATATCATCACTTCGCACCTGTCACTGTTGGGTTTAATTTGCCATTTTCCAATCTATCTAAATCACTCTGCACCTTATCAGTTTGCTCTTGATTGTTTGAAGTCCTAGATTTTGACAGATTTGCTGCTATCCCATGTCCAAATTGTTCGTATACATCGTAATCAGCTAAGGTCCCAGCAATGAATCTGGGCAACCTACTAATCATTTCCTGTCACTCTGACACTGCTCTATGTATTTTCTGTCTCCATTGATATAGCCAGTTGACAATCCATTCCAATAACTGCCCACCTATTTTGTGATTTCCTACCTTAGTGAAAACTTGATTCCATTCACTGTACACAGCTCCCTTCCATTTCCATTTGTTGCTCTCAAGGATGGTGTATGCTGCCAATTTACTTACCCTTTTGTAGTTCATAGGAACATAAGGAACTACAGTAGCAGAAAACACTATGCAATCTATCTTGCTGGTCCCAAAAACTAATACCTCCCAATTGCCCACTCCCTTGGATATCTATCCAAAATTGATCCAGCCAGTTTTGCAATCAAGAACATCACCAAAAATGGGGAATGCCTATAAGAAACTCTATCCTAGAAATGTTATTTGTAAGTTGCATATTTAATTTTGGCTGATAATTATTTCAGTGTTTATTTTTGGTTCGGGATAGTAAGACATTAATCTTATTATATTTTGAATTCAGTATGATTTAAATTGCGCAGCTCCATTCATTCTTTGTGAACTTACAATGACAAGCTTTAGAGGGGAAAAATTATATTACACCATCAGTAGAAAAAGTTTAATTTAAAAAGGCACCCAAAAAAAATCACCCTTTACTTAAAAACCCTGAGAATGAAATATTAGGCAGGTGCTCAGAAACTCAGTGTCTAATTATATGTCAAGTTTGGTAGATTAAGATGATACATCAACTTGATCATGACTTTTTTTAATTAAAAAAGGTTTTTATTCAGCTTTGACATTGAAAACACATAAAGGACATTTCACAGCACAGTACTAAGAATAAGGTGACACAAAGGGAACATTAGGTATTTTATGTGTAGTACACACAGAGGCTACATGGCCCTGAGTGATGGAAAACTGAAGTTATCTGCCTCTATATTCAGGCCACTATATACCCTGCAGCAGTATTCTGAGACTTTATCACCAAAACTGCTGATTAACCCCTGAATCTGACTGAAATTTGCTTCCGTTACTGTCAGCCCTAGTCCCAGGCATTGAATCTCAGATAGCTTAAGACAGACAGAATACCAGCTGTCATCAGAAACACATTTAAACTACTAGGAAGAGAGTCTGAATTGTGTGTAGCTTCCAGTGAAATCCTGCAACCCTGCACAAATCTGCTGTTGGCCACGGTTGCAGTATGGGATTCATTCACACACAGCTGTGTTCACAAGTTTCTTGGACCAGATATCAAAATGGAAGATTATGCATCGTTTTCATTTTTGAGATGGGTACCAATTTCAGGATTTCACATAAAGGAGATGCGTAGTTTACTGATCTGTCACATAACTTTAAATGTTATAAGAGGAAATATCTGCATTACGACTGATGTCACTCAGTCAGTCACCCCTTATTACCATATTTCATCCTTTAAAATTGCCGGTTGGCTCCTTCAATCGCTCAGTTTGTAAAGACATCATATAATAGAGCCTTACAGATCGGAATATCCCAGGTTTGATTCCTAGTCTGCACTGAATTAGCTGATATCACTTATGGTGGCAGCAGAGGTGCTCACAATTAGCCTCAGTGCCCCGGGGCTAGGGAGGAGAAAACCAGGCAGTGTCCCTGTTCCGATCACTCGCCAGTAACCTCTGGTGCAAACTGTGTGAGAGTTTGGATAAGGATACAATCGAGCTTGGCTGTGAGCCTTCCTGTGGCCAGATATGCCAAAACTGAAGAACAAGAGGACACAATTCCAAATTATAAAGATATGGCTTAACACACACGCCAGAAACTACTGCTGTGCACAGAGGCTGTGTGTGTTAAGCCGTATCTTTATAATTTGGAATGAGCTGTCAGGAAAAGTAGTAGAAGTTAGGACACTAGACTAATTAGGACACTGGACTAATTTAAGTGGAATATAGTAGAGTTGTTATGGTAGAAAGATGAGATCGAATGAGCTAAAGGACCTTCCAAGCCAATCCTGTATTACTCTTTCAAAGGAATAGGATGTTATATTGCAGTTACCGATGGACTAGTATAGCCTGTGACTTCTAAGTATGAAGTAAAGTCTTCCCGACCAATAACAAATTGGCCAAGACCAGGTTAGTCTTATTCTTGAAGATGCAAAATACTTCAATTTTTCTCCCTATGTCCGCACCAACTGAGATAAAGGGTGTCAACAGTCAGGCTCCAACACTGAGTGCCATTATGCCATTCCAGCACAGGCTAGTCTGGTATACAATCCAAATATTTAAATATCAAACAATTAGTATAAATTTAGATTTTTTTTCCCACTGGTGGGAGGTAGGGAAACTGTATGCTGGAAATAGAGGGAAAAAAGATTGATGTTGCCCAGACCGAGACTCCAATAAATGGCTGACTTGATTATTGCTTAGTTATGTGTTCCACTGTTACCTTTTTGAAATGCTCGTCTCTTCATTTTATGCTATAGGTTGTCTTCTTGCGCTGAGAATTGTCAATTAAAGTATCATTCCAACAAGTCCAACATGACATGAGCTACACAAAAAAGAAAAACCAGATGTTAACTTTCAGTGTCTATAATGTCCAAGTGAAAAAGAAACCTACATTTATACTATTTATGTGGCTTTTAACCAGATGGAATAAAACAGGCATAATCACTTGGCAATTTTCAAATATAATTTTCACCCCATGAGTGAGGAAGACTTCATGTCTCCGAGATGAGTTACAAAGTTTGTCATTGTTCAATCCTTTGAATATCCTATTGATACAAATTATTTTGCTTTTTCAAAAATAATTTTTCCTCCTTTTTTAGTTATTTCTCACTATTTTGGTTTTCTCCTGCACCATATGCAATTCCCAACTTAGCAGGAGGGCAGGTCACCGGCCCTGTATCTTCTTCAATGCTCTTCCATGACTAGCCATTAGCAGCTATAAAACAATGGCCAACACTAGTGCAAAGCAATTTCCTTGCCTGTGAGAAGGCACCTCACCTCCACTCAACACTTCTCACACAGCCCAAACAAGATGAGCAACTTACCATGTGGGAAATGGGAAATGTGGATCTGAATTCTACAATTCAATGACACAATACATTGATGTACAAATGATTTAAACACATGATAATATAACATGTTACTGGTGGCATTAGTATTTGCCCTTTCAATCAGGGACCAAATGTCTACCTTGATGGTGTTACAATTCAACAATGTAAACATTAGAGATTGGGATTGTATGACGTGGAACAAAAAACTTGAATGTTCTTTTAACTTTTACAGAATTGTATCTTGATTTCAACTGGGCTGACAGTAGTCAGCCCCACAAATGGGATATAGTTTGCATTCTCCTGGTCTTTATTATGTTTTCTACTTATGAATTAAATTGCTTTGCAAGTTGTAGGCTGATGCCAGGTATATCATTGTGAATCATTTTCCCCCTCATATAATACATCTGTTATTAATTATGATTAAGTCTCTAAACAAAACAAATGATGACTTCGTCACTTGTGGAATAAAGATATATTTTCACTGAAGAAGTGGCTTTATTCTATACAGTTGAATTGGCATCAGAGTATAGCAACACTCTTCCTGTATGCATTCAGAATCTGCAAAGACTGCCCAGTGTTGTTGTAACTGACTGTCACTCAACAAGTTTAGACTCCAGAAATGTAGAGAGTTTTAAAATCGTAATTATACAGAGGTAATACATAGGCTGAAATGTGTTATAAAATATTAACACATCAAGTGGTTGAGGTTACATTATAAGGTTAAGCATTTTATCATCTCTACCCAAGAGACATGTTACTGCTTTGTAACAGTCAAGACTGTGTTATTTGATCTCAAGATGAATACAAATAAGGAAGCCCATTCTTCTCCTCTTAGCTCACCCATCTTGAAAATCCTAGTCACCCCGTCCCAGCATTCAATTGTCTCTTAAATGCCCCTATTACCCTATTCTGATATACATTCTAAGTGTTGATCACTCTTTGCATGACCGTCTTAATATGAGTAGTATTAATCTATATCCCCTTTTCCAAATGTCAAGGTTTATCTTTAAGTAGTGCTCAGAATATACAAAAGTATTCAATATCATATTCTTCTTTAAGGTCCCCTCTCATAGGAACATAGGAACAGGAGTAGGCCATTCAGCCCCTTGTGCCTGCTCCGCCATTTGATAAGATCATGGTTGATCTGTGATCTAACTCCATATAAGTGCCTTTGGCCCATATCCCTTAATACCTTTGGTTGCCAAAAAGCTATCTATCTCAGATTTAAATTTAGCAATTGAGCTCGTATCAATTGCCGTTAATTGCAATTGAGCTAGTATCAATTGCTCTCAGATGTTTTCTTTTAGGGCTGAAGAGTCCAAGTTTCTCCAATCTTTCTCTAAATAGGGATCTGTCTCGTGGCTCTTCTCTGCACTGCCTGTAGGGCTTGAATGTTTTCCTTGTGCCATGATAACCAAAGGTAGACAGAGTATTCACGATGTGACCTGGCCAGAGCACTGTACAGTTTCAGCAATGACATTCAATGATTCATAAATCTACTGATTTAGCAAAATAGTTCAGCATTACATGTTCTTTGTCAAAGACAGCTCCATGTGACTAGATATGTTACATGCTGAGTCAACTCATGGGGCAATGGCACCAATACTGAGGAAAGAGGAAACTGTTCTGTTGGGATGGGCTCCACTTAAACTGGGCTGGGACTAGTGTCCTGGCAAATCGAATAACTAGGGCGGTAGATAGGGCTTTACACTAATAAGAGGAAGGAAGGGTACAGGGTAAGGGTAAATTTATAAGTCAAAAGAGAAAAGTCAAGGCTGTAGATAGCGATTTGGGTAAAAACAAACACAATGGGCTCAATTTTAATATGCCAGCGGGAAGAGTCCGGGGGAGGGGGTGATTTGCGGGCGCCAAATCCGTAAGGGGTGTAGGCAGGTTGCGAACTGCCGCAACCCTAATGAGGCCAATTAAAGCCTCTTCCAGGTTTTGCGCCCAGCAGTGAGTCTGATTGACAGCCTGGCTGCCAGCAGGAGCTGCACATCTGAGGCGGAGGGAGAAAGAGAGAGACAGACCTCATCAGCGTTGGGAGAGAGATTTGGGGGGGGGGGAGATAAAAATCGGGGGAGGAGACAAAGATCAGGGGGGGTGCAGGGGACATCGGACATGGGGACATATTTATTTTTTAAAATGTGAAATGTAATTTTATTTAGGAACATAGGATTATACATAGCGATGTAGCCCAATATAACACATGATAAATCAAAAGGTAAAATCGGCACCAATGTCAGCAATTTTTGTGCACATAATTTTGTTCAGGGGCATTGGATCAAAGGTAAAGGGGATGACTAGGTGTTCAGACTGAGCTTTACTAGGAACATCAGAACAGGAGTAGGCCATTCAGCCCCTCGTGCCTGCTCCGCTATTTGATAAGATCATGGCTGATCTGTGATCTAACTCCATATACCTGCCTTTGGCCCATATCCCTTAATACCTTTGGTTGCCAAAAAGCTATCTATCTCACATTTAAATTTAGCAATTGAGCTAGTATCAATTGCTGTTTGCGGAAGAGAGTTCCAAACTTCTACCACCCTTTGTGTGTAGAAATGTTTTTTTAATCTCACTCCTGAAAGGTCTGGCTCTAATTTTTAGACTGTGCCCCCTACTCCTAGAATACCCAACCAGCGGAAATAGTTTCTCTCTATCCACCCTATCCGTTCCCCTTAATATCTTATAAACTTCGATCAGATCACCCCTTAACCTTCTAATCTCTAGAGAATACAACCCCAATTTGTGTAATCTCTCCTCGTAACTTAACCCTTGAAGTCCGGGTATCATTCTAGTAAACCTACGCTGCACTCCCTCCAAGGCCAATATGTCCTTCCGAAGGTGCGGTGCCCAGAACTGCTCACAGTACTCCAGGTGCGGTCTAATCAGGGTTTTGTATAGCTGCAGCATAACTTCTGCCCCATTTGGCCCATCATGTCCATGCCGGCCGAAAAAGAGCTAACCAGCTTAATCCCACTTTCCAGCATTTGGTCCGTAGCCCTGTAGGTTACGGCACTTCAAGTGCACATCCAAGTACTTTTTAAATGAGTTGAGGGTTTCTGCCTCTACCACCCTTTCAGGCAGTGAGTTCCAGACCTCCACCACCCTCTGAGTGAAAAAATTCTCCTCAACTCCCCCCTAATCTCTCTACCAAATACTTTAAATCTATGCCCCTTGGTCACTGACCCCTCTGCTAAGGGAAATAGGTCCTCCCTATCCACTCTATCTAGTCCTGTCATAATTTTTTATACCTCAATTAAATCTTCCCTCAGCCTCCTTTGTTCCAAAGAAAACAACCCAGCTTTTTCCAATCTTTTCTGATAGCTAAAACTCTCCAGCCCTGGCAACATCCTCGTAAATCTCCTTTGTACCCTCTCCAGTGCAATCACATCTTTCCTGTAATGTGGTGACCAGAACTGTACGTAGTACTCAAACTGTGGCCTAACCAATGTTTTATACAGTTCTAGCATAACCTCCCTGCTCTTATATTCTATGCCTCAGCTAATAAAGGAAAGTCTCCCGTATGCCTTTTTAACCACCTTATCTACCTGTCCTGCTACCTTCAGGGATCTGTGGACATCCACTCCAGCTCCAAGAAAGGGACGGAGAGTTTAACAAAGGTACCTGGGCATTAGTGATTAAGGTCACATCAGGGAAAAATAGTAAAAAAATTAAAATTAAAGACATTATATCTGAATGCAAGAAGCATTCATAACAATATCGATGAATTAATGGCACAAATAGAGATAAATCGGTTTGATCTAGTAGCCATTACTGAGACATGGCTGCAGGGTGACCAAGGTTGGGAATTAAATATTCCAGAGAACTTGATTTTTAGAAAAGACAGGCAAAATGGAATGGGGGGGTGGGGGAGGGGGTTGCCCTGATAATAAATGATGAGATAAAGACAGTAGTGAGAAACAATCTTGGCTCAGAAGATCAGGAAGTAGAATCAGTGTAGGTGGAGCTAAGAAAGAATAAGTGGCAGAAAACACTGTTGGGAGTAGTTTACAGGCCCCCTAACAGTAGTTATAGTGTTGGACAGAGTATAAATAAGGAAATTAAAGGAGCATGTAACAAGGGTAATGCAATAATCATGGGGGACTTTAATCTTTATACAGACTGGGCAAACCAAATTAGCAAAATTAGTTTGAAGGATGAGTTCATGGAATGCATCAGAGACAGTTTTCTTGAACAATATGTCAAGGAACCAACTAGGGAACAGGCTAATTTAGATCTAGTATTGTGTAATGAGACAGAGTTAATTAGTAATCTTATATTAAATGATCCTCTGGGGAACAGTGATCATAATATGATAGAATTTCATATTGAGTTTGAGAGTGATGTAGTTAAGTCTGAAACTAGGATCTTAAATTTAAACAAAGACAATTACATAGGTATGAGGGGCGAGTTGGCTAAGGTAGATTGGGAAATTAGATTAAAAGATGTGATGGTAGATAAGCAATGGCGAACATTTAAAGAAATAATTCATAATTCTCAATGAATAAACAATCCCTTGAGGAATAAAAACTCCACGGGAATAGTGATCTAACTGTGGCTAACTGGATACGTTAAGGATAGTATTAGATTAAAAGAAGAGGCTTACAATGTTGCCAAAAAGAGTAGTAAGCCTAAGGGTTGGGAGGGTTTTAGAAATCAGCAAAGAATGACTAAGAAATTGATAAAGAGGTAGAAAATTGAAAATGAGAGTAAACTAGCAAGAAATATAAAAACAGATTGTAAGAGCTTCTACAAGCATGCAAAAAGGCAGAGATTATCGAAAGTAAACGTGGGTCCCTTAGAGGTAGAGAGCAGAAATTGTAATGGGGAATATGGAAATGGCAGAGTTGTTAAAAAAATATTTTGCATCTGTCTTCACAGTAGAAGACACAAAAAATATACGGGAAATAGTGGGGAACCAAGGGTCTAATGAGAGTGAGGAACTTAAAGTAATTAAGATTAGTAAAGAAAAGGCAGTGGAGAAATTCATGGGACTAAAAGCTGAAAAATCCCCTGGATCTGATGACCTACATCCTAGGGTTTTAAAAGAGGTGGCTGCAGAAATAGTGGATGCATTGGTTTTGATCTTCCAGAATTGATTCTAGAACGGTCCCCGTGGATTGGAAGGTAGCAAATGTAACCCCGCTATTAAAGAAAGGAGGGAGAGAAAAAACAGTGAACTATAGGCCAGTTAGCCTGACATTAGCCGTAGGGAAAATGCTAGAATCTATTATTAAGCACGTAGTAATGGGGCACTTAGAAAATCACATGATTAGGCAGAATCCACATGGTTTTATGAAAGGGAAATTGTGTTTGAGGGTAACTAGTAGGGTAGATAAGGGGGAACCAGTGGATGTAGTATATTTGGATTTTCAAAAGGCATTCGATAAGGTGCCACATAAAATGTTGTTACACAAGATAAGGGTTCCTAGGTTGGGGGTAACATATTAGCATGGATAGAGGATTGGTTAACGTATAGGAAACAGAGAGTAGGGATAAATGGGTCATTTTCAGGTTGGTGGGCTGTAACTAGTGAGGTGCCGCAAGGATCAGTGCTTGGGCCTCAGCTATTTACAATCTATATTAATGACTTGGATGGAGGAACCGAGTGTAATGTATCCAAATTTGCTGACAATACAAAACTAGGTGGGAAAGTAAGCTATCCAATTAATCCCACTCCCTTGTCTTTCCCCACACCCCTGCAATTTTTTCCTTTTCAACCATATATCCAAATCCCTTTTGAAAGTTACTATTGAATCTACTTCTGAAGCGGGCGGCGCAGCTGGAGAGTCCAGGGACGCGGAGGCCCAGCCGATCTTAACGATCAGACCTTATTACCATAAATTTTCTCCCACTCTTGCCCGAACCCTGACAGACCCACAACCTGGCCAGCCAGAGGGAGCGGGAATTTGGTCGCACGAGGCCGCGTGGGTACGGACCTGGAAGTCAGGTAAGTGGTGGGGGGGGGGGGGGGGTCCCTCTGGATGTAATCGGGTGTGGGGGGAGGGGAGCCCGGGGCAAGGGAGGCCCAAGGCTTTCTTGTGAGGCCTGGAGGAGCACTCCTGCTCCTCCTGGCCCACGAGGAAGCCTAAAATGAAATTTTAAAATTTACCTCTTATGGCCCACGATCCAGCCCCTGACAGTTCTGGCCTGACAGGGAAGCCATCACTGCTCCCCTGTTCAGGCCTCAAACTAAAATTGCAGATTGGGTCCCGATTATATCATCGGCCGCCAATCTGCATATTTACAGAAGGACCCCACTGCCTTCTGGCGAGTGTCCCATTCGCATGCTCAAAAGAGCAGGTTAACCTCGGGACACAGTGGGAAGGCAGTGGGATGAGAAAGGGTAAGTCACTGCCCTCACTTTAACTGCCCCCGTTGCCAGTTTCCACCAGGCTGGGGGAGTTAAAATCGTCCCCTATTTTTTCTTCCAGTGTATAATATATGTATAGCTGTAGCTCATGGCAATGCCAGTTTGATTCTGTTTTCAGGAAGTTATTTTTCCTGCCAGTAGTTTGTGTCAGTGTGGATACTGATGAGAAGCAATCTTGCATGATTGAATCATATGTTTTCACAATAATTAACATTGCACCATGTAGTTTGGCCAGCACATATAACATGTTTTATTTCACCGTTGATACATTTACTTACCGCTCACTGAGCAGCACACATGACCTAATGGCAATGATGAATGAGAAGACATGCATGTACCAGAGGATGTTACCATGCAGTGATTGTTATGGTCTTACTTCTGCCAAAATGTTTACTGGGATTGTAAAATTCCCAACACAGACAGACTTTCTTTTTCATTATTGCTTAATTTAAACAGACTACGCAGGGACCGAAATCTGAAAAACTGCTATACATTTGCTCATCAATATCTCCACTCACCTAAATATTATCAAAACAATCTTACCTTGATCAATGTTTTGTTTAGGTGCATAGAGGTGTTAAGAGCTAAATCTACAATCATTGAGATACCCACTCAGGATGCAATTTGATTTTTTTCCTCAAGATCGAGCACTAATTTTCAGTACTAGTTTTATTCATTATATTGCCCGCAAGCAACTAACTGCCCTCTTCACCTACAACAGTGCCTCTATCTCTTAGTTTAGTCTACTGTGTATTTCAGTCCTTCTCCCAGCTGTCTGACATGTCTCACAGTTGAAAGAATAAAGACATCTGTGGATCTGGGAGTGCTGGTCACGGGTATTATATGACAATATTTCCCTCATGAAAACAATTGGCAGATTACAATTACTGTAGAGGATAGCATCTACTGTAGAATTAGTCTCTGTGTTTTTTTGCTAATCACGAACCAAACAAGGGGGTAAATGAAATTCCGATTAGACATCGCACCCAAAACATTACCCTGCCTTTCTGTTTCAGATGATTCGCATTTCCACTCTTTTCTGCTTTTTTTTAAATTTGAGGAGCTAGATAGCCCTATGAACCTGGTCCGATTCTTCTGAGGCTTATCTTCTTTCATGTGAGAAAACTACTTTCTGCAGTCATAGCATTTCAATTTTTACCAGTAAAGTAAAATGGGAGAGTTCCAGCCATCATTGCTCTGCGGGGCACTGTTTCTCCATCAATACATCATGGAATGGCAGTGGGAGATGGATGCAATCATTCTTGAGATTTCCCAAGTGGTTACCAATTTCAGCTGTGTCCTTGTCGGGAAGTACTGTGTGGACACCAAGCACTTCCCCACAGGGAAGGAAAGAAAATCAGGAGACTCAATCTGAATTGCTCTTGCACACTTTCTAGCGGCCAGCCATGAGGCGTTTTTACATTACAGGAGTAGAGCTGAATGTAGATATGCAGGTCTTCCTCCATCAGCTGCACTCCATAGTTTAAGCAGGCCCAGATTCCAGGAACCAACAGCACTGTAGATCTATGAAAATATGGTATTTCAATTCTATTGTAGGATTGAGAGAGCCGGTTTCAGTTATGTAAACATAGGAAGATGGTCCCTTACATTTGCTTCCTATGGGTCTCTGTATTAAAATGAGAGTCCGAGTGTAAAATCAGGAGACCGGCACATGGAGGTCACTTTCCAAAACAGAATGCAGTGTTAAATGCAAAGTAAAAGCTCATGTTAAACAATATAGGCCTGAGAGCAGCTCAACTGCCGACTCTCTCAGCTAGGGGTACTGTGTGGCATGCGATATAAAAATAAATGCCTTAAAAATCAAAAAGGAAAACAAAAGCACAAATATCCCTTAAAGCCTTGATAGGCTTATCTTTATGGGTTACATTTACTGAAAGTAAAACTGAAATATCCTCCAACGTATAAAATGAATACATGTAGTTGTACGCCAGGATGAAGTGTGGTCAACAGCAACTTTTTTTAAAAAAATGCTTAACTACCAGCCAGGTAAACCACAATCTTTAATCACTTCACTGTAGAAAATAATCCAAGTTGAGATAAATATGTCTGATTTATGATAGCTTCCAGGCATGATGTTAGCTGCTAAGATGGTTACGTAACCATTTATTATTTATCGTGGACCAATTAAATGAAGCTTCTGTGTCAAGCTCTGAGGTATAATGGCAGATTATATAATAAAATGTTAAACTGCACGGGAAAAGCTGGAGTGTAATGGACAAAAATAAAAACAATTGATTAATTTAAATGTAATGTATGCACAGGACACCCAGCGCTAAATGTTTGCTGGAAATCTTGAGGGGAAGTTTCCGTTTGTTTCCACTAATTTTGAGCCCAGATACAAGTGCTCGTATTTCCCACAATCTTTTCCACTGGTTCTAGATTCAATTTGCCCTATTCATGCCCTGCCCACAAAACTGGCCATGCCCCCGGTCGAAATCGAGAGATTCAGCCGATTGCACTGGTTCGGGAAGGCTCTTCAAATTGCGTTCATTTTCTTAGGTGCACAGGCACTAGTAAGCACATTTTAAAAGTTTTTCATATCAAAAAATATTTAATTTACTAAGAAACTGACTAGTGTACACCAATGGAACTATTAAATGGTTCAGTATAGTTTTATTTAAGTTATTTTCAGTGATTTTAAATCAGGTTACTCACAGGTGGAGGATCGGACACCCTTATTAAAAATGCTTATTTTTGGTGATAAACCCATTTTCAGCTGTATTAAAACTGCACCAGTTTACCACTCTTAAATACATCAAGGAATATTTTTTGCAGAAACAAATAAACGATTACGTTCTATTACGCTGCTCGATTGCATTGGTTCACGGGGGATTTTCCGTTTGCGATTAAGCAAATGAATTTTCATCGGAAACTTGAAGCGTAACCTAACCAGCGCAATTTCAAGCGCATTTTGGGCGCAATTTCTAGGAGAGCAGAAACTCTACCCCATTTATTTAACCTACCAGTTTGTGGGATGTGAGAAATCAAGTCTGTAAATTGCTGCCTAATGCTCAAGGATTTTGGGGGGGGGGGGGGGTTTTGGGGGGTAGGGAGGGGGGAAGTCTTCTAGCCTCTAATATTGTGAGGTGCACTAGGGGATGTGAGGCCTCACAACTCACTAAACCTCTCTGTGTCAGGCGTATTAAAACTCTTAGCATAGTTGTATCCAAAAACAAAACACAACGCTTCTTTCTGGCCGCTCCCATTCAGCAGGGTCTTGGGTCAGAGCCTGAGGCAAAGCGCTGCAGTCACTCCCCTTCTCTACACGTCAGAAAATACCGAGCATGACAGGTGAGCATGAAAATGACGATGACACAATTACCTGACGAGATTATTATTAATTATTATTATTTTTGTTGCAATGGCTTTCTGATTAACCTTGCCGCTGATTTTGGCAATAACACGGTGGAAGGCAGAAGGTGGGTTGGAAATGCAGAGTTAATGAACGCGGGTGGGGTGTGAAATGACAATTTTTTTAAAAATGGCATCTTTTCAACATGCTTTAGTTTATTGGGACAACGTCTCCTCACAGTGGAAATATTGGAGGGCACTTACTTCAGCGTTGCACAATCACATTTCTTTCCGCCATGTTTTTGGTGGGTTTAAAGGGACCGCCCGGTGCCCGGTGCCCGGCCGCCGACAGCAGCTCGCCTCTCCTCCACTGGGCCCGCACTGCACAGAGCGTGTGGTCTGCGGGACAGACTGACGACTGATGCGCTCTTTGCATGATTATTATACCTCGTATAATACACAGGTAGCATGCGCTGTGTGCAACCTATAGGATTATACGGGCAGCGTGTAGTCTATAGAAATATGTAGTTAAGCAGAGGAGGCGGTGTGTGTGTGTGTGCTGTTTATAGGGTTATGCGTATACAATCTATAGGAATATACAGTATATGGCGTTTGCAGTATTTAAGATTCATGCAGTTTATCAGGTTGTGTGCACACAATATACAGTATATAGTGTTTAAGATGTATATAGTTTATAGGATTGTGTATACAATGTCGAGTATATGGCGTTTGCAATGTTTTAAGATTTATGCAGTTTACAGGGTTGTGTATACAATCTATAGGAACATACAGTATATGACATTTGCAGTGTTTAAGATTTATACAGTTTATAGGATAGTGTGTATACAATATAGAGCATATGGCGTTTGCAGTATTTAAGATTTATACACAGTACAATGTGCCCAGAGGAATAGATCTTAGATTTTTTTACCGATTCCCAGCCAATGGGTAGAAAATGTAATCCCTCTATTTGCGATCTATAGTATTCAGTATATGCAGTATTAAACAGTGCACAAAGAGCACATTGTGTCTACAGAAATGTGCAGCATAGATTTACTAGGATTTAACCAAGGCTGAGGAGTTACATGTAATAAGGGATGTAAGAAGTTAGGAAAAAAACAAAGATGCTGGAAATATGAAACAAAAAAAACAGAAAATGCTGGAAACACTCAGATCATCAGTCAGCATCTGTGGAGAGAATGGACAAGTTGATGTTTCTGGGGTAGATCCTTCATTCCAACTGGAAAATAACTACAGATGAACAGCATTTAAAAAGGAAAAAATGGGAGATGATTGAATGACTGTAGTGATATTAACACGAGACAGTAGGAGCCCTAATGAAATTAAATGTCTATCCTAAGACCAGAACAAAAGGAATGACAAGGTGAAAGTATCCTAAGCCTTTAATCAATCTTCCTCACTGCTGTACTGTACACATTCCACACCCCACTGCGCAATCCATTTGTACAAGTTTTAATTGGCTCTGTATAAACAAATTAAAATCTTCATGAGAAATATTCAGCAGTTGTTTAATACTTTATTTATGATTCAGCAAGGAAATGAACAGGGCCTCCTTCAGAACTGTAGATTTCTACATCGGTTATCCATTTTTTAGAAAAGATATCGTGACTCTTTTCAACTCCTTCCCTAAACCACATACAACTGCACTGCCAGAAGGGCGGGAGGTGACTTGTTTCAAGGCCTCTGCTAATGCTCATGTGGAAGCAAACTTAAGGGTGAAATTCCCTTTAATGAAAAACATAAGAATGCCTGTTTTACTCCACAATTTACCCACTTAAAAAAATCACTCTCAGAAATTGTATTTTTCAAAGCTGCACATTCCTGGGTAGGTCATGAAAACAGAGGATAAATAGGCATTCTCCTATTTTTCATTAAAGGTGGAAATTTACCCCTTAGTTATGTGAGAAGTATCCTCTAATTGCATCATCGCCCTTTTTGATGTCCCATCTAGATATGAGAGCTCAGCATGAACCCATATCCTATTAATCCATGGTGCAGCACATTTGTAGCACCCACAAACTGCCACCTGGATGCCTGCCATAAGCACCCAACAACTGGACCTGGTTTCTGGATTATGTGAAATGGTGGTCTTGGTTGTATTTTCAGTTACTTGTATAAAACCATAATACAGTAACACACAAAGTGAAGTTAATTTTCATCCTGGTGGTAACATTTCAAAATCATACAATACCGATCTATTTCAGAAGATAGGCACAGATAAAAGCAGCCCATCAGACATTTGATCTCCTGCTCTAGAAATTTAACGCCCACCATTTTCCTGTTACTATCTAGCTTTTTCCTAAATGAGACCAAGGTCTGGCTTCAGCCATCCTTCCTGTCCCAACCATTGAACATTCACTGTATAAACAAATATTTCCTGTTTTACTCCACAATTTACCCACTTAAAAAAATCACTCTCAGGAATTTCACCCTCAAGTTTGCTTCCACATGAGCATTAGCAGAGGCCTTGAAACAAGTCACCTCCTAATTTAGCCTTTACAACCCTGCATAGCTTCTTTTGATGAAAATAGTCATTGAAATTCTTTTAGCATAGATATATAATGCAGTTTCAAACTCTTTAGACCTGTTAACACTTGCAATAAGGTTAATCATCCAGCAATTTATTCTAACACTATGGTTGAATACAGAATACACTTAGCCAATACAGTCATTGTTACACTAATTTAAGCAGAATTCATCCTTTTATTTCACCGTCTTATTTATCATCCAATTAGATATTTGATTTGCTCATTGCTGAAGATCTAATCCACATTTCGGGGTTTGTTTCAGTATTGCAATGTTTAACAGCCATTTTCTATAAACCATGACTTGAACAAGGTGGTCCAGTAGGATACTGCACTATCAGGGTGGTAGCTTAATGGCTTCACTCTCACAATTCACCACATAGTGAATTTCTCATATTAGCCAAGCTGCAGGGGTGAATGGATATGAAGTGGTCTCCCGCAGGAAGCATGGGTGTAAATCCTAGGTTATGGTACAAGATACCAGGATGATACAATTAAAACTTGAGAAACAAGAGAAACTGGAACTCTTTGTTCGATAACAGAAATCAGATAAAAGCTGTTCAAAATTATGAGGGGTTTGATAATGTAGAGAAAAACTACATCTGCTACAATGAGGCATGGAATAAATTTAAGATCAGTACAAGGGAGGAATTAAGAGAATATAGTTTTTAGACACTGGTTATTAGGAAATGGAATGCTCTAATAGAAAAGTAGGTGGAAGCATAATGCATAATAGCTTTTAAAAGGGAAGTGGATAAATATTTGAAAATGAAACATTTTAAAGGTTGAGGAAAGAGCAGGGAAATGGGACTAAGTGGATAGCTCTTTCAGACACACTTGACTCAAATGGTCACTTTCTGTGCTGTAAAATTCTACGATTCTACATATCAGTTGTACATCACCTTGCAACTGTCAATACCACAGGTCTGGAAACTGGCCACACCTCTCCTCATAATGAAAGCCGTTTTTCTGACCAAGATTTATAGGATAGGAATTTCCAGGACCAGGAATAGAAACACTGTAACCCATCTGGCTGGTGTCAATGTTCAAAAAAAACCACGCTATCATATCCCCTCAATCTCTCCCATGTCTCGCAATTGTTTTTTTCACCAAAATCTATCTAGTGCCCTTTTGAATTTCATCACTATTCACCATCTATCCAAAGTAGGGATTGGTGTTAGTGTGTTTTACTTTGGGTTTGGGGGCTAGGAAAAAGCAGCAGAAACACGAGAAACAAACACAATATCAAAGAGGATGGTGAGAAATAGACTAAAATTGATGGCTTAAAAAGAACAATTTGATATACTGATATACAAAATGTCTCATCAGTACTGTACTATCTCCTCTGCCCCATCATCACCAAAAGACTGGCTGGTTCAATGACAAGCCAAAAGAAGCTTACAGCTTGATCTAATGACCAATCGGCACAACTCTGATTCCGATACTTCAATAAAGGTTATCGGGAACCAGTTAAAATGGAATATTGCAAATGAAACACTGGAAAAATTGTACACAAAATGCACAAAAAGCAACAAAACTGTAATAGACACTATTTCAAACAGGTTTATTAGAATAGCGATTCTTTGATTTTATTAGTCCGCTCTGCACATCCGGATGGCATACAGTTCACCTGTACGTGATAGTTCATCATTGTAGATCACTTGCTGCTGGACAAAACTACAAAATAACATTTTACATTTTAAAAACGTTTGCCATTTTATTTGCAACTATTTTAAATACAAAGAATATAGACGGATATATTTCCCATTTATAATTTCATGTAAACAAAAGTAGCAGAAATGTATACAACAGATTTTTTTTTTCCTCCAATCTGATCGGTCAATGAATTAAATGGTAGTTTGTGTATTACTGATTAAAAGTTCTTGCTAATTCATACTAACTAAAGCTCAAACTCTTTAGACCTGTTAACACTTGCAGTAAAGTCAATCGTCCATCAATTTATCTTGACCCTGTGGTTGAACACTGAATAAAAACTTCAAAACATGGTCCCAATGCATTTCCAGAGACATCAGTTTAGTACAGGATACAACACGGCTCTGAGGTGCGCTTTTTTTTTTTGGAGTGAAAAATCTATTCATAATTTATTTGGGGATGGGGAGAAATAGAAAAAAAAAACCCAAATGATTGTGAAACCAATAATTCCCCCATTTTCCACACATGGTTTAAGCGGCATTAAGGGCACTCTCATAAAAGGTGGCATGTCGCTGTGTCAGGCAACTGAACCCCTGTGCTTTAGAATACATGTCACAATCACATTTTCAAAAACTGCACAGCCTATTGCTGAAATTACTGACACTGACTGGATACCATGTTCCTTTTCTTCCCCCATTTTATTTCTTGTACATGGTTAAGTTAATCAGAATAGCAGTTGTTGGAACTGTGTGCAACATTTTTTTCGTTGTGGTTGTTGAGAAAGTAGTCTGTAATTAGCTTTTAATCATTATCTTCTTCCTCTTCTTCGCTGTCCTCAATTCCCTCACTATCTTCCTGATCCTCCTCCTCCTCTTCCGTCTCTGGAATATCCCACTGTGGATGAGTTTCTGGTACTTGCTTCGCCTCTTGGACTTCAAACTGAATAGAAAGACAAACAAAATCATGCAGGTTGAAACTCGTTAAATAATGCAAAGCAGCAAAACACTACAGATAAACAGAAATATATCCCTAATCGTAAGAGTGATCTTGAAGAAACGAGTAACCTTAAACAGAAAGTAGAATTTCAGCAGATTTGAGGTAAGTCCGTCGGCATTTCCCCGTGTATAATTTCATCTCCTTTGAGGAATACAATTAAATTGTCATTCTCCAACCCTCCCCCACACCATTCACTCAAGTGGTACCATTTTCAGGTAACTCCTAATTTTAAAAAAAAGAAAATATTTTCCAGCACCCCAATCTGCCACATTACAAATTCTGGCTGATGAATTCTCAAATGGAATACCTCACTTCCCAACTTCTAGGTTACTAATTAACCCTCCGAATATACCCAAATCACTAGACCATCTTCATCACACTCTGGAAGAAACAAAGGGCTGATTGTATGTGATTTTAAGTGTCAATAATTGAAAACACGTTATCCTTACTGGACATGCAGGAGGATGGGGAGATAATATGGGAACCTTTTATTTTTTTGTTTGAGACAGCCAAACAGTGCTTCAGTGTTACAGGTGAAGGCCTGAAGTGTTGACTGGCATATTACATGATGTGAACCAAACCAAAGTGCACTGGCTGAATCACTACATCTTGTTCCCCTCCACATCTTTCAACGGGGCAGCGGAAAATCTGCTTCTTTCAATTCTTCAAAGGCAGTTTCTTCATGTCTCTCACAAGGCTAAACAACACGACTTATCTTTGATGGCTTCACCCCTAGTCCTTCATCGATCAACAGTGTTGGCCTCATTCATTTCCTCTAACTGGAGCAGCCCAACACCTGGCCCTCTTTGTTGGCTGCTGGAGGTAGTAGCTAGGAATTGTGCTCTCTGCCACTAGAAGGCACCATTCCCATAGGTCATCATTGTAGCATGCCTACAAGGACATGGAGCTAAGTTTCATAAGAACATAAGAACATAAGAAATTGGAGCAGGAGTAGGCCAATCGGCCCCTCGAGCCTGCTCCGCCATTCAATAAGATCATGGCTGATCTGATCCCAACCACAAATCTAAAGAACACAAGAAGTCGGAGCAGGACCCGGCCACATAGCCCCTGGGCCCTCTCCGCCACCCACAGGGCATTGACCGATCCGAACTCAGCTTCATGTCCAATTTCCTGCCCGCTCCCCATAACCCCTAATTCCCTTTACTTCTAGGAAACTGTCTATTTCTGTTTTAAATTTATCTAATGATGTAGCTTCCACAGCTTCCTGGGGCAGCAAATTCCACAGACCTACCACCCTCTGAGTGAAGAAGTTTCTCCTCATCTCAGTTTTGAAAGAGCAGCCCCTTATTCTAAGATTATGCCCCCTAGTTCTAGTTTCACCCATCCTTGGGAACATCCTTACTGCATCCACCCGATCAAGACCCTTCACAATCTTATATGTTTCAATAAGATCGCCTCTCATTCTTCTGAACTCCAATGAGTAGAGTCCCAATCTACTCAACCTCTCCTCATATGTCCGCCCCCTCATCCCCGGGATTAACCGAGTGAACCTTCTTTGTACTGCCTCGAGAGCAAGTATGTCTTTTCTTAAGTATGGAGACCAAAACTGTATGCAGTATTCCAGGTGCGGTCTCACCAATACCTTATAAAACTGCAGCAATACCTCCTTGTTTTTATATTCTATCCCCCGAGCAATAAAAGCCAACATTCCGTTGGCTTTCTTGATCACCTGCTGCACCTGCATACCAACTTTTTGATTTTCTTGCACTAGGACCCCCAGATCCCTTTGTACTGCAGTACTTTCCAGTCTCTCGCCATTAAGAAAATAACTTGCTCTCTGATTTTTCCTGCCAAAGTGCATAACCTCACATTTTCCAATATTATATTGCATCTGCCAAATCTCCGCCCACTCACCCAGCCTGTCTATATCCCCTTGCAGGTTTTTTATGTCCTCCTCACTCTCTACTTTCCCTCCCATCTTTGTATCATCTGCAAATTTTGATATGTTGCACTCGGTCCCCTCCTCCAAATCGTTAATATAGATTGTAAAGAGTTGGGGACCCAGCACCGACCCCTGTCGAACACCACTGGTTACTGGTTGCCAGTCCGAAAATGAACCATTTATCCCAACTCTCTGCTTCCTGTTCGATAACCAATCCTCCACCCATGCCAGAATATTACCCCCAATCCCGTGATTTTTTATCTTAAGTAATAATCTTTTATGTGGCACCTTGTCGAATGCCTTCTGGAAGTCTAAATACACTATGTCCACTGGTTCCCCTTTATCCACCCTATACGTTATATCCTCGAAGAACTCAAGCAAATTTGTCAGACATGACTTCCCCTTCATAAAGCCATGCTGACTTTGTCCTATTAAATTATGCTTATCTAAATGTTCCGTTACTGTCTCCTTAATAATAGACTCCAAAATTTTACCCACCACAGATGTTAAGCTAACTGGCCTATAATTTCCAGCCTTCTGCCTACTACCCTTTTTAAATAACGGTGTTACATTAGCAGTTTTCCAATCTGCCGGGACCTCTCCTGAGCCCAGGGAATTTTGGAAAACTATCACCAAAGCATCCACAATCCCTACTGCCACTTCCCTCAAGACCCTAGGATGGAAGCCATCAGGTCCAGGGGATTTATCCGCCTTGAGTCCCATTATTTTACTGAGTACCATCTCCTGAGTGATTTTAATCGTATTTAGCTCCTACCCCCCGAGAGTCCCCTGTTTGTCCAGTGTTGGGATATTCTTAGTGTCCTCTACTGTAAAGACTGAAACAAAATATTTGTTCAGCATTTTTGCCATCTCCATGTTTCCCACCATTAATTTCCCGGTCTCATCCTCTAAGGGACCTATGTTTGCCTTAGCCACCCTTTTTCTTTTTATATAACTATAGAAACTCTTGCTATCTGTTTTTATATTTTTTGCTAATTTCTTTTCATAATCTAACTTCCCTTTCTTAATCAATCCTTTAGTTACTTTTTGCTGTCTTTTGAAGAATTCCCAATCTTCTATCCTCCCACTAAGTTTGGCTACCTTATATGTCCTTGTTTTTAGTCGGATACTATCCTTGATTTCTTTACTTAGCCACGGATGGCTGTCATTTCTTTTACACCCTTTTTTCCTCAGTGGAATATATTTATTTTGAAAGTTGTAAAATAACTCCCTAAATGAACACCACTGCTCATGTACCGTCTTACCCTTTAATCTATTTTCCCAGTCCACTTTAATCAATTCCGCTCTCATACCATCATAGTCTCCTTTATTCAAGCTCAGTACGCTTGTTTGAGAATCAACCTTCTCACCCTCTAATTGGATATGGAATTCAACCATGTTGTGGTCGCTCGTTCCAAGGGGATCCTTAACTAGGACATTATTAATTAATCCTGACTCATTACACAGGACCAGGTCCAAGGTTGCCTGCCCCCTTGTAGGATCAGTTACATACTGCTCAAGAAATCCATCCCTGATGCACTCAATGAACTCGTCCTCAAGGCTGCTCTGCCCAATTTGATTTGTCCAGTTTCATGCCACAGTTTTATGTTACTGTCACTGCGTGTGTCAGCACTATGCTGCTTGGTAGCTGCAGATGGCACAGCATTTCTGCTGACCCAGACCCGAAGAAGACAGTTAACCATGGTCATCATCACTTAGGTGTGCCAGGGACTGTAGAAATGGATGCAAGCATCTTGGCACATGCAGCTGATCATTTGGCAATGTTGGTGGCTCAATCACCCTGGCATGTCTCTTTGATTCAGTGCCACTGACTGTGATTAGGGGGCTTCTTGTCAGCCAAAGTAAGGCATGTTCACCTCTGTCTGCAGATGTGGGTGTGTGGATACTAGTAGGTGGGCACAGGGCAGCTTCATACAGCCTGGCATCCCTTTTCCAAACATATCAGATAGGGGACTGCCATTAGGAAACCCATTGCTGCCAGTAGCAGTGCTGGGAGAAAATAAATAATCAACTAGCATAAATTGGCATGAATGTGTAGAAACACATTTATTGTTGTACAAATTTGGACCTGATAATTGTGGAATTATCAAACTTAATTTGCATTTTACTCCTATCCATTTTGTTTCAGAAATGGAAGATTCTGGAGAAAATTAAGATGGCCTAAGTGCCAACAGCAAAAAAAAACAAATGGTCAAGACATACCTAAAATACACACACCTTCATATTACTATATATCCTCTCCAGTGAACTTACCACCATCCAACAGCCCTGGATGCTTGTTTCAAACTTGCATTTTGTCTAGTGTCCTGCACGCCAGAAAGGTGAGAATGATGTGCAGGACCAACACACTCTCAAATTAATATTACAATGAGGCAGATGCTTCCATTGCTGCCAATTCCCAACCACCAGAGAATGCATCAAGATGCAAACTTGTCATATATCTGGCAAGACAGGACTTGTGCCATTTTTTCGTTTCGGCCTTTGCAATACAATCCAGAAATTAGAGGTAGCAAAATCTGGGCTATACAGTCCATCTCATCCTATGACTGATCAACTCCAATGGAGTTAATCCACCAAGTAGAACGGGCACTGGAAACCACATAGAAATTGTCTATTGGAGCACAGGTAAGTAGCAGCAGAAAGGCAGGAACACAGAAAAAAAAATTACCTTTAATGGCCTGATTAGATCTAAACCCATGTAAGAATCGGACCTCAAAATCACAGAGTACTGATAATTGCCAGGTTTATATGGTGCAGAGAATTTCAATTCAATCTGGAAGGGGGAAATATGAGACAAGTTGAAATAAAAACTCCAGAGAATCATTAGCTGTAAAAAAAAAACAATTTTTAAGACTTAACAATCTTAAGTGCTCCATATTTACATAAAGGACATGTACCGATTTTCAACTTTCATAGTTTAATACACCTGATTTGGCTATCACAATTGTTCGAGATCAATGTAAGTTATTCAATTGATTGTACTATAGATTTTAATTCAATTGAACCAATTAACACTTTCCACATCATTAAAAAAGCGATCAGCTCCATAAATAAAATAAATCCACTTTGTGTGTGTGTGTATATATATATATAAGGATCCCACAAACAGTTGTTCTTATAAATTAAAATATCTTCCAGGAAACAGGGTGCTGCAGGTAGCTGTGCTGAGGGTTTAAAAGTTAAAGTACAGCCATAGTTTTACAGACATATTTTAATGTTTAAAAACAAGAGCTTTCTGAACCCCTGCCAGTGCTCTAAACTTTCCCCTCTCATTCCTTCTAAGCTCCATTCTTACGCCATGAAATTAGAGCAAACCAACGTAACAATGCTCTGAAGTTAAAGGCTGTCTATGAACTGAGGCATCTCCTACTGTTGTTCTAGATGAAAGCTACGTCTATACAATTTATGCTGAGCTGCTGGTATCTAGAAAAGGAAAACACTGCAACAGCACAATGAAAACTAGCCTACATAAAATGTGGTATCAATGTCACTTTCTGGAATCCAATGAGACCTGCATAATTTGACTATTTTAAAAATAAGTGCTCAACATCTTCAATGTTTTAAATAAATCAAACTGTTTACCTCTTCTTCTTGTTGAAGAGTACATACATGATATGGCATTGATATTAATGTGTGTTCTTTCCTGTCTGCGATGTAAAGCCACCACCACTCTTGTTTCTCCTGTCAAAGTAAAGTTTTGTGTAAAATATAACGGCAATTTCATGGATGTTACAGGTTCCCTTCCACAACCTATCAGAGCAGAAGCAATTTTGCCCACCAATTTTCTCTCCTCCTTTCCCGACTGGGATATGGATTCATAGGGACTCTCTGATACCTCTCCAATTTAGTCATTATTGTGTAAACCACCCAATATACACACATTCACACTTCCAATAGGGGTCACTGGATCTCCCCCTCCCTAATTTGGAGGTACCAAGGCCAATGGTACTGCTGCACCACTGAGATCTGCTAAGAAATCATGGTCAATTCTGAAATGGTTTTCAAAAAAATCTAAGTCCCAATTCTCAATAACTCAGTAGGCAAGTGCAGCACCTAATGTGGCAATGAGTCGTATAATACAGGAAGGCTCCAAGTTTGATCCCTGGACTGTGCTGAGTTAGCTGAATTCAGATAAGGCAGTCATGGAGGTACTAAGGTTGATCTCAGTACCTGTGGCCTTTGGGGCCCTGGAAGGGAGGGGGGGGGCGGTATTTAGGGTACTGATGCAGGCAATTAGCCAAAGTTGCCCTATTGAAAAATGCATGTGGGTGGACGTTGGAAGAGGAAAGAACCGGATACTGGTGCAATGTCAATCTTTTCCCCAAAGCAAATAATCTGCAGACATTCGCATGTTGAAAAACTCATACTTGGGCAAAGTACCTGAGGGCAGATTGTACCTTGGAGCCATAACCCACCCCAGCAGGAGTTACCACCTTTAGCAGCGATGGGGAAAAAAGTGATGACTAAGGGTTGGGTGTGAGGAAAATATTGACATTTTTTTATAAAAATGATACTTGATATTAGACTTGGCTTTAGTGCCAGGTTCATTTACTTAGTTTGTAATGATCTGTTGATACTGAATATTTTATTTATGCTTGATGGTTTGATTTTTTTTGCCCCTTTCCACAATAAACAGAGTGCGGCAGGACAGAGTGAAGCAGCTGCAAGTTTGGTGATTGTGGGAGTTCGGTGAAGCGGGGCAAGGAGGTGTTGCTTTGCCTTGCTTTTCCTAATTTTTTCTGCAGAGCGGCGGTGGACCTGAGCAGCAGAAGACTGAGAGTGGGGAATAAAAGCAGCAGCAGACCTGCAACAAGAGAAAACTACTGTGCGACATCACAGGTGAGGCAGGAGAGTCCGAGAGGTGAGCACAGTATAAAAGGAGACACCGAGAGCAGGAGGAGAGTCTGAGAGGTGAACGCAGAGTAAATCTAAGGCAAGTCATGGCAGCACAGCTCGCACCCGCGATATGCTCCTCCTGCACTATGTGGGAAGTCATGGACACTACCAGTGTCCCTGACGACCATGTGTGCAGGAAGTGTGTCCAGCTGCAGCTGCTGGCTAACCGCATTTCGGAGCTGGAGCTGCGGGTGGATTCACTGTGGAGCATCCGTGATGCTGAGACTATCGTGGATAGCACATTCAGTGAGGTGGTCACACCGCAGGTAAAGATAACACATACAGAAAGAAAATGGGTGACCGCCAGAGTAAAAGGACTAGGCAGGTAGAGCAGGAGTCCCCTGGGGCCATCTCCCTCTCAAACAGATATACTGCTTTGGATACTGTTGGGGGAGATGGCTTATCAGGGGAAAGCAGCAAGAGCCAAGTTTGTGGCACCACGAGTGGCTCTGCTGCACAGGAGGGGAGGAAGAGGAGTGGCAGGGCTATGGTGATAGGGGATTCAATTGTAAGGGGAACAGATAGGCGTTTCTGTGGCCGCAAACGTGACTCCAGGATGGTATGTTGTCTCCCTGGTGCTAGGGTCAAGGATGTTGCGGAGAGGCTGCAGGACATTCTGGAGGGGGTGAACAGCCAGTAGTCGTGGTCCATATCGGTACCAACAACATAGGTTTAAAAAAGGGATGAGGTCCTGCAAGGTGAATTTAAGGAGTTAGGAGATAAATTAAAAAGCAGGACTTCAAAAGGTAGTGATCTCAGGATTACTACCAGTGCCACGTGCTAGTGAGTATAGGAACAGGAGAATAGACCGGATGAATGCGTGGCTGCAGGGATGGTGTCGGAGGGAGGGATTTAGATTCCTGGGACATTGGGACCGGTTCTGGGGAAGGTGGGACCTGTACAAGCGTGACGGGTTACACCCGAGCAGGACTGGGACCAATGTCCTCGCGGGGGTGTTTGCTAGTGCTGTTGGGGAAGGTTTAAACTAGAGTGGCAGGGGGATGGGAAACTGAGCGGGGAGTCAGAAGAGAATGAAGTTGAGAGCAGCAAGAGAGGGGAAGACCCAGGGGAAATTTACAATACAAATATTACAAACAGTTGTTCAAGAACAAGTGAAAGAGAAAAACATAGAGCAGCAGAAAGAAAGTATACTTTAGACACTACAGATAAAGTGAAAACTAGAAGGTGTAAGGCGATTAACCCAGCATCAAAGCTGAAGGTCAGGCTAGGGTGTGTGGCCTAACTAAGAGGTCTATATACAAATGCACGGAGTATAAGGAATAAATTAAATGAACTACAGGTTCAAATTCAAATTGGAGGGTATGACAGGATAGCTAATACTGAGACATGGGTGC
This sequence comes from Heptranchias perlo, assembly GCF_035084215.1. Lineage (NCBI taxonomy): Eukaryota > Metazoa > Chordata > Chondrichthyes > Hexanchiformes > Hexanchidae > Heptranchias > Heptranchias perlo. The sequence continues at coordinate 110,614,572 of NC_090329.1, forward strand.
AGGATGGTCAGGATTGGGAACTAAATATACCGGGTTATAAGGTCCACAGCAGAGATGGGGAAAATGGAAGACGGGGAGGAATAGCCTTAGTGATTAGAGATTAAATTACTTCAATGATAAAGGAGGATATAATGAGAGGTAAGCAGCCAACAGAGACCTTATGGGTTGAATTGAGAAATAGGGAAGGATCTAAGACTATAGTGGGAGTTGTATGTAGGACCCCTGGCAGCAGCTCTGAAGTGCTAGATTGTATAAATGCAGAGATTAGACAAGCGTGTAACAAAGGCATAGTGGTCTTAATGGGGGACTTTAACCTTCACATAGATTGGGAAAAGCAGACTAGCAACTGTCAGAAAGGTAGTGAATTTCTTGAGTGTTTTCGGGATAGTTTTCTACAGCAGTATGTCCTAGAGGCAAGGGGGCAAGCCATACTAGATTCAGTAATCAGTAATGAACCAGATTTAGTTAACGGCTTAACTGTACGCGAACATCTATCCAATAGCGATCATAACACAATCGAGTTCAGTGTAGTGTTTGAAAGGGAAAAAAATGAATCAGCTGCTAAGATTCTAGACTTGGGTAAGGCCGACTTCAATGGGATGAGACAGAGACTGTCCATAGTAAACTGGGCAAATCTGTTAATGGGTAAAACGACTGATGATCAGTGGGAAATGTTTAAAGAAACATTTAACGTGATACAGAATCGGTTTATACCCGAGGGGCAAGAACTCTACTTGCCAAAAAAAAGCCATGGACAACTAAAGAGGTAAGGGACAGTATAAGACATAAGGAAAGGACACACAAAAAGGCAAAACATGGCACAGATCCTGGCGAATGGGAAAGATACAAAGATCAACAAAAGGTCACAAAACAGATAGTAAGAGCTACAAAAAGAGAGTATGAAAAGAAACTTGCAAGAGATATCAAAACCAATACAAAGAACTTTTAGTTACATTAGGAAAAAGAGGGTGGTCAGGAGCAGTGTTGGCCCCTTAAAAACTGAAAGTGGGGATATTGTCATTGACAATAGGGAAATGGCGGACATGTTGAACGATTACTTTGCATCAGTATTTACGGTAGAAAAAGAGGATTGCATGCCGGAAATCCCAAGAAAACTAATATTGAATCGGGGACAGGGACTCAATAAAATTAATATAAGTAAAGCAACAATAATGAAGAAAATAATAGCACTAAAGAGTGACCAATCTCCAGGACCAGATGGTTTCCATCCCAGGGTTTTAAAGGAAGTAGGTGAGCAGATTGCAGATGCCCTAACTATAATCTTTCAAAGGTCTCTAGATTTAGGAACTGTCCCTCTGGATTGGAAAATTGCACGTAACTCCGTTTTTTAAGAAAGGAGAGAGGGGGAAACCAGGGAATTATAGACCAGTTAACCTAACATCTGTTGTGGGGAAAATGCTGGAGTCTATAATTAAGGATAGGGTGACTGAACACCTCGAGAATTTTCAGTTAATCAGAGAGAGCCAGCATGGATTTGTGAAAGGTAGGTCGTGCCTGACAAACCTGATTGAATTTTATGAAGAGGTGACTAAAGTAGTGGACAGGGGAATGTCAATGGATGTTATTTATATGGACTTCCAGAAGGCATTTGATAAGATCCCACATAAGAGACTGTTAGCTAAGATAGAAGCCCATGGAATCGAGGGAAAAGTACGGACTTGGTTAGGAAGTTGGCTGAGCGAAAGGCGACAGAGAGTAGGGATAATGGATAGGTACTCACATTGGCAGGATGTGACTAGTAGAGTCCTGCAGGGATCTGTCTTGGGGCCTCAATTATTCACAATATTTATTAACGACTTAGATGAAGGCATAGAAAGTCTCATATATCTAAGTTTGCCGATGACACAAAGATTGGTGGCATTGTAAGCAGTGTAGATGAAACATAAAATTACAAAGTGATATTGATAGATTAGGTGAATGGGCAAAACTGTGGCAAATGGAATTCAATGTAGACAAATATGAGGTCATCCACTTTGGATCAAAAAAGGATAGAACAGGGTACTTTCTAAATGGTAAAAAGTTAAAAACAGTTGATGTCCAAAGGGACTTAGGGGTTCAGGTACATAGATCATTGAAGTGTCATGAACAGGTGCAGAAAATAATCAATAAGGCTAATGGAATGCTCGCCTTTATATCTAGAGGACTAGAGTACAAGGGGGCAGAAGTTATGCTGCAGCTATACAAAACCCTGGTTAGACCGCACCTGGAGTACTGTGAGCAGTTCTGGGCACCGCACCTTCGGAAGGACATATTGGCCTTGGAGGGAGTGCAGCGTAGGTTTACTAGAATGATACTCGAACTTCAAGGATTAAGTTATGAGGAGAGATTACATGAATTGGGGTTGTATTCTCTGGAGTTTCGAAGGTTAAGGGGTGATCTGATCGAAGTTTATAAGATATTAAGGGGAACGGATAGGGTGGATAGAGAGAAACTATTTCCGCTGGTTGAGGATTCTAGGAGTAGGGGGCACAGTCTAAAAATTAGAGCCAGACCTTTCAGGAGCGAGATTAGAAAACATTTCTACACACAAAGAGTGGTAGAAGTTTGGAACTCTCTTCCGCAAACGGCAACTGATACTAGCTCAATTGCTAAATTTAAATCTGAGATAGATAGCTTTTTGGCAATCAAAGGTATTAAGGGATATGGACCAAGGGAGGGAATATGGAGTTAGATCACAGATCAGCCATGATCTTATCAAATGGCGGAGCAGGCACGAGGGGCTGAATGGCCTACTCCTGTTCTTATGTTCCTAGTAAAGCTCAGTCTGAACACCTAGTCATCCCCTTTACCTTTGATCCAATGCCCCTGAACAAAATTATGTGCACAAAAATTGCTGACATTGGTGCCGATTTTACCTTTTGATTTATCATGTGTTATATTGGGCTACATCGCTATGTATAATCCTAGTAAATTTGGGTACAATGAGTTAGAACATCACCTCTTGATCCCAAATTCAAATCTAATCCAGACTGCTGGAATGAAAATTTCCTTTCTTTTTCATCTACAAGGTCCTACGTGAGATAAGTTGGCACTTTTAATCCAGTTCCTAGGAGGCTGGGATCCATGTACAACTTCCAGTTTTGTCTGGAAAAAGTTGAACACTTGTATGTGGTGCTTACATGGGACATTCCTTATTGTGAAGGCACAAGAACATAAGAACAATAAGAACATAAGAAATAGGAGCAGGAGTAGGCCAATCGGCCCCTCAAGCCTGCTCCGCCATTCAATAAGATCATGGCTGATCTGATCCTAACCTCAAATCTAAAGAACACAAGTAGTAGGAGCAGGACCCGGCCACTCAGCCCCTGGGCCCGCTCCACCACCCACAGGGCTTTGACCGATCCGAACTCAGCTTCATGTCCAATTTCCTGCCCGCTCCCCGTAACCCCTAATTCCCTTTACTTCTAGGAAACTGTCTATTTCTGTTTTAAATTTATTTAATGATGTAGCTAAAGGCTCTTTAAAAAAGACCAGCAGTAGTTAGAAGTTAGGGGAGATAACCAAAGCATTGTTGAAAAGATAGGTTTTGGGGATGTTTTAAAGGCTAAAGAGAAGTAGTAAAATGGAGGGTTTTAGGAAGGCAGTTCCAGAAAGTAAGGCTAAGATGGCTGAACACTCATCAATGGTGGAGTGGGGAGGAAGGTGGGATGCAAATTAAGTTAAAGTTGGAGAGCCAAAGGGGCACAGGCTGGCATTTGGGGCTTGAGGAATTTGCAGAAGTAGAATGAGGTAAGGCCGTGGAGTGAATTGTAAATTAAGAAAGGATTTTGAAGTCAATGCAGTGGGGACCGAGATCCTAATATCTCCTTCTTTAGCTTGGTTTCAATTTTTGTCCATGAAGCACCCTGGGGCATCTTTCTATATTAAAGACGCAAATTGTTAATAATGTTGTTCTTGTTATTTTGCTTCTCGTTATGCTGTTGGATACAGCACCGTTGTCTCTTCTCTTCCTATCCTCCTTCAGCATTCACCACCTCTCCTCACTGTCTGTTCTTACAGCCACTTCACTAAAGTTCAAATTTGTCCACGTGCGTCTGACGTGAGATATACTTAAGAATGCATCTGTGGAGGAGGTTAGCAGTATGAAAAGAGAGGAGCTCCACACAATGCCAGTGTATGTATTCAAATCCTGAGGCCAGATCACAGCACTGAATCCCAGCATTGCAATAGTATACACAATAGAGACGATCAATGCTTCAATATGGACTTTGCACTAACCTCGGGAAAGTATAGGGTATGAACCGGATGAGTAATCTTTGATTTGGTTTCGAGTAGGGCCCGCTCTCTTCTTTGGATACTTTGCTGTAATGCTTCCCACTCCTGTTTGAAAAGAAACAATGCAGTAAAATCATAATGTAATTTTGACATATAACACAGATGAGAATAACATGTAGAACTTTACACATAATTCTGATCGTTCTGAATTGGTCCTTTATTTAAGTAAGTGTACAAACTTCCCACTTCTTCCCTTCCAAGCCTGTGCAACAGCTACAAACAAGAAAGATGACGACCTGGCCTCATGTTTCACAAATACAGGTCAGCAAGCACACTTCCTCAGATGTACCTGGCCTCCCCTGAGTGCTCCCCCACAGCTAAACAGCCAAGATCAGGAATGCAGAGAATCTGGAGAATTGAAAACTTCATTCCACCATTCTGTGATGCAACTAGTCGGTGCTCCAATGCACTCTGCCACCATGTTGGCCAGGTAGAGAAGATTTGAAGGGAATGGAGGAGGGAGAGAAGAGGAAGAGCACTGAAGGTGCTTTCATACATTTGAAGTAAATAGATAAAGTAAATAAAGAGAAACTGTTCCCAATGGCAGAAGGGACGAGAACCAGAGGACACAGATTTAAGGTGATTGGCAAAAGAACCAAAGGCAACATGAGGAAAAGCTTTTTTACACAGCGAGTGGTTATGATCTGGAATGCACTGCCTGAAAGGGTGGTGGAAGCTGATTCAATCATGGCTTTCAAAAAGGGAATTGGATAAATACTTGAAGGGAAAAAATTTGCAGGGCTATGGGGAAAGAGCGGGGGAAATGGGACTAACTAGATTGCTGTTACAAAGACCCAGCACCGGGCTCGGTGGGTCGAATGGCCTTCTACTGTGCTGTAACGATTCGATGAAGTTAAGTCCTTTGGTAATCCATTGATAAAAACTTTTTAAAAAATAGAAGACTCACTCAAATAAAATCTACCAGGAAAACATTATACTGGCATTCACCTAACCGGGTACAGTAGCATAGCGGTTATGTTACTGGACTAATAATCCTGCGGCCTGGACTAATAATCCGGAAACATGAGTTCAAATCCTGCCACGGCAGCTGAGGAATTTATATTCAGTTAATTAAATAAAAAATCTGGAATAAAAAGCTAGTATCAGTAATGGTGACCATGAAACTACTGGACTGTCGTAAAAACCCATCTGGCTCACTAATGTCCTTTACCAAAGGAAACCTGCAGTCCCATATGTGACTTCAGACTCTCAGCAACGTGATTGATTTTTAACTGCCCTGTGAAATGGCCTTGCAAGCCACTCAGTTGTACAATCCCGCTGCAAACAAAAGGCTGTTCACCACCATCTTCTCAAGGGCAATTAGGGATGGTCTTACCAGCGATGCCCACATCCCACGAATGAATAACTTGAAAAAAAATTCAATTTTGAAGACTGCCATTAGCCTCTCTTTTTCTGAGGCAAAGATGTGGTATACACAGGAAACCTTCACCACTGTAAGTTTGTGTAAATCACACATGAGCAAAACAAACAAACAACTTGCATTTACATAGCACCTCTGGCATAGAAAAACAATCCAAGGCACCTGAGGGGCATATGGAAAAATGGTCGCAGAGACATTAGAAGTGTCCACAGGCTTGGTCGAAGAGGTGGGTTTTAAAGAACACCTTAAAAAAAAGAGGAAAGTGGAAAGGCAGAAAGTTTAGGGAGGGAATTTCAGAGTGTGATGTCAAGGTGGCTGAAAGGCATGGCTGCCAATGGTAGGGAGAAAGGGATAGAATGCACAAGAGACTGGAGTCAGAGAAATGAAGAGTTTGGGGGGTGGGGTTGTAGGACTGGAGGAAGTTAAGGATAGGGAGGAGAGAGTCTATGGAGGTGTTTAAATGCAAGAATAAAAATTTGAAGTGTTGGAGGACAGGGAGCTAACGTTAGTTAGCAAGGATGGGTGTGATGGACTGGCGGGATTTGGTGCAGGATACAATATGGGCAGCAGGTGACAATACAACTGAGCTTCATCCTATCATCGCCCATGTCCATGCATAGACACTTTCCAGCAAGTGTGCACTGGCTGATTTCCCCTCTCCCAGCCAGGGACACTGAGTCCAACTGTAGTATCATACCAGTTTCCCAGCTCCCTCAGCACAGACCCAAGAAGTGATCCTTTCTGTCTTCACGGCTTTACCAACTGAGCCACCAGGAAGCTGCAGCATTCTTCTGACCAAGGCTGAACACATTTTAGAAACAGGAAAAGACCATTAGGCCGAGCAAGCCATATCCTGTTCAATGTCTATCCCACATACCTGCCTTCTCACTATAACCCTGAGTCTCTTTCCAAAACCAGGTCCAGTTGCCCCCTGAAAGTTCTGATACAATTCACTTCAATGGCCATCCAAATATCTTATTTCATAAATCAAATTACCTTTTGAATGAAACAAATTGTACCAGACTTCCCTCTTCCTCCCAATTTAAAGTACTTTCTCCTCTGCTGCAGTTATTGTATGAATACAGTCTAACTCCAATGTCAGGGCTAAAACAAGAAGTATAGGGAGATTCCCTGGAAGTGACAATCTCTGCTTGCCTCTGGATCTTGACACCCTGTTTACACTTCAAGTTTAGCATTGGTGAGAAGCTGTTTTATGGAATGTGAATGCATCTTAAAAGTTACTTAAGTGGTAAAAGTCCTTTTAATATGTACAATTAGAATTTTAGATTTCTTTTGCAGGGGGAGGGGGTTGAATTGCCTTCAGAAAATTTAAGTTACATTATTAATTTTTACTAGAACTCAAACAAAAGTTTTTTTTCCCCAAACAATACATCTACTCTAGCTGAACCTTCAGTCTAAAAGAATAAATTAACATATCTCACCTCAATGGTTCTGAACGATCATGAAATGGTACTAGCATACAGTGAGATCAGAGCTGTGGATTATCTCCTGCAAAAACTCTTGAAGTTACCATTTATTTTTCATTTGAAGTGAATGTTGGCAAAATGTTTTTAAAATAGTTTTAATACAGAAGGCAATTAAAAAATAATTGTCTTGAAAATGGCTGCTTAGAACTCAGAGCCAACACAAATTAAAAACAGATTGTAGATACAATCTCTAAACCAATATTAAACAATGACCAAGTTACATGTAGTTTACACTTTCAAAACGGTATGGCTTTTAGTCATCTACATTTTTGTAGTTGGTAACTTGAATTACTAAAGATAGGGTGAGAGAATTTGTTTTCACACAAGCTTCCTTTAATGATTATTTACAGTAAAAATGACTATGTTCAAATCTCCCAAGACAATTAACATGACAAGATTAGTACCATTTTATAACAGAGCCCTGGAGGGGCACAGAAAACAAACAAAAACAAGCAAAAGAAATCTCACTTGCTGCTTTTAGTGTATTTAACATTAAATTAAATGCTACACAGCAGAGTATTTAGAAAGCTCCCTATCTTCCTTTCCCCCTCTTCCATACCACAGATTATTCCCATGCCAAGTAAATGGGGAGATAATCTGCTCCTGGGTCTTTGCCAGTTCTTCTCCATAACCATCCACAAACTGGCTCACCCATTTCTCAGGAGGAAATAGTTTCTCTTTATCCTATCGAATCCCTTTATCATTTGAAAGACCTCAAGTAGATCGTCACATAACTTTCAAAACTCAAGGGAATACAACCAAAGTTTATACAACCTGTCGTCATAATTTAACCCTTTTAACACCTCCTTTGGTTCGGTGTCCATTTATTTCTGATTAGGCCTCTGTTAAAGGTATTACATAAATGCAAGTTGTTGTTTTAAGTAATTCCCGGCCTACAAAACTACATGCTACCATTTTTATGGCACTAATCACTGGTACACGAAAGCACTGCACCGCTGGATCAAAATCTTTAAGCACAGTTGCATTTGTGCCATTGTATAATAAACCAAAGAAACAATCATTAATTCTGTTCACATTTTTTGTTTGGATCTCAATAGAAACATAGAAAATAGGAGCAAGAATAGGCCATTCGGCCCTTCGGGTCTGCTCCGCCATTCAAAACGATCATGGCTGATCGTCTAACTCAGTACCCTGTTCCCGCTTTGTCCCCATATCCCTTGATCCCTTTAGCATTAGGAAATATATCTATCGCCTTCTTGAATACATCTAATGAATTGGCCTCCACTGCCTTCTGTGGTAGAGAATTCCACAGGTTCACCACCCTGAGTGAAGAAATTTCTCATCTCGGTTCTAAATGGCATACCCCATATCCTGAGACTGTGACCCCTGGTTCTGGACTCCCCATCCATCGGGAACATCCTCCCTGCATCTAGTCTGTCTAGTCCTGTTAGAATTTTATATGTTTTGATGAGATCACCTCTCATTCTTCTAAACTCAAGTGAATATAGGCCTAGTCAACCCAATCTCTCCTCATACATCAGTCCTGCCAACCCAGGAATCAGTCTGGTAAATCTTCGTTGCACTGCTTCCGTGGCAAGAACATCCTTCCTCGGATAAGGAGACAAAAACTGCACACAATACTCCAGATGTGGTCTCACCAAGGCCCTGTATTACTGCAGTAAGACATTCCTGCACCTGTACTCAAATTCTCTTGCAATGAAGGCCAACCATACCATTCGCCTTCCTAACTGCTTGCTGCACCTGAATGCTCACTTTCAGCGACTGGTGTACAAGGACACCCAGGTGTCGTTGCACCTCCCCTTTTCCCAATCTATCACCATTCAGATAATAACTTGCCTTTCCATTTTTACAACCAAAGTGGATAACCTCACATTTATCCACATTATACTGCATCTGCCATGTTCTTGCCCATTCACCCAGCTTGTCTAAATCACATTGGAGCCTCTTTGCATCCTCCTCATAGCTCACATTCCACCCCAGCTTTGTGTCGTCTGCAAACTTGAAAATGTTACATTTAGTTCCCTCACCCAAATCATTGATATATATTGTGACTAGCTGGGGCCCAAGCACTGATCCCTACGATACCTCCCTAGTCACAGCCTGCCACCCCGGAAAAAGACCCGTTTATTCCTACTCTCTGGTTGACAAACAGGAAACAATTCTCAACCCATGCCAGTATACTCCCCCAATCCCATGTGCTTTAATTTTGCACACTAACCTCTTGTTTGGGACCTTATCAAAAGGCTTCTGAAAATGCTCAAGGCTGAAATGCCCATTAGTCCCACTGCAGGATTATGGTAAGTTAGTTTTACTGCTGTCAGAAGAGACTCACTGCTTCATCGTCCTTCTCTTCATGCTCTGTTTCTTTGTCACTATCGTCATCCTTCTCACTTTGGGAATCTTTGTTAGTCGTCTCTTCCTCAGACTCACTCCCTTTATCTGATAAATCGTCTTCATCCTCGTCTCTGTTTGCTGGATCCTAGAATGAAAGAAATTGAAAACATAGGTCTGTATCAAAATAAATACATTTTTGTGCTGAATTTTTATAAAATTCTATGCAAGCAAACTCTTGACTAAAAGACCACAGATCTGGAAATTGTAAAATAAAGAGAGACTAAGAGCTTCAAGGTGACACAAAAGTTGGAAGAGAAAGTTTTAAAATCTACATTTCTTCAGTGGGGATGGCAATGAATTTACCAGATGTCTACCTTGTCCCAGCCCAGCAAAATGAACATTCCGGTATTTCACCCTACCCTTTTCACCTGCGTGACTGACAATGTACAGATACCCTGCAACCTATGTAACATGTTTTAATTTTCGATATATAACAGTGCTGTCCAGCTATCTTTTTTTGGCTATGCATGCTTGTTTTTGTATGAAAAAATTTCAGATAAATTGTTGAAAATTTACAATTATGTAGATTTAGCCAATAACCTTTCAAGATATGCCAAATGTTTGATATGACATCAATTCCAGAGAGGAGAAAATAGCTCTCACTTAATCTTTTGAGGATTGTGACAGCATTTAGGTGTCAGAATAACTAGAACATTTACTTCAAGAATCCTTAGAAGAATTTAGGAGTGAGAAGAGAGCACCCAGCCACCCAGCTTGCCCCAACTATGTTCTCTTTCGGGACCCAATACAGGAACAGGTGTAGGTCATTCAGCCTCTCGAGCCTGTTCCACCATTCAATTAGATCATGGCTGATCTGTATCTGCCCGTATGACAATTTTATTGTAAATTTTTTTAACTTTCCAAGTCATACCCTTCTACTCCTTGCTAATCTTTCCTTAACACATATACGCTCTCAAGATCTAGATGATAAATTTCATTCCCAACCAGTGACCTGACCTGATAAGTGGGAAAGTCAGGTGTGTTCATCTTTATCTGTTTAAAAATTTATGGTACGAAGGAGGTAAAGTTTTCAAATAATAAACAACAAAAAGGATGGGTATGAAGGCCCATTATATTTCTTCAAGGTGCGGTTCCAGTGTGATTATTCTATTGGTGCATGGTGTGATTTTAGTCCCAACCAATGCATTTTCAAAAAAAAATTCATTAGCATGTGATGCACTGTCACCTCCATGAAACTTGGAAAATATTTAGCGTGACATTCTGATCACTAGTGGAAATAATGGAAACCAATTAGAGTCCAGGGGGCAGAGAAAGTGCAGGTTTCAAAAGGCTGATAACAGGACGAGGGCTGAAACCCAACTCCAACTAAAGGAACATTTCACCTTACTTATAAGTAGCAACGGGTGAACCCACAGTTGTTTGCCTCCATTATATACTTCAGTTGGAAACACCAGATAGAGTGCAATGCTGCCATCTAGAGGACTTCCAGCTAATGATTCTAATGGATAACACTTCTCCAATTTAATTTCTATCTTGTTAAAACCAATGGAACCTGGACAGCACATCAAATAAAGCAGCTGGGCTTCAATGTTGGATCAAACTAACTTATACAAGTAATAGCTATTCTCTTGGGACTGGCGACAGCTAGTTCCCCCTTAAGTTAGATCATCAGTTTTGTTTTAAAATAATTGCTGCATCACAAAGGTCATAAAAGTTTACAATCTATACGATCAAATTATTCAGAATTGTCTCCAAGCTTGTGGTATTTAATAATTCGTTGGGATATTTTGGTAACTTTCAGACTGACATGGACCATCGTTTATACGAAGGGGAAGCAGAACCTAGCAACAGGCCCACGAGCCATTGCTGCGTTCAGACTCAAAGAAGCCCGACCCATGGCATCAAATCCAACCTATTTCCACTTTCACAGCGCAAAACTTTTGAACACATCTAAAAATGGTTTAGGTGTCATTTGTGTTGAACACCTTTGTCATGCTTGAACCATGAGGTCTTTTTGAGTGTGTAACTAGCAGGGTAGATAAGAGGGAACCAGTGGATGTAGCATATTTGGATTTTCAAAAGGCATTTAATAAGGTACCACATAAAAGGTTGCTACATAAGATTAGGGCTCATGGGATTGGGGGGTAATATATTAGCATGGATTGAGGATTGGTTAGCCGTCAGAAAAGAGTAGGGATAAACGGGTCATTTTCGTGTTGGCAGGTTATAGCTAGTGGGGTGCCGCAAGGATTAGTGCTTGCGCCTCAGCTGTTTACGATATATACATATCAATGACTTAGATAAAGCGACAGAGTGTAATGTATCCAAGTTTGCTGATGATACAAAGCTAAGTGGGAAAGTAAGCTGTGAGGAGGTTGCGAAGAGGCTGCAAATGGATATAGACAGGTTAAGTGAGTGAGCAAGAAGGTGGCAGATGGAGTATAATGTGGGGAAATGTGAAATTATTCACTTTGGTAGGAAGAATAGAAAAGCAGAATATTTTTTTTTAAAAAGGTGAGACAATAAGAAATGTTGGTATTCAGATGGATTTGGGTGTCCTTGTACACAAATCACAGAAAGTTAACATGAAGGTACAGCAAGCAATTAGGAAGACAAATGGTATGTTAGCCCTTATTGCAAGGGGGTTGGAGTATAACAGTAAAGGAGGTCTTGTTGCAATTATACAGGGCTCTGGTGAGACCTCACCTGGAGTACTGTGTACAGTTTTGGTCTCCTTACCTAAGGAAGGATATACTTGCCTTAGAGGGGGTGCAATGAAGGTTCACTAGATTGATTCCTGGGATGAGAGGGTTGTCCTATGAGGAGAGATAGAGTAAAATGGGCCTATATTCTCTGGAGTTTAGAAGAATGAGAGGTGATCTCATTGAAACGTATAAAATTCTTAGAGGGCTTGACATGGTAGATTCTGAGAGGCTGTTTCCCCTGGTTGGAGAATCTAGAACTAGGGGGCATAGTCGCAGGATAAGGGGTCAGTCATATAGGACCGAGATGAGGAAAAATTTCTTCACTCAGACGGTTGTGAATCTTTGTAATTCCTCCTGCTCCTATTTCTTATGCTCCTCACACGTGGAATCTAAACAATGCACTAGAGTACGCCAGGGTTTATGCCACTATTTATCCTCCATTAATATATTCAGTATTAAAAAATGTTAGCAGTCTTCTTAGTGGTTCTAGTACGCACAGTGTTGTCACAAAGTTACGAGTTACTCTGAACAAGAATAATGTAACCACCTGTACATATGAAAAATTAATACGCATTAAAGCTATAAAATGCAAGGAAGATAATTTTCACAGTGATTACACTGCCATAGCAAAGACATACTGCAATAGCTATAAAGGTGCCCTGTAAATACTATACATCAGAAACCAGTGGAGCTCTGAAAACCACATTCCAAGGTCAGGCACAAATCACTGCAACTTATGCCAAAACTGGAACAAATTGGATGTTTTGTGGGTTTCTTTTCACTGAGAATCATAGAATGATACAGTACAGGAGGCGGCCATTCGGCCCATCGTGCCTGTGCCAGCCCTTTGAAAGAGCTATCCAATTCGTCCAACTCCCTGCCCTCTCCCCATAGTCATAGAAACATAGAAAATAGGAGCAAGAGTAGGCCATTCGGCCCTTCTCCGCCATTCAAAATGATCATGGTTGATAGTCTAGCTCAGTACCCTGTTCCCGCTTTTTCCCCATATCCCTTGATCCCTTTAGCATTAAGAAATATATCTATCTCCTCCTTGAATACATCTAATGACTTGGCCTCCACTGCCTTCTGTGGTAGAGAATTCCACAGGTTCACCACCCTGCAAATTTTTTCCCTTCAAGTGTTTATCCAATTCCCTTTTGAAAGTTACTATTGAATCGGCTTCCACCACCCTTTCAGACAGTACATTCCAGATCAAAACAACTCGCTACACAAAACATTTTTTCCTCAGGTCACCTCTGGTTCTTTTGCCAATCACCTTAAATCTGTGTCCTCTGGTTACCGACCCTTCTGCCACTGGAAACATTTTTTCCTTATTTATTCCATCAAAACCGTTCATGATTTTGAACACCTCAATCAAATTTCCTCTTAACCTTCTCTGCTCTAAGAACAACCACCCCAGGTTCTCCAGTCCCTCCACGGAACTGAAGTCCCTCATCCCTGGTACCATTCTAGTAAATCTCTTCTGCACTCTCTCTAAGGCCTTGACATCCTTTCTAAAGTGTGGTGCCCAGAATTGAACACAATACTCCAGTTGGCACCTAACCAGTGTTTTATAAAGATTTAGCATAACTTCCTTGCTTTTGGACTCTCTGCCTCTATTAATAAAGCCAAGGATCCCATATTTCTTTTGAACAGCCTTCTCAACTTGTCCTGCCACATTCAAAGATTTGTGTACATACACCCCCAGGTCTCTGCTCCTGCACCCCCTTTAAAATTGTACCTTTTAGTTTATATTGCCTCTCCTCATTCTTCCTACCAAAATGTATCACTTCACACTGCTGTGTATTAAATTTCATCTGCTATGTGTCTGCCCATTTCACCAATCTGTCTACGACCTCCTGAGGTTTCTTGCTATCATCCACATTGTTTACTTTCAACTTTCCAAGTTTTGTGTCATCTGCAAACTTTGAAATTATGCCTTGTATACCCAAGTCCAGGTCATTGATATATATCAAAAAGAGCAGTGGTCCTAATAGCGACTCCTGGAGAACACCACTGTAAACTTCTCTTCAGTCTGAAAAACAACCAACCATTCACTGCTAGAGAAGGTTAAGAGGAGATTTGATAGAGGTGTTCAAAATCATGACGGTTTTGCTAGAGTAAATAAGGAGAAACTGTTTCCAGTGGCAGAAGGGTCGGAAACCAGAGGACACAGATTTAAGGTGATTGGCAAAAGAAACAAAGGTGACATAAGGTAACATTTTTTTTACGCAGAGAGCTATGATGATCTGGAATACGGTGCATAAAAGGGCGATAGAAGCAGATTCAAGAATAACTTTCAAAAGGGAATTGGTTAAATACTTGAAGGGAAAAGATTTACAGGGCTATGGGGAAAGAGAAGGGGAGTTGGACTAATTGGATATCTCTTTCAAAGAGCCGGCACAGGCATGATGGGCCGAATGGCCTCCTTCTGTGCTGTAGCATACTGTGATACTCTCTGCTTTATGTCCCTTAACCAATTTTGTATCCACGCTACCACTGTCTCTTTAAGCCCATGGGTTTTAATTTTGCTAACAAGTCTATTATGTGGTACTTGATCAAACGCTTTTTGAAAGTCGATAGAAACAACATCAACTGCACTACTTAAATCTGATGTGCATCGGAACACACTGCAGTCTAGCATGACAATGTCATTCCTGTGCACAATAACATTTTTTTTAAAATCGGTCCAGAAGTTCATGTGTTCACAGCCAGTATACCTGATCTAAAAAGGCAGAAGTCAACATCGCCAACAACTCAGGAACCAAAAGCTGGTGTCCAAAATTTTTGACTTCTCGGGCCACGGCCCACATACAAAGTTCAAGTCCATGTTTCCATTAACTTGCGTATATCTCAAGTAGCTGATACGAACAGATCTTGGTGTTTTGACTTAGGATTTATCTACCAATGAAGCAACAGCACTAAAAGCAGCCCTGTCCAAACCTCCAGGCTCAAAAAATTCAAACAAGACAAACCAGCATATAAGAAATAAGCCCAGACTTTGAGGACTACATTAGCAGGACTTGGGGGCAATTCCAAAACACCTTTGATCTAAGGTATTAACCCATCTTTAGTAGATTTGTTCAGGTGAAAAGAACAGATAATTAGCCCCAAGTAGCTTTTTGGAGCTGATTCTATTGTATTCCAATGGTTTGAAATGATATATATTCTATTCAATCATGCTAGCTATTATTAATGTACCTTTTCAACCTCTCCCCCTGTGCCAAGCCCCATATGTGGGCAATCTTCCCCTACAGTTCTGCAAGCTGCACGCGCGATTCTGCTGCTCAGAGGTGGGTGAGCATGGCTGAAGTTTGCAGGCTCAGTGGTGGAAACAGATTAGTACAGTAATTAAAATAAACTCTGCTTTATGTTGAAACTCACTGTCATGTTGTAACTTGGGCTACAGCCAAGTATATATTTTTTTTGCATATAAAATTCTGCCGAAAAGCACAGCCTAAACTCAGAGTACTGTGCACAGTTCTGGTCTCCATATTACAAAGAGGATAAGGTGCAAAAAACATTTACAAGGATGATACCAGAACTGAGGTTATAACTATTAGGAAGGACTGGCGTGCTGGGCCTCTTTTCTCAAGAAAAGACTGCGGAGGAGTGACCTAATAGAGGGCTTTAAAATTATTACGGGGTTTTATAGGGTAGATGTAGAAAAGATGTTTCTTCTTGTGGGTAGACAAAACAAGGGGTTATAAACATAAGATAGTCATTTAATAAATCTAATAAGAAATTCAGGAGAATCTTCTTTACCCAGAGAATGGATAGAAAGTGGAACTTGCTACCACATGGAGTAGTTGAGGCGAATAACATGAATGCCATTAAGGAAAAGCTAGACATGTACATGAAGGAGAAAGGAATAGAAGGTTATGCTGATAGGGTTAGATGAAATTGGGTGGGAAGAGGCTTGTGTGGAGCATAAACACCAGCACAGGCCAGTTGGGCCAAATGTCCTGATTCTGTACTGTAAATTCTATGCAAGATACTCCTTGGAGGAGTTTTCTGCTCTACCTGGTCTCACTCAAGTTTCAAGCCCATTACAAATTATCAAACAGTTCCGATGTCTTAAAAATGTGAAGGGTCTGATTCGTACATTGCCTGCCATGACTGAGCCGTTGGCTTGACTGTGCCTCTGCTTCTGCTTTTGTTGCTCTGCTGGCTGTTGTGTTGCCTGAGTTGCTCCCTTCTTTTTGGCTGGTTTCTTTTTCTTGGATTTAGCAGGTTTCTTGGCTCCTTTATTCTTCTGCCAGGCTTTCTTTTTACTTTTTGCACCACCAGTTCCTTGCTGTTGAAAAGAAAGTGAAGTGGTAATAAATCATTGCAAACATCAGTGATTTAGACACGTTATAAATATTGAGTGGCAAACTTTGAGTGCAAGGCACCACGTAGCTTCCAGTTAAATGCAAAAGTATTAGAATATTGATGGTTAATCATAAGACCCATGGACACAAATGCTAAAACTGATTGTAAATGATTCCTCCTTAGTCAAATAAGAACACATTTTCAATATGCCCTAATTGCCATAAGTTACGTGTTCAGCGGGCAACAGAATACAAATTTGCTCAGAGACATCACAAAGTATAGAGTATTTATCATCTGTCGAGAATAAACTGGTTACAACATTTCTCATGTTGTAAACAAATTTGATACTATAGTATAATCAAATCATGATGGGGCAGCGGCCGGGGGGGGGGGAGGAAAGAGAGGAAGAGCATGTTTTCTTTATGTATTACTTCAATTTTCCAAAAGAAAGTTGAATTTTGAAGCCAGCTAATGACCTCACCTATGTTTGATTAACATTTAATAAAGGTCAGTGCTGATGGCTTACAATTGAGACAGAGGAGGTGAAATAGAGGACAGACAGGCAGTTTCTTTCCCCTTTCTAATTTTCTTTTAAAAAAAAGTGAAATTTTGACAACTAAGTTCTTTTAGGGGAACTGATAGGATGGTAGGGTGGAAGGACAGCTGGCTGATGGAGAGGGGGCCTCTTTTCTCTTGCCACCTGCTCTTGCGGGCAGCAAGTTGGGGGGGGGGGGTGGAGAGTATGGATGGTAGGTTAAGGTTACGGAGAGGTGAACAAGGGATGGAGAGGATAAAGGGATTGAGTGTGCAGTTGACAGCAGTAACAGGCAAGAGAGACCATATTCTTTGACTTACCATGTGCAAATGGGATCAATTATAATTGTAATAAAAATCTTACATCAGTGCACTGTAAATATTATAAATTCCTGTGCCCATATTTATAATGGAAATTGCCTATGTAAACTTGTGGTGCTTTATATGACACCTTCTTGCTAGTGGAGGTATTGCGGTGCCAATACCGATGGGTGAGGGTAATTACAACGTGACAAGTTTAGATAGGCAGTTTCCATTATAAATGTGAACATAGGAATTTATAATGGAAATATCTGAAAATAAGGACAAAATATATGACTTTAAAATGGCGACTGAATTACGTATGCACATCACGGTCCAATTAATCCCCTGCTTGCTAATCCCACTTCACCTGAGGACTTCCCATGGTCTTGACTCCCTGTATGTGATGCCACCGGACATCAACTCAATATTTTAAATTTGCGACATGTCTCACACATCTTATTTGGTTAACTCTAATCTGTGAAAAACAACTGCAGACTTCTATCACTAAATAGAGCTTCATAAGTTCCAGATCCTCATAAATATATATGCATATGCACAATGTAAAATACATAAATTGAATCTTTATATCAGAAAGGAGGAGACTGGCTGTACGAGAGAAAATATAATTGGGAGCGCAGATAACACCCTACTCCTGTGAACAAGAGGATGCTTTAATTAAAAAAAGATTAAAGTTAACATGTTCAACATTCACCAAATAAAAGGTAACTTAAAGATAACAGATAATTGGTCCATGAATGTCCTGACAAAACAGTTCATTATAGCATGACACCGTTCTCGCTGAAATAATTTTAATATATTTGCAAGAAATATCCACGAAGAAAAATGTCATGTACACCAAATGTTTCACAGTTGTTATCCATTATTTTGAACTAATTATCAGTTGAACTACAAAAAAAAACTAACAAGTGCTCGAGGCTGCAATATCAAACTAAATGCAATACAATTCAAAGGTTTTCTATTAATTTCAATAAAATGCATCTTTAGTTTAAAAAAAGTGCAAAAATAAGATTTTTTAAAAAAAATCCCAAAATAGTTAAAACTCATTTTATATTTGCTTAATAGTCAATATAACCCAGGGTGCAAGATCCACATACATAATCATTAAATAAAGTCATCCCATTAAGCAGAAGACACAATAAGTAGTGCTCCAGAAAAGGCAGCAACATAAAATGCTCAATGTTGGTTAATACGTTGGTTACGGTTCTGTACAGATAATTCAGTGATCTGGCACTACCAGCGGGGAGTGACACTCTAGGGGAACGATATATAGCAAACATGTTATTTAAAATAACATACCAAGAATAAAAACTCCGAAACCACTGAGAAAGCAGGGACAGATGGTCCACTTGGTGGCATACCATCACCTCAACCCATCAACTTGTGCTGGACTTGACTCGAGTCCCAGAGATGAAAGTTTCCTCTCTGCTGGCTATAATAGTTTCATGTAGAATAATGTTTGGCAGTCTCAACCCATTTCCTAGTTGCTGCTGGTATTGCTCATATTTCTGCACAAATTGGCAATCTCACAAACTGAAGTTAAAAAGAGTAAACGTTCATATTTGTGCTAGTAAGGAGTGGAATGAAATCCCTGACTTTGAAGAAATGTGGAGAGCACTGATCTCTGTGCAGGTTCCTTGTATGCAGACTAAAAATGTTCAGAAATTTATAAACTTTGTCTTGAAAAGGTCAGATGCGTGCATAATTTAGGAAAGACAATCTGACATTAATTTTCCTGGTACTTTATGAAACTGCCTTGACAACGAGTACCCATATTGATCTTACCATCCCAATGTCAGTCCGCCATCCCAAATAGCAAGTTCTAAGAAAAACCTTCCCTGGTTCAGTGCTTTTGTACAAGTGACTTAAGTTTAAACTGACAAGGATGGGGGAGGGGGAACTCCAAACACGAAGATCTATTACAAACGCATGCAGCGTGCCTCAACATGCATCTCATCTCAAAAAATTCTCCTCTTCATTTTGCCTTAAATTGTCAGTTGGCACAGAATCAGCACAGCAGGTAAATTGCATGAAAACTGCTGCATTAGAAGGGCAAGCCAGGAGAGGTCATGCTACTTTAAGAGACTATTTGAAACTGAAGCTCTGCTATTCACTCACTCCAAATGTTTCTGAATTAGTTAGCATCTCATACCAAAGAATGAGCTGAGTCAGAGTCAAGCTGGAGGTTGGCCAGTTCACAAACCATTTAAAAGGAGTCAAGAGTTCAGGCTGATGAACTTTCATCAGAACTGGAAGAAGTTAAAGATTTAACAGTTTTTAAGCACGTACAGAGCCAGGGAAAGGTGGGAGGGGGGGGGGGGGAAAGGGAGGGGAGGAAAGAAAAAAGGGGAGGTTCTGTGATATGTTGGAGTATAAGATAAAAGTGTAAAAATAAAAGTTCGCTAATTTATACTAAAACATACCCAGCGCACAAAGGGTCAAATAGAAGAATGGAATGTAAAAAACAAGAACTTTGATCAGGGAACAGATGTCGCTGAGACGGTCAGTCTGTTGAAAGCAATTGTCAGCAATGTATGTCCTGTACAAGGTAATTATCAAATCAAAGAAGTCAAAACACGTCCATGCCTAGCAATTGACTTTCCATTGTGTAGATGCAAATAGTGTCACTCAAGACCACATGTTTGTGCGGGAAAAAGTATAAGATAAGAATTTTGACCAGCTCTGTCTTATCAAACAGAGTGTCTTATCAGCTCTGTCTTATCAAACCGTGTCTGAACACGGTGATTGCCTTGGCAACGGGCAGTTGCAGGGGCATTCTGTAAACACCATGTATTGTTCTATATGTACAAATGCGTAGGCTTCGAGGAGCTCCTGAACATTTACCTGAGGAAGGAGGAAGCCTCCGAAAGCTTGTGAATTTAAAATAAAATTGCTGGACTATAACTTGGTGTTGTAAAATTGTTTACAATTATCAAACATCAAACAAAGGAAACAAAGATAATCCCATTAACTGTTAAATTACTTTAGGGGCCTTTGATCTTGTTACTTGATAAGCAACAAGCAAAGACAAAGACAATCAAGTACAGGGAAGTCACACTTCACTCTAAAAAAGTACACACTAATCTGTATGAGAACAGAGGATGGGAGGAAATTCACACCTAATTGAGTCAAACAGATACAGCAATCTTTGTAATAAACAAGGCATTTGAAGCCAAATCGAGCAAACACAATCAATCTGTGCATATTAGATGAGTTTCAGCGATTGCAAAAAGCAGGCGTATCCAACAAAAAGTATAAGGTATAAATGAAAAAGCAAAATAGGATCTAAACACAGCAGAGAACAAGATCTACCGTGCTGCGCTGCTGTCCAGGGGATTTGGAACTGGGTAATACCAACCATGTATTCTGTTGTTGTCGCTTAAATTGTGTGTGTATTGATGATTCTGCTGATGTGATAAAGCCTTTTTATACCCAATTGGGACTGCCAAGTGAATAATTGGAAGGGTAACCTAGGGCTGAGCACCTACTAAACGGGAACCCTGTCTCAACAGGAGGGCAAGAGTGATTAAATGACAATAGGGTGATGGTTCAAGGCAAGGAGGCTGGTAATGGGACAAGTAAATAAACAAAAGATGGATCTAGAGGAGTTGTGAATGGCTGCCTGACTTGTTGAGTATTTCCAGCATTTTCTGTTTTTATTTCAGATTGCCAGTATCTGCAGTATTTTGCTTTCCATTTAATACAGCAGACATCCAATTTGGGCAAGTCTATTTAAGAAACAGATAACAGGGTGATGACCATGTGACGGAAATCCCTATATATCATGGATAACTTCAAAAGAATCAAAAATTTACCACATAAAACTCAGGTAAATTTGCCTAGAATTTGCAGGCGACCTGCCAGGAGAACACTGGAATAGTTGACTCTGGAGGTGACAAAGGCACAGATAATGAATAGGATGCTGAACAGTCTGCTTTGGCATGAGAGTGGCTGAAAAGAATGATGGAATTAGTGGCTAAGACACAGAGTTTGTGGCACAGGTGAAAGGTGATGGCTTTGGTTTTCTCAGTGTTTTAACTGGAGGAAATTGCAGCTTATGCAAAACTTGATAACAGACACGCAGTCTGACAACACAGAAGTTTAATGTCTTGTCCAAATTTGGCATCTCCAACAGTGCAGTACTCCCTCAGTATTGCACTAAAATGTCAGTCTAGATCATGTGCTCAAGTCTCTGAAGTAGAGCTTGAACCCAAGACCTTCTAACTCAAGAGGAAAGAGTGCTACCACTGAGCCAAGACTAACGCCTTTTAATTTTTGCAATGGGAAAAACACAACACAATTTGTACGTACAGTGAAACAGAATTAGGTTTCACATGCTGAAAACAAGCAAAAAACCACTCTTTTTCCTCTCAAAAGCGTTATTCACAAAATCCAATCCTGGTAATGCAGTAACGAATATTAACTTTTGGTACTATGGCTTGAATTGAGAAATAGATTCAAACATTTTATTCAGCAGCTGTTCATCTGTTTAATAAAATATTTAAACTGTGAACAAAAGATTAAGTTAGTAAAAAATAAAATAACATAGCAAATTTATTAATTAACTTTCATAAAAAGAACGGGTGGGATACAGACGAACAGTGGAGGGCAGAATAAAACACAACTAGTCAATGAAGGGTGTGCTTTTCAGTTCTTCAGTAAGTACGCTCAGTAGCAATGGGAGTACATAGCCTTAAACCACTGTCTGCTCAGAGGGTGGAGGCAAGAAGCAGAAAGTTTCAATTCTGAAGAATGTACTCTTGGTTTCAATTTCAATTATATCAACATAAAAAGCTATAAAGCATCCTCTTGTGATGCCCAGAAGAATAGGAACAGGTTTAATTCAAGGAGAACATGGGTTACATTGAATTTTTTTTTAAATTCGTATTATAAACTAATATAGTTACTGCAGTTTTCACATGGTAGATGCGATTGACTAGAAATTTATTTTACCATTTAAACTTACTATGTCATCAGTTTCTTGGTCTTCTGTTATGCAAGCACTATGTTCTTGTTCCTTTTCAAAGATGGCCTTTGGAAAAAGAGAGTTAAAAAATTTAAATACATAAAAAATATTGATTTGTTCGATTCTAACTAAATTACTGAATCCATGGCTAACTTATTTTAATATATAACTAGGACGTCATGAGCACTTTACAAGTTACAGAAGATATAAGGGAGTTAGCAATTTTTAAAAAAAAGTATGCAAATGTCCTCTTCTAGTAAGCTGGTTTGTACATGGTGTGGTCACTTTGGTCACTGGTAATCACTCTGCAATTTTCCAGAATTAGGTACTTACAGCTTCACGACATCTGCCAGAAAATCAGAAGCCATTACTAACTAACAAACCTTTTGTGGCAGGCTTTTTATGCAAGGCTTTTCCTAACATTACCAACTGTAATCTATTTCTTAAATTTGATTGAAGATTGCACATTTTTTAGATTTCTAATTCCTTTTCTATCTAATTCAGCTCCCCCAGCCATCCATCTAGTCATTGCAACCTCAAGGATCAGTAGTTCTGACTCCAGAACTTTATTCAAATTTCTGTTCAATTTTATTCAAGATCAGGCATTTTATTCAGCTTCTATTTGTATCTGTGGGAATCATCACCGCCTTGCAGATCAGTGGATCCGGTTGTAAAGGCATTGAAATTTATTTTAATTTCCCTGGCTCTGCTCGACCACGTCCAAGTGCAGGGAAATGTTCATTTTCAAATGCGTCTGAAGTTTTAAAAAAAAGCAGCAAATGCCTCAGCTACACACACAAATGCAGAAGCCCACCAAACTCCAAGGAAATTGTTTCTAAGCTGTCCAAGCTAAGAATATAGCTTTATATTTAGATTTTCTTTGCATTTATTGGAATGTTTGTGTGGGAAAACGGGGACTGTGCGCGCAATAGAAGGAGCTAAGCACAGATACATACATGACTGTAGGGAAAAGAACAAACCTGTATTGATATAGCACCTCTCACATCCTCAGGATGTCCCAAAGCACTGCACAGCCAATGAATTATTTTTGAAGTGTAACGTGACAGCCAAGTTGCAGCCAGCAAGGCTTCACAAACAGCAATAACCAATTAATCTGTTTTGCTGCCATTGGTAGAGGGATAAATATTGGCCAGGACACTAAGAACTTCTCTGCTCTTCTTTGAGTAGTGCCATGGGATCTTTATGTCCAACCGAAAATACAGTACCTCCGATAGTGCAGCATTCCCTCAGTACTGCACTGAAACGTCAGCCTAGATTATGCGCTTAAGTCCTGGACTGTGGTTTGAACCCACAACCTTCTGAATCAGGGCGAGGACTACTGCCTGAATTAAGCTGAAAGCACAGATATTTAATCAACTCTACTGTGAGTGTAAGGAAATAGTTAATTCTTTATATTAACTTTTAGCTTTTGTCTGTTAAGTGAGTTTCAATGTTCAGTGGGAATTAAAAGTTACCAGAGACTTTAGCTGATAAGCATTCAACTACAAGCTTTCTTTGTCCTAGCCCTATGGATATCTCAGCTGTCCTCCTAGGGATTAGCTCCTCCAAGGACGCATCTGTGCAAGGCAAGTGATTACACGCCGGTAGGAGAGTCTTGGGTCCCTGTAACTGTCTCCAGTTGAATGACTTGATTGACAGTTCAGTCAAGGTGAAGGCTTGGGGAATGATTCTTGTTAAAACTGAAGTTATTGCAGCTAATTGAATGAGGTAATGCTATGGAACACGTGACACATAGCAGGGTGGAAAGAAAGGTGTAAACGGTGGGTGTTAAAATAAATACTTCATAATTCGACAAGGCCTGGCCAGCCATTCCCTTCAAGTTAGAGATTTGTAATGCGTGAACTCTCAGGTAACTTGTACCACAAGGTTGACTGTAAATATATGTGTAATTATTAGTAATAATATTCGCTGTATGCTTACTTCCTATAAAAGTCAATAAATGCCTTTGAACCCTATTATCTTGAGGAATTACTTATAAATAAGCACATCTATTCCTCAACAGTGATGAACAATACAAATCAAATATCAAAAACTGGATTCCAGGCCCCAAGCTAACTAAGCATGCAGCCATTGCCATGGGAAAACTACTAGTATCAATAAAAGACACAATATATTAAAACCTGTCAAAATCATACATTCAGCACATTCCAGAGATTTCTTTTGACACCCGTTAATTAGAAAAAAAAAATTGTTTTTACATCTGAACTGAAAAGCTGTTTTGGGACAAGAAACTTCCCAACCAACTGACAAATGGCACATGTTGCAAATGAAGAACTGAAAGAATTTTAAAAGCAGAGTCCAAATTGGTGGTGGAGGGGGTGGAAATAACTTTAGATACGAGGGAAAAATAAACCTTTGTAGCAGAAGAGCTTTTAAAGAATGTACTTTTCCCATTAACAGTGTGAAAGTGTCTTCCAGCCCATGCTCCCAGATGAAATATTTTTGAAGCAAAGTAACTCCTGCTACTTACAGCCATGTCCTCCCTGTGAAGTGTCACAGTGACAGTGACGATTGATCCTGCAGTAATGTTACTGCTGTCCTCATCATCCAGAACTATAAAGGAACAAAACAAGATTTTTTTTTTTAAAAAAGAGATTTCCAACTGGTTTCCACGACCACCCCATCCCAAAATCATTCAATCCAGTGGTTGCACTTAAAGCTGACAGTGCAGCATTCCAAGTTACACTGATGTATAGGATGGATTACGGTTGTATTCCCAGCCGTCCTTGCAATGGGCTGCAATTATGTCTGCTCTCTCTGGGTATAAGAGGTCTATGCAAAATGAATTGGGCAGTCTCAACCCAGTTCTAACACTTCATCCCAAAATCTCAATTAAAAAGAAAGAAAAATATTCCTAACTCAGCTGATGAAACCTAGAGCTTTGTAAGAGAGTTTGGCAGTCTCACCCAGCACAAAATTGCTAATTTAGCACTAACCGGCCCTCTATCCAAGAGATAACATGATGGCTGATGTAGGAAAAGTCACACTGATGCAGTAGGATGTGCTCTTCTGAGGTTGGGATGGAGAAATATTGTTGGATTTGAAGTCTTAACAGCAAATAGGTAATTCCCCCAGCAGTCTTATATATTCAACTTAGCAGACAATTCCACAAATATTGATTCATACCTTGTAGCTTTATCTTCATGCCAACATGAGGGAAGTTCCCAAGTACTGCCATGACCTCATCGTATTTCTCCTCACTCAGGAAGCGCAACATATTACGACGATCAGGGTCTTTCATGCTAACCAGGTCCTGAACTGTTCGGACTTTGTACTGTTTGTGGAGGCGAGAGAAACACAGCTCACACATTTTTACAAATTGTAGATTTGTAACAGCAGCATTCATTAATGAACAGCAAGTAAAATCAGTGCTGTCACCAATATATATTTGGTGCCAAATGGCACCAATACTTTGCGAGAAAGATTGCACTTAAAGCAATATGCTTTGATATTGTGCAGGTATGTTATTGTAAGATACAAACCGAGTTCAGAAAAATCTACAACTATAGCACTGGGAGAGTGGGCTTGGTATGAAAGTTTTGCACACCCACCACTACCGCTTACCAGGATCTTAGCAAAAATAGCAATGATTACTTTCATTTTACAGCAGCACACAGACACACTTCTGTGTTAAGTTCCTTCTCAAAGCATGTTTTTGAACTCTGCCACTGCAAAGCATTAGCCAAACAATGAAAGCGAGGGTGTATGCGAAGGGAATGAACTCTTAAAGCAGAACATCTACCGAACTGGTCCAACATAATTACGGTTCTTTTCATAAAAAGAAAACATTTTGATGCAACAACACACGCAGTATTCAAGTAGGAGCCCACCTAAAGCTAACATGGAAAGAACACCCTCTAGTTGAGTCTGTACACTTCAGACGTTTCTGTGCAACTATACTGTTGAGGTTGAAGTTTGAGAAATGGAATACCTGATCGGTCAGATGCACCTAAACAATTTTTAATCAAAATAAACGCACTGAACAGTCATTGCATTGCATAAAGTTGTAATTCAAGAAATCCAATCGCTCTAGGCAGCTGCAAATTCTACCTTCATTTTGTGGTGAGGGTCATTTTGACTATTTGATACCCAAGAATAAGTTACATAGCCTAAAAACATTTTATAATCAGTTTCATTACCAATGTGTAATTACTTGTACATAAAACCTGCATTCATTGATATTTATACTTAAAACAAATTGCACCATCTTGTGCAGCAATGCAAGCCGAAAGAACAATGCTTGTGGCAACACAAATTCATATGCAAAACAAGGGAAATTTGCAAATTCAAATTTTTAAAATATGCAGAGGGTGAAGAATTTTGCTAGTTACTTGTTTTCACAAATTTCACCAACGTTTCCTCACAAGCTGGCTAAGCTCTTTACAAACTTAAAAAAGCATAGGATGACATAAATGCATCCAGCCCAGTCTCTTCACAGATCATGTATGACCTACCCTAAGAAACCAGAGAGTTTTGCAAAATTGCTCAGACCCTCAGAAGATAATTAAGCAAAGGACCAGAAAATGTATCCATCATCATCTTCACTATTGAAACTTGGCTGACTGATAATTCCTTGGATCAAACAGGAATGCATGGAATATCTGTTTATATACTTCGCTATAATCTTCAATCCCATTCCTAATTGGATATTTATCCATCAAAGGCACAACTTATTACCTTTTTAGACAAACAGTATTTAAGGTGTTCCTCCTCAAAGAGTGGAAGCTGAAGCAGAGGAGATTTAGACTCCCACAGGCTCTGCACCAACATCTGTGATAGCTTCATACAGTTTTCTATGGACTCCAAACGGGGAGCATGGATTCCTAATCAAAGTCAACATAGATTTTAATTCAAATATCTTACAGATATATTACATGAAAAAATAATAAATAACAACCTACATTAAAACCAGTAAGTCAAGTTTTCTTCTTTCCCTCCCTTTCTTACACATCCCCCTCCCTCCAAAGAAGTTGAATAAAAGAGGAAATACATTTATTTACTGTTCATTAGCATTACAAATCACTTACCACCTCGGGTGTTAGCCATCATAGTCAGCTGGCAGCCGACGTTAATCATTTCCTGGAGGAGGACAGGACATTTCCGTATAACAAACCAATAATCTTGTGGTAAAGAAAACAAATGGGCAGTTTAGCACTGAGGAAAAGTTCTCAATGTTCAAATAATTATGGTGGACCTCTTAAAAACAATTATCACATGTATAGCAAAAGAAAATAGAGCTATGTCCCATTTCTTTTCTCTTAATAGTCTAATATAAATAATTTTGACATGCGTAGAAAGAAGGATGAGATCCTGCAGGCAGATTTTAAGGCGTTGGGAAAGAGATTAAGAAGCAGGACCTCAAAAGGCAGTAATCGCCGAATTTCTCCCATGCCACGCGCTAGTGAGTATAGAAATAGGAGGAAAAAGCAGATGAACATGTAGCTGGAGAGATGGTGCAAGAGAGGGCTTTAGATTCCTGGGGCATTGAGACCAGTTCTGGGGATGGTGGGATCTGTACAGGCCGGACGGTTTGCACCTCAACAGAGCTGGGACCAATGTTATCGCGGGGAAGTTCGCTAGTGCTGGGGGGGTTAAACTAATTTGGCTGGGGAATAGGCACCAGGATGTAGCATTGGAAAGAAGAAACAAGATGCACAAAGGACTGGGAGAGACAGATAGCACTAGAACAAGAAATAGTACGGTAGTAGATGGGACCAGATTAAAAGAGAGTACAAGAAAGTCTAAGATAGGTTTACAGTGCATGTGTGTAAGCACACAAAGCGTGTTAAACAAGGTTGGAGAGCTGCAATTAGCCACATGGGAATATGATGTTGTGGCGATAATGGAGACACGGCTCAAAAAAGGCAGGATACCTGGATACAAGGTGTTCAGGAAAGATAGGGAAGGGAAGAAAGGGAGGGGGGTGGGGGAGGGTGGCAGTATTGATTGAGAATATTGCAGTGCTGGAGAGAGGGGATGTTCTGGAGGGGCCAAGGACAGAATCTAATTGGTTAGAGTTAAGAAACAACAGAGGTGCCATTACACTACTGGGTGTATTCTATATGCCACCAACTAATGGGAAGGATATAGAAGAGCAAATTTGCAGAGAAATTACAGACAGGTGCAAAAGCCATAGGGGACTTCAACTATCCTAATATAGACTGGGATAGTAATAATATAAGCGGCAAAGAGGGGGAGGAATTTTTGAAGTGCGTTCAGGAGAACTTTCTTGACCAGTACATTTCCAGCCCAACGAGGAAGGAGGCATTGCTGGACTTGGTTCTGGGGAATGAGGCGGGCCAAGTGGAGCAAGTATCAGTGGGAGAGCATTTAGGGAACAGCGATCATAGTATCATAAGGTTTAGAATAGCTATGGAAAAGTACATGGACCACAAGTAAAACTACTCAATTGGATGAGGGCCAATTTCAGTGGGATGAGAACTGATCTGGCCCAGGTAAATTGGAATCAAAGATTGGCAGGCAAAACTGTAATTGAACAATGGGCGGCCTTTAAAGAGGAGATGGTTCAGGTACAGTCTAAGTACATTCCCACGAGGGAGAAAGGTAGGGCAATTAAAGCCAAAGCTCCCTGGATGACAAAAGAAATAGAGAGTAAGATGAAGCAGAAAAAAGGGGCATATGACAGATGTCAGGTTGATAACACAAGTGAGAACCAGGCTGAATAGAGAAAGTTCAGAGGGGAAATGAAAAAGGAAATAAGAGGGGCAAAGACTGGGTACGAGAATAGACTGGCAGCCAACATAAAAGGGAATCCAAAAGTCTTCTATAGGCATGTAAAGAGTAAACTGGTAGTAAGAGGAGGGGTGGAGCCGATCAGGGACCAAAAAGGAGATCTACTCATGGGAGGCAGAGGGGATGGCCGAGGTAGTAAATGAGTACTTTGCATCTGTCTTTACCAAGGAAGAAGACGCTAAGAATCAGCAACAATTTTTTAAAAATCCAGTCATGTTCTGCTGGTTGCTCTCCTGGATAATCTGGTCTCTCCAAGAGGAGGAACTGGGAATTTACAAGCAACTCCCAACCTAGAGACAAACTTCCCTAAGCAACAGTTTCTAATTAACCTCAGGTTGTGCCTATTTAAGAGCACTTCCTGAAAAGGAATAGTTGAGCAATTAGGAGATCATAACTAGTGCAGTTACACTTAATGGGACAGATCATATTAAACAAAGCTCTATCTGAGCAGCAAAGTAACTTTCCTCAAAACAGTCCCTTTACATTATTAGGAAAGAGCTATCAAGCATAAACACTTCCCTGATGTGTTACAATGTATAATGCTCCTATTATAAAGCAGCATATCCTCCAACTTATTGTGAGGAACACCTGAGACCTGCTAGTTTCATAAATACTCTTGCTCATTTTAGGAAGTGTAAAATACAATTGTTCTGCCAAAGTTTGTAACATATATTCAGGGTATGGTATTTTTAAAAAATTTAACATGCCTAATTTCAAGAATTTTGTTTCATAACTAAATGGCAAACAGTGAAAGTCAGAGTGATTTGCTGTAGTTTGTTTTTTTGACTATTAACCATATCGCTAGACAGGTAGAGTTATGTTCAGAATTACATCTAGAACTAGTGATAAACCACACCGCAAAACAATTTCCAACTGTTACTTCAAAAAAAACCTTACCAAAAATAAAACCGACATATAAATCTAACAACCGTTATATTGTAAACAATTTTACAACACCAAGTTATAGTCCAGCAACTTGGTGTTGTAAAATTGTTTACAATTGTCAACCCCAGTCCATCACCGGCATCTCCACATCATGACAACCGTTATATTGTGAATGGAGCTTTTGTGTAGATGGATCCTCGACGATCTTTTCATTTCTTTAAGAAAATTAACAGTGCATTACTCCCCCCACTGCCTCCCCCCTTTCACTCACAGTCTTATGAGCTCTATTTTACCTTCTTCAAGTGTTTTAGAGATATCCAGCCTGGAAAGATGTGCAAGCAGCAGAACTCTAGACTTTACGCTGTATGGTAAACAAAACGGGAGCTCCTTCTTCTTCTCGTTAACATTACCAAGTTCTCGAATAAGCTGCCATTTGAGAGAAAAATGTAAGATTGAGAGGTTTTTTTTCTTCT
The DNA here is from genome assembly GCF_035084215.1 of Heptranchias perlo. Taxonomy (NCBI): domain Eukaryota; kingdom Metazoa; phylum Chordata; class Chondrichthyes; order Hexanchiformes; family Hexanchidae; genus Heptranchias; species Heptranchias perlo. The sequence goes on from NC_090329.1 coordinate 110,645,045, forward strand.
AACAGAACGACTCTTACTGAACAAGAATCATGGAAACATAGAAAATAGGAGAAGGAGTAGGCCATTCCGCCCTTCGAGCCTGCTCCGCCATTCAATATGATCATGGCTGATCCTCTATTTCAATACCATATTCCCGCTCTCTCCCCATACCGAATGCCTTTTATGTCTAGAAATCTATCTAGCTCCTTCTTAAATATATTCAGTAACTTGGCCTCCACAACCTTCTGTGGTAGAGAATTCACCACCCTCAGTGAAGAAATTTCTCCTCATCTCAGTCCTAAATGTCCTACCCCGTATCCTGAGACTGTGACCCCTCGTTCTGGACCCCCCAGCCAGGGGAAACATCCTCCTTGCATCCAGTCTGTCCAGCCCTGTCAGAATTTTATGTTTCAATGAGATCCCCTCTCATTCTTCTAAACTCGAGTGAATACAGGCCTAGTCGACCCAATCTCTCCTCATACGACAGTCCTGCCATCCCAGGGATCAGTCTGGTGAACCTGCGCTGCACTCCCTCTTTGGCAAGTATATCCTTTCTTAGGTAAGGAGACAAAAACTGCACACAACACTCCAGGTGTGGTCTCACCAAGGCCCTGTATAACTGCAGTAAGACGTCCTTGTGCCTGTACTCAAATCCTCTTGCAATGAAGGCCAACATACCATTTGCCTTCCTAACTGCTTGCTGTAACTGCATGTTTGCTTTCAGTGACTGGTGTACAAGGTCACCCAGGTCCCTTTGTCATCAACATTCCCCAATCTATCACCATTTAAATAATAGTCTGCCTTTCTGTTTTTCCTTCCGAAGTGGACAACTTCACATTTATCCACATTATACTGCATCTGCCATGTATTTGCCCACTCACTCAACTTGTTTAAATCGCCTTGAAGCCTCCTTGCATCCTCCTCACAACTCACGATCCCACCTAGTTTTGTGTCATCAGCAAACTTGGAAATATTACATTTGGTTCCCTCATCCAAATCATTGATATATATTGTGAATAGCTGGGGCCCAAGCACTGATCCCCATGGTACCCCACTAGTCACGACCTGCCACCCCGAAAAAGACCCATTTATTCCTACTTTGTTTCCTGTCTGTTAACCAATTTTCAATCCATGCCAGTATATTACTGCCAATCCCATGTGCTTTAATTTTGCACACTAACCTCTTGTGGGACTTTATCAAAGACCTTCTGAAAATCCAAATAAACCACATCCACTGGTTCTCTCTTATCTATTCTACCAGTTACATCCTCAAAAAACTCCAGTAGGTTTGTCAAACATGATTTCCCTTTCATAAATCCATGTTGACTTTGTCTAATCCCATTGATATTTTCTAAATGTCCTGTTATCACATCCTTTATAATTTCCCCGACTACTGATGTTAGGCTAACCGGTCTGTAGTTCCCTGTTTCCTCTCCTTCCTTTTTTAAATAGTGGGGTTACATTTGCCACCCTCCAATCTGCAGGAACTGTTCCATAATCTATAGAATTTTGGAAGATGACAACTAATGCATCCACTATTTCCATGGCTACCTCTTTTAGTACTCTGGGATGCAGATTATCGGGCCCTGTGGATTTATCGGCTTTCAGTCCCATTAATTTCTCCAGCACTATTTTTTTTTTACTAATACTAATTTCCTTTAATTCCTCTTTCTCACTAGTCCCTTGGTTCCCTAGCATTTCTGGGAAGTTATTTGTGTCCTCTTCTGTAAAGACAGAACCAAAGTATTTGTTTAAGTGCTCTGCTATTTCCTTGTTCCCCATTATAAATTCTCTGGTTTCTGACTGTAAGGGAAATCAAATATACCCTGCAGGAAAAAGTGGGTACACTTCTGAATTTGCAGATGTAAAATATACATTTGCTGCAGCACTATTTTGTTGCAGTATGTGAACCTTATATGAGCACGTTTGAAAGGGAATATATATAAGGAATGTGATAAAACAGTGTTCTTTTCATACTGGGACCTGGCCTTACTCAAACCAGACTGGAACTCAACCCGGGCTGATGGAATTAAAACAGCTTTTCTCTTTCTTGACATTTTCAATCCAGTTCCTACAGGCCACAAGTCCACAGGATAGTTAAGCATTACCTGCCAGTATTAAGATAGTCACCAATGGCTGAAGTAGGAAATGGAATTGCCACTAATAGGGAGTGCTCTTCAGAGGCTGAGGTTTAGGCTCATTATTAAGGCAGTAGAGGAAGCTTTGTCATTAATGTGCTACCCATGCTGTATGAAAACCTCCATTTCAAATGGCCTGCTGACCCTGTCCCTCCCCCAAAGATTAGCTGACCTTCCACTTGCTACTTGGCCTTGAGCTCATACCTGCTCCTTACCCAAATAATCTCATCAAGTTTGAAATCTCACTGTCTTGGATTTGAGGTGGGTGAGGGTTGGAGAATCAGAGGCACAAACCCACATGCTACCCTGCCCTGGCACAGCTGGCTAACAATGATCTTACCTGAGGTATTTCAACATTGTCTGTCGGTCTCATGACTGCTTCTTTGTTACTACGTGGATCAAACTCAAAGGCAGCAGTCACTACCATTATAAGACCTGTCAAGTGAAGGAAAACAAGCAAGATGTCTCAGTATTGTTCAGATCTCTCAGTCAAGGGGAGGGGGATTGAAACCTGAATCAGAGGTAAATGGAATGAACATTTCACACTTGATGTGCATTTCATTTGTAACCTAAACCACAGAACCATGCAGCACTCAAGGCAGCCATTCGGCCCATTGAGTCAGCCAGCTAGAGCAGCCCCAAACTAATCCCACTACACACTGTACTCTAACTGTGACCTTTCGCTACTTCAAATATTTATCCACTTTTCCTTTAAAAGATGCAATGGTCTCTGCCTCAAGCACTCCCTGTGGAAAAGCATTCCATGTTCTAAGGAGTCTAGGCATAAAGAAATTTCTCCTAAGCTCTCTCCTGATTCTTACCAATAGTTTTAAATGGTTGACCCATTACTGATTCTCCAACCAGATGAATTAGTCTTTCCCTATTCACCCTATTAAAACCCTTCCTCATTTTAAAAACTTCTGAATCTCCTCTCAGACTTCTCTGCTCCATTGCAAGAAGTCCCAGTATATCAAGTCTCTCATGACTATATTTTCTCATCCCTGGTACTATACTGGTGAATCTACACTGAAGATTCTTTCTATAAAAGGGACATCCAAAACTACACACTGTACTCTAACTGTGGCCTAACCATTGCTTTGTACATGTTCAACATAGCCCCTCTGCCTATCCATACCTTTATTGACAAAATCTAAAATGCTATTGGTCTTTTTTTGCCATTTATCTACTTCCAATTGCACTTTCAGGGAATTATATATTCGAATCCCCAGGTTTCTCAGTTCATCCACACATTTCAGCGACTTTCCATTGAATATATACGCCAATTCCTCATTTTCCTCCCAAAATGGATTAATTCACACCTATCCACATTAAATTGTATTTGGCACTTGTCTGCCCATTCTGTTAATCTGGAAGGTCATCGACCTGAAACATTAACTCTGTTTCTCCCTCCACAGATGCTGCCTGATCTGCTGTTTCCAGCATTTGCTGTTTTTATATTTTTATATTCGTTCATGGGATGTGGGCGTCGTGGCGAGGCCGGCATTTATTGCCCATCCCTAATTGCCCTTGGGAAGGTGGTGGTGAGCCGCCTTCTTGAACTGCTGCAGTGGTGAAGGTTCTCCCACAGTGCTGTTAGGAAGGGAGTTCCAGGATTTTGACCCAGTGATGATGAAGGAACAGCAATATATTTCCAAGTCGGGCTGGTGTGTGACTTGGAGGGGATTGTGCAGGTGGTGTTGTTCCCATGTGCCTGCTGCTCTTGTTCTTCTAAGTGGTAGAGGTCGCGGGTTTGGGAGGTGCTGTCGAAGAAGTCTTGGCGAGTTGCTGCAGTGCATCCTGTGAATGGTACACACTGCAGCCACTGTGTGCTGGTGGTGGATGGGATGCCAATCAAGTTGTCCAGGATGGTGTCGAGCTTCTTGAGTGTTGTTGGAGCTGCACTCATCCAGGCAAGTGGAGAGTGTTCCATCACACTCCTGACTTGTGCCTTGTAGATGGTGGAAAGGCTTTGGGGAGTCAGGAGGTGACACGCCGCAGAATACCCAGCCTCTGACCTGCTCTTGTAGCCACAGTATTTATATAGCTGGTCCAGTTAAGTTTCTGGTCAATGGTGAACCCCAGGATGTTCCCCCAGGGGATTCGGCGATGGAGTTACTTTGTCAAGGGGAGGTGGTCATTGCCTGGCACTTGTCTGGTGCGAATGTTACTTGCCACTTATCAGCCCAACCCTGGATGTTGTCCAGGTCTTGCTGCATGCGGGCTCGGACTGCTTCATTATTTGAGGGGTTGCGAATGGAACTGAACACTGTAATCATCAGCGAACATCCCCATTTCTGACCTTATGATGGAGGGAAAGTCATTGATGAAGCAGCTGAAGATGGTTGGGCCTAGGACACTGCCCAAAATTTCAGATTTCCAACAACCGTAGCATTTTGCTTTTCTGTTAATCTGTCTGAGTGTTCCTGAAGTCTTTTCCAGTCCTCCTCACTGTTTTATCAACACCTCCTAACCACTGCCCCCCCAAAACAACTTTTGTGTCGTCAACAAATTTATGCTCCATGCTATGATCCATTTCCTGTTATACAAGAAGCCTGAATTTTAGTAACTAGTCTCCTGTGAGGCATCTTATTAAATACCTTCTGAAAATCCATACACACCATGCCTACTGAATGCTTTTTATCTATCCAATCAGTCACTTGTTCAAAAAATATTACCAGATTTGACAAACACGACTTGCCTTTAACATATCGAAGCTGGCTGTCCTTGATTATGCCATGCAACTCTAAATGTTCACTAATTTGATCTCGAATTATAGATTCTAAGAGCATGCCCACGAACAACATAAGGCTAATTGATCTATAGTTACCCAGTTTATCTTGCTCTCCTTCCTTGAACAAAATGAACATCGATGAACTACTCAGTCTAATTTGCTGAGCACACCCTCATGATCAGCTTTTTATAATTATACCATAACTCCAGGTGGGAGAGCTAAGTGGGGTGAGTAGATTTGTGCCAAAGATTCCGCACAATGTAATTCTTGATCTTAGCCATGCCAGTCAGTTGGAGGTGCAGAATGGAGGCCAAGTAGCACTATCCTCACCTCACCCCAGGGAGGAGAAAGTTAGTTGCTTTTTTTTTCTTAGCCATGTGCACGCCCTCACAGCAATCATGAGTGGTATCTGCAGAGGCCTGGGAGAAAGATCGCCCACACACCCTCGTAAAGTAATGTGTTTTGGGAGGAAAAGTAAGGAATGGGTGTAGACATTCAATGGAAAGACGCTGAAATGTATGGAGACCATGGGGGTCCAAATACATAATTCCCTGAAAGTGCAAATGGCACATGGTGCAGGGAGACCTAAAAGGGGAGAAAAATAACTTCAAATGGTGAGGAGAAGGGGAAAAGGAATTTTAAAAATACACACTGTAGAATCTAGATACTAGAATTCATTAACAAAACTCTTCTGGTTTTGAGAAACTGGGGCCTGTAATTAAACTCAATAAGAAGATATCTCAAAGACTAGCTAACAACGTAGGAAATCAAAGTTGTTAAAAATGTCAAACTTAATCACTTACGTTTCATGTTCATATTGGGAGTTCTGTTCATAAAATGCATATATAGCTGTGTTGTATGAATAAGAATCTGGTCACCACTGTATCGAACAGAACGGTACCACCATGTTCCCTTTATATGTAAAGAAAAATAAAATAAAATTCAAGTTTAATGCTGTATACAGGCCCACCACAGAAAAGACTGCAACATCCAAACAGCAGCTGTGTATTGAGAGAGACGGTCTGGCTTCAGATCTATAGACTTCTAACAAATCATCCAAGCACACAAGAGCAGAGCTGGTGAGAATACATGCTAGTGAGGTTCAAACTGAAACTAAAGACTCACCACAACCACTGGAAGGATCACCATGAATGCAAATCCATACACAGCCAAGACCTGCAAATTTAACAAAGGGGAAGAGTTCATATGCTATTCTTGTTAAAATTCATAATGTGCCCAAAGATATTAACTCTTTGTTTACCATCCTAAATTGTTATAAAAATGCAGAGATTTAAAAGAAACATCTACAAAGCCTGAAATATAGAGGGGTCTAGCCTCCTGACTATTTGGCTGCAATTTGAGACCCATCACTTAAATCTGCTAACACAAGGCAAAGGCATTTCAAAAGCACTCGACTGAATAATCACAATTGGATTGCTATCACTTAGTGGAGTGAACATTCTGCTTCCACTGAAATGCTAACGTGAAAATTATCAAACACACTTGAGAAGAACATGATCGGATTAGACATTTTACTGCTTATGTACAGCTATTTTATAACAACTTATTTCTCTGATCTATTTTAAAAGTATCTATCACTGAATAAAAGCTTCAACAATGACATTTATAATTCAGTTAAATCAACAGAATTTTACAGATGGATGGATCAGTTATTAAGTGCTCAACTCCTGTTGTTTCTGAATTACAACCTACCAGCATGGAGTTCTTCTGGTCGACAATCCATGATGGAAGGGCTATGCCAAAAGTTGTAGCTGAAACAGAAAACAGGGGAGTTGTGATTTATCAGGACACACAAAGCATCCCAATGACACAAATAACTGTGACTTGAGCATGGTTCACTGAAATACATTATCTTGACCCATATAAAGGATTCATTTCTATCCAGATAGTCACTGGCATCTCAAGAGAATCAAAAGTCCACTTGTTAGAATACAACTATGCAGCTGTACCAAAACGCATTGCAGTAACTTTAAAACAAATGTTAGGTACTCCCAACTCACTACAGGGCAATTCCCCACATGGTCAGTTGCCAATCACCATGACACGGACTTGGGCACCCGGGATGGAAGGAAAGCTTAGCACCTTGTCATAATGATACAGCAGAGATCAGGAACTTGCCACTGGGAATCATGAGCACGCACCTGCAACTTACAACTTTGTGACACAGAATCAGTGCCCTTAACATTTTTTAAAATTAAAAAGTACTGTCTTTTCCACCTGTGCTGGTTGGGAGAACCGACCTTTCACCTGTGTTCTAGGTTGAAATCTCTAGCCCAGACTGATGGAATTAAAGTTTCCTCTGTTTTTTCATTGGAAGGGTCCTGCACGATATGAGTCTGGGCAGTTCTACTCCAGTTCTGAGTGGGGATAGGTTTACAGCAGAAAACTGCCCCCAATTTGGAACTAATTGGCAATGTCACTCAGACAAGCCTAAGGATGGTTGGTGTAGCAAATGGAAAAAACGTCACGCTGGTCCAGTAGGGTGTGTCCTTCAGAGATTGGGATTACAACACATCATTGTGGCCAGAGTGGAGGGAGCCTTGCTGTGCATCTGGATGTGCTATACCTGACCCTGGGTGCCTAAAACTGAAGTTTTCCATTGTCCACAGGATGCACTGCAGCAACTCGCCAAGGCTTCTTCGACAGCACCTCCCAAACCCGCGACCTCTACCACCTAGAAGGACAAGAGCAGCAGGCGCATGGGAACAACACCACCTGCACGTTCCCCTCCAAGTCACACACCATCCCGACTTGGAAATATATCGCCGTTCCTTCATTGTCGCTGGGTCAAAATCCTGGAACTCCCTTCCTAACAGCACTGTGGGAGAACAGTCACCTCACGGACTGCAGCGGTTCAAGGCGGCGGCTCACCACTACCTTCTCGAGGGCAATTAGGGATGGGCAATAAATGCCGGCCTTGCCAGCGACGCCCACATCCCGTGAACGAATAAAAAAAAAGCACTGACATCCCACACCTTGATGAGCATAATTTTTTTTTTAAATGCCTGGCAGGGAAGTGACCTGAGCCAACACCATCGATAGGGCTGTATAACCAGCTACTGGGAGATGGGCAAAAAACAGTCCAAGATGGGACTGGAAGTATATTTTAAAAGGGTCAAACTGAAATGGATTTTCCAAGTATGAATTCCCAAGAAAAACTGTTCTCCTTAAGGATGGCAAAATACCTTGCGGACCATCTGGATTACCATATTCTTCCCAATTTTTACGAGACTCTTCATCTGTTAATCTGCAAGAGAAGAATTAGCTGTAATTTTTAAAATTGACATGTTTTATATTCCAGGGATCTGAAGCTGAAATGCGCATCTAGGGGGAAAAAAAAGTGGCATAAAATCTCAGGCAAAGCTTTAAAAATTAAACAACTGGATAACAACCACTTCTTTGGGAGGGGAAATAAAATAAAAACCTGGTACTGTTATTTTGTAAAAAGTGTTTGGAATTACTATAAAATACAAAATTGTATCCAGTCCAAATCTTCTAACATATCTTTCAAGCAGCTATTATAAAGAGTTGTGTTTTTTCAGTGGATTGATTTCTTAAACTGCTCATTAAGATACTCTTTGATATGAAATATGCTAACAGATCATCAACTTCCCAGTTTTAATCTTTGAGCCAATGAACAGGAACTCCATCTGGTTGTTTTTAGTTAGCACAACAAATTCAATATCTTGTGCAGAGACTAATTAGCATAAGGTCAACAGATGCTGAATCTAATTAAAACACACATTATTGTGTATTGATAGATATCAGAGTACATAAGAAATAGGAGCAGGAGTAGGCCATACGGCCCCTCGAGCCTGCTCCGCCATTCAATAAGATCATGGCTAATCTTCAGCACAGCTCTACTTTCCCACCCTATCCCCATATACCTTGATTCCCTTAGAGTCCAAATATCCATCGATCTCAGTCTCAAATATACTCAACGACTGAGCACTAACAACCCTCTGGGGTAGAGAATTCCAAAGATTCACAACCCTCAGTGAAGAAATTTTCCTCATCTCGGTCCTAAATGGCTGACCCCTTATCTTGAGACTATGGCCACTAGTTTTAGATTCTCCAGCCAAGGGAAACAGTCTCTCAGCATCTGTCCTGTCAAGCCCTTAAGAATTTTATGTGTTTCAATTAGATCACTTCTCATTCTTCTAAACTCCAGAGAGTATAGGCCCATTCTACTCACTATCTCCTCATCCCAGGAATCAATCTAGTGAACCTTCGCTGCACCCCCATTAAGGCAAGTATATCCTTCCTTAGATAAGGAGACCAAAACTGTACAGGGTACTCCCGGTGAGGTCTCACCAGAGCCCTATATAATTGCAGCAAGACCTCCTTACTCTTATACTCCAACCCTCTTACAATAAAGGCTGACATACCATTTGCCTTCCTAATTGTACCTGCATGTTAACTTTCTGTGATTCGTGTACAAAGACACCCAAATCTCTCTGACTACCAACATTTCTGAGTCTCTCACCTTTTAAAGAATATTCTGCTTTTATTGAATAGCAATTGTGTATTCATTCAATTACACAGCCACAAGTCTTAAAGGCCTTTCTCTCAAGTTAAAATATGATCAAAACACACCAGGGGCCAAGAGTTGCAATATTCCATTTATTTTAATCCAACTGTTAGTTGAAGGGACAGAAATGCAATTTAAGGTATGAATAATCTAATATCACCTGTGAATTAAGATTTTCACTGGTGGGAAATATGTTTGGTCAAAACTCTGATGATGTCCATTAAATAATGTATTACAATCCAAGCCACCAGTTTTCAAAGAAAAAAGCCTGAGGATTAAGGAACGTTATTCCTAAAACACTAGTAAAATCCTGGAATCTTAGGTACTTAAAATGCGATTCGACATATTCAGTCACTATAAACTAGTGGCCATGATTATAATACTGTCACTACAGCTACTGAGCATGTTAATAATGTCACAGATAACATCAAGCATAGTATCAAGGTCAGAAAGTACAGTAATGAAGAATTTACCAGAAAGATCCACATTTAGGTTTATTTAACAGTCAAGTAAAACAGTTGCACACATTTTTTTTTAAAAAGGTAGAATACAGTGTAAATGGAGGCCATTGGGTCATCCAGCACTTCAACATGGTAGTGTAGTGGTTATTATACTCTCTGGATTGCAAATTCTGTACGAGCCCAAATCTCAGTATAGCAAGTTGTGAAATTGAATTCAATAAATCTGCAATTCGTGGACTAGCACCTACATGGTTCAGCGAAGGGAATCTATCTGGCCCGGCCTACAATTGACTCAGCGACAAAAGAAAAGGGGCTACTACCACCTTCTCAGGGATACTAGGGCTGGGTAGTTAAGTCTGGTCTTGCTAGTGTCACCCACCTCTCAAGAACAGGTATAAAAATGTTTATTCCAGGACAGGATAATTGCTACAAAACTGCAGTTCTATTTCCTAAAGTCCGATTTGTATTATTGAAGGTGCTACTACTCACGCAGCATAGGCTTTTGCAATCCTCATAAACAGGACTTCATCGCCTCCTTTATCTGGGTGATGTTTGAGGGACAACTGTCGATACTGCTTTTTGATTTCTGTTACTGATGCTCCCTATATTAGGAAAAAGTAAACACACACCATGATTTATCCATGGGAAAACTTATTCGCCATCTCTTTCCCAACCCACAAATACAATAAAAGAATCAATTAAGTTGTTTGCCTTTGGATACAAGTCAGCAAAATTTTAAAGAGATGAACTTTGCATTCTTAGAGTCAACGGAAGTGCTATTCACTCATTGGATCAAGAACTGGAAATTCTGCATGTCCAGATTTTGTGCCATGCTACAAAGTTGACAAACTTTACACTTTTTAAAACTCCTGCAACTGAAGTTTGCAACATTGTATTACTATTGTTGTATTACAGTATGTCTGTCACTTTAGAGATGAGATGTTAAACTGAGGCCATGACTACCCGTTCAGATAGACATGCAGGATCCCATGGCCAATAGTTATAGCTCAACCAACACCACCAAAACAGATTAACTGGTCATTCACCTGATTGCTGATTCATCTGTCTACCAGATCTGGTGGTGCACAAATTGGCTTCCACATTTGCCTACGTAACAAGTCACTGCACTTCAAAAAAGTAATTTATGTGAAGCACTTGGAGATATTGCTCAGATGTGATAAAGCACTATATAAATTAAAGTCTTTCTTCCTTTTAAATAGTGCATCTTTCTCAAATGCTAGAAAATAGACAGTACAGGATAACAATATAGAACAGACTGTATTTTTTCAACTCCATGAGGTCCTCTGCTCTTCCTCCCCCCCCACCCCCCCGTCCCTTACCACCATACCACCCGTTAACTCTGCATGCCATGCTATAAATTCCCAGATGAAATCAAAATAAACATTTTAGAGGCAGAGTTTCAGCTTAATGTCAAAAATCTATGTTACAGAATATACAACCCAAAATTATGATTTAAATGCATTATCTGGTTACCAAAGCCAGGGTGGACTATTAACATTCTGATGCAACCAAATTCAGTTGAGAGCTGCTGGTTACTAAGTGTAGGGCACTATCTCACCCCACTTTAAAAGGCAATACTCATAGCACTGGAACCCACAGCAACATCTTCATACATCACTACCATAATTTAACCTCGTTAGGATTGTTGCAAAATTTTAGACTACTTCAAGAAAATCATTCCTTCTCTGTTCACCTTTGTTAATGATCTCCCTGAACACCAAATCTTGCATATGCTTAAAAGGAGTAGGTAACTATAGGTTAGTATCAATATCAAAAGGTACTCGTACAGTTTTCATCGATATCCACAAAAACAGTGGTATGTGGCGGACTGGGGGGGGGGGGGGGGCAGAGAGAGGGGGAGTCAGTTTTATTTTCAACAGCAATCTTCGTTTTATACGGCTCCTCTGTAAATCTCCATTCCAAGACATGCTAGCAAGATGTGTCAGGGCAGGGAACATACTCTCCAGCACATCCACTATGCAGAGCAGGAATTTGCTTTTGTCATTTGCAGATACCTTGCAACTATGGTGCATTACGCCACAAAAAATAGGATGCAGTTTCACTCGGAGTCCCCTCACATCGTGATTTCCGAGTCTTGGGTGCACCAAGGAGACATCAGGCACTGCACACCACCTCCCCCCCCACCACCGCACTTCCTATTGGGTCAGTTACAATGCAATATAGTATGAGCAGTGACCCCAGAGAAGACTTCTTCCCTGCCCTTAAGATCACAGAACTGGAAACGGAGGGGGTTCAAGTAAAGCCCTTATCATAGTACCATCACAAAATACCACTCTCTAACTGAAAACACAATGGATATTACTTACAGGGTCTACCCCGAGCACTTCATATGGGTTGTATTCTTTCTCTCTATTCTCTATTATTGAAACTTTGTATAAAAGACAGAAGAGTAGTATCCATCCGGAAATCAGTCCTATTTTTCTGTTTAAAAAGAAAAGAAATAATTAGAAAGTTCTTTGCAGAAATTTGTCTATATTTAATCTTTTCTTCAAAAAAAACATTTTTCTTCTCAGGATGTGGGTGACATTGGCAAGGCTGCATTTATGGCCCATCCCTAGTTTCCCTGAGAAGGTAATGGTGGGCTTTCTCCTTGAACCATTGCCGTCCTTGTGGCGATAATGCTCCCATAATCATGTTAGATAGGAAATTATAGGATTCAGAACCAGAGATGACAAAGTAACGACGATTTACGTCCAAGGCAGGAAGTTGTGTGACTTTGAAGGGAAAATTGGATGTGATGATATTCCCACGTCATTGCTGCTCTTGGTGGTAGAGGTCATAGGGGAGGACGGTGCTGTCAAAATAACCCTGGAGAGTTTCTGGAGTGCATCCTGTAGATCATAGATAACACAGCCACAGAGCGCCAGCAGTGGATATTGAGTCCAGTGGCATGGACACCAATGAAGAGAACTGCTGCGTTTTGAATGGTGTTGAGGTTCCTGAGTGTTGTGGCTGCACCCATCCAGGTGAATGGTGAATATTCCATCACTTCCTCAGGTGAGCCTTGTGGATGGTAGAGAGGCTTTGCAGTGTCATGAGGTGAGCCACACATTGCAGAATATCCAGCTTCTGCCCTGCACATTTAGCATTTGTGTTGATATAGCTGGTCTGATCACCTTCTGATCAATGGTGAAGGCAGCTCCTCTGATATTCAGCTCTTATGTTCATGCCTGGATCAAGGCGATGAGGTCTTGAGCCGAGTACTTCTGACAGAATAGGTGGTGGTGGTTCTGGTGAATAGGTGGTGCTTGATGATTCCTTCCATTATTTTACTGGTTAATGGGAGGAGGCCTATAGGCGGTAATTGGTTGGATTAGATTTATCCTGTTTTTTGTGGACAATGGGCAATCTTGCACATTGTCAGTGTCATTGCTGTACTGGAGCAGTTTCGCTAGGGGAGCAGCTAACTCTAATGCACAGGTCTTCAGCACCACAGCCAAGATATTGTCACAGCCCTTAGCCTTTCCTGCAAGTAGTGCACTCAGCTGCTTCTTAATGTCACATGGAGTGAACTGAATTGGCTAGATACTTATTTATTACAGTGGAGACTGAGTAGGATCATCCACTTAGCACTTTTGGCAGAAGATACTTGCAAACACTTCAGCCTTGTCTCTTGCACTCACATGCTGGGCTCCACCATGGCTGGAAATAGGGATATTCACAGAGCCTCCTTTTCCTGTTAGATGCCTGGTTCTCTGCCACTATTCTGAACTGGATGAGGCAGGGCTACAGAGCTTTGCTCTGATCCATTGGTGTGGGACCAGTGAGCTCTGTCTGTGGCCTGCTGCTTTTGGTGTTTTGTAAACAGGTAGCGTAGCCCTGTGCAGTAGCTTCACTATATTCATCCCCCATTCTAAGATATGCCTGGTGCTGCTCCTAGCGTCCTTTTACACTCCACATTGAACCAGGGATGGTCTTGTGGCTTAATGGATGTGCTGAGCCATGAAGTTACAGATTGTGGTGATATACAATGAAGCTGCTGCTGATGGGCCTATTTGTCATTCGTTCTTTTTGTTTATTCTCGTGAAAATAAAATCATCATGTTAATTTAAATTCACATCGATTACAAGTTGACTTAATAGGATTTAACTTGATCACTTTGTATAATGTGCAGGTCACACAACAGCCATCACCATACTGCACATTCTGAGATGGGAAAAAGAACAAACTTGCATTTGTATAGTGCCTTATCACGTCCTCAGGATGTCCCAAAGCGCTTCACAGCCAAAAAATTACCTTTAAAGTACAGTCACTGCTCTTATTAGGCAATCACGACAGCCACTTTGTGCCAGGAGAAAGCTTATATCCACCGGCAGGCGGGCCTAGGTTAAACATCTCCACCAAAAACACAGTACTTCCTGCACTAAAGTGTGCTCAAGTCCCATGACTTTCTGACTCTGAGGCAAAAGCACTACCAACTCTGACAAGCTAACGCGTGGGGGAAGAAAGCAAAAAACGAGCTTCTATAACCTCTCTAGCCAAGATAGAGCAAGAGAGAGAGCAGCTGTAAAAACAATTCCAAAGATTTAAGGTAATAAGAACTGTGCCACAGTGTTTGTGGACTGATGAATGGCTGCTACCCTGCAGTAAGACACAGAAGTGGGCCAGTAATTCGCTACACCAGCTAGCCTATTAGTGCATACATTTATATGGCCGGTGGGTGGGGGGAGGGGGGGGCGGAGGATTGGCGCAGACAACAGCTCACCATTACTGCAAAAAGAGAAATCCAAGTAGGTGAATCAACCTGCTCCCATCTTCAATTATTCGGGTATCATACGCTACTATTGTGGTGAGAAACAACAACAATTTTACCAATGGATTAAAAAATATTGACTGTATGGAGCCAAGGAAATACTTAAAGTCCAGGATTCACAAAGTAGTGGCTATACTACTGGACTAGCAACCCAGAGGTCCTGAGTTCAATTCCAAACTTGATATGTCATAAAATTAAATTCAATATACATGGTAATTTATGCAGTGGCACTAGAAAAAAAACAAAGTGACCATGAAAGTTGTCGGATTGTTGTAAAAACCAAACTAATTCACTGATGTCCTTCAGAGAAGGGAACTGGCCACCCTTACCATGTGTGGCCCACGCATGACTCTTAACACCCTCTCAGGTGCTCTAGCAAACCACTCAGTTGTAAAAACAGTTGTCAATCAAGAAGTCCACCACCTTCTCAGAGCAACTACAGATGAGCAATAAATGTAGCCTTGCCAGCACTGTCCGCATCGTGTGAGAAACAAAAAAGTGAACTTCATCCTCTCTGCTAAAAGGGATTTTCACAATAGTGGACAGTTACAGCTAAAGATGTATTAGGGAGTCCTAAAGAATCCTCAGACCTTATTAAAGGTAGGTTTAAACAAAAAAAAATTACAAATTCACATTTTTATATGACAAATCTATAAATTTGGGAGTTACAAGGAAAAGTTGTTAGAGTTATTACTGTCCTGAAAAGTTGATGACAAAATAAGAGGAAAGCAAAGAGATTGCAGCCAAATAACAGGAATAACACAATGCATGTGATTAGAATTGATAGTTAGGATGGCCCTAGTCACCAGTCTCTAGGGTGGAGAAGAAACAGAAAGCGAGCATGAGGGAGAGAAAGTGAAGGAACAAGAGAGAAAGCGAAGGGAGGAAAACATTTGCGTAAGACAGCAAAAGCAGGTACAAGAAAAAATGGAAAGCTACAGAGACAGGAGAGAGAGAGAGAAAGCAGTAGTGGAGGAAAAAAAGAGGCACAGAGAAAGAATAAGTACTTTTGAATCTTTCAGATATGACCATCTCTTGTGAAATGATGGTTCTTTGAATTTTTTAAGCAAATTATATTTTCAATTCAAATATGAATTGAATATAGCCCTAAGGCTCCTTCAATGTTTGAAAATGCAACTGGTCAATTAAATTCATGCTCAAAATTTAATATCTAATTAAACATCACATTCTATAGATTAGGATGACACATTAATGTTTTCTGAAATATTCATGTGAAACATCAATTAAGCTGCCATGTCTCATGTGTCCCACCTCCACTAATCTATGTCAGCGAGCTGCACTAAATTTGCAGTAATCACAATTATGAATTCTTCATTGTGCAGATCAACAACTTCAATTTTCAAACTTATGGTGTCCTTACTTTTGGGAATCTCAGAGTATTTTACAAGAGGGAGCAGAGGTGAGAAAGATTAAATGGGGGAGCTGAATGCACCAGAAAGGTAGGTTTTGAAGAGGTTTCTGAGAGAAGGGAGCGGGATAGTAAGGCAGAGTAGTTTAAGGAGGAAGTTCCAAAGAACGGGGGAATAGTAACAGAAGGACAGGCCCTCAAATGGTGGAGCAGAGGCGGTGGGGGAGGGGGAAGAAAGTGATGAATAGTGAGCCAGAGCTAGAGAAGTGCAGGCTGGAACATACAACTGGAGACTCAGATAAGGTGGGGTGAGAGATCTGAAGACAGACAAGACTTTGAAGTCAGTGTTCGAGAGGACAGGTGGCCATCACACATTAGCTGCACAAAACATCCAAGCCATCAATATTTGTTATGGCAACCATCACTGGCCAAAAGAATTAGTAAAAATACATGAAAATTGCACCAAACTCTATAGTTCAAAATTTTTTAAACCTTTAAATTATTTTAAATGGAACCTGTGGTGTGAATAGATGAGAGGAGTGAGTAATACACCTAGTTATTTACCATTTGCAATTAGGTATTTGAAGATGCAACACTTGTCCATTCTCCTTCCATTTTGCATCGTGTGAATGCGTGTGTGCACGCACGCGGTTCCTCAGTAATCAGAAACGCTAGTTCCTCTATAACGTGCATTTTGTATGAATGGTGAAGAATGTCCTCAAGAGGGTGTGCAGTAAACTAATGGCATCATTGGACAGTCTGATGCAGGAGTCTGGAAGCTTAATAGAATTGCAGAGAAACAGCCTCAAGCCTTATATTTAAGTTGGTGAAGTTTGTAAGTAGAAAGTCACCAGCGCTAGAGTCAGATATTTTCCAATGCGCTGGGTGCAGCTATCCAAATGACAACTGCCAAGTTTTAATGTGTCTTTTGTTTCTAACTCACTGTGCAGCTACTGAAATTTACATAGCCAATTTCTCTGGATGAACTCATGTTTCATGGTACCTATGAAATGTTTCCAATGTAACCATTAATTTATGAGTCAAGCAAAATCTGATCAATTCTTATCAAAGATGGCTATTTTTTTCATTAGGAATTAAAAGATTAAAGAAAAGATACTCACTTTAACGTGGGAATCGCACTGTGACCTGATTTTCCTGACCGTAATCGGTACCATAAGCACCTCCTATGTACTTTTCCTAATGTCTTTATCCTTCGTTCCTCTGCTTAAGAGTAAGAGAGAAAGTTACTTGCCCATACATACAAGAAACAAATAGTTTTTAAAATTCTTTCCCTTCAGACCCCAACTCTCCAACCAGGGCAGCGAGCAAATAGCTTCAAGCTCTTTGCCAATGCCAGACACACAGTGTCCTGCCCAGCAAAAGAGATTATCCCAATTCCTCAGACCACTTAGACATCCCCAGTGCCCTCTTGGCGAGATGAGAGTTACCTTCAGGCTCATCTGCTCTGTTCATTTTTTACCTCTGATTTGAGTCTCCTCCAACCCAAACCCCACCTTCCCCCTCAAGACAACTCAGATTTGGACCCAAACAAAATAGGGTAAATCAAATCAATGCCTTTCTACCCAACACTAAGCAGTAATGGTCCAATGCTCAGTAGAGCCACTCTCGGTCAACTAATTTTCTCATGTGGGGAGACAACAACAACACTTGACGGGCACAGGTATGGGAGGCGACAACACATTCAAGAACTTTGGAGGAAAGGGAGGTTGGAGATGGGGCAGTAGCTTGCAAGGACAGAGGGGTCAAAGGTGTTTTTTTTTGAGGAGAGGGGAGATGGCAGCAGATTTGAACGGGGGGGGGGGGGGGGGGAACACTACCTGAGGAGAGCGAACCATTAACGATATCAACTAACATAGGGGCCAGGAAGGGAAGTTGGGTGGTCAGCAGTTTGGGTGGGAATGGGGTCGAGGGAGCAAGAGGTGTGTCTCAAGGACAAGATGAGCTCAGAGAGGGCATATGGGGAGATAGGAGAAAAGCTAGAAAAAGATGTGAGTTCAGGGTTAGGGAGGAAAGTGGCAGAGGCAGCTGACCTGATGGTCTCAATCTTAGTGACAAAGAAGTCCATGGACTCCTTGCACCACTTGTTGGAGGTGAGGGTGAAGGGGGCAGGGAAGAGAAGGTTTGTAGTGGAGAAGAGGCCAGGGTTTACCATTCCAGGATGAACATGGAGTAGAGAGTAGTTTTGGCAGAGGAGAGCAGGACCCGATAGTGCTTTACGTGGTCCAGCCAGATCTGGCGGTGAATGGCTAAACCAGATGTCTGTCATAAACATTCAAATCTGCATCCCTTGGACTTAAGGGAGCGGAGATGGGAGCTGTACCGGGGGGAACGACCAGGGTGAGAGAGCGAGCAAGGGTTTTACTGAGGACAAGGGCATCAAAGTTAGAGGTGAAGGTGTGATTGAGCAAAAATGTCATGGTGATTGGAGGGCCAAATGTTAGACAGTTGGGAATTTGAAAGCACCTGGAATTCTACTCAATCATTCCAACAGTCAAGATCAGAGATTAGCTCACTGGAAATCACAAGCACAGTGTACTATGGCTCAGTGGAAAAACACACAAAACCATCAAATGGTACCAAATCACCTCCTAAACCCACTGTCGGCTTTAATCCTTACTTTTCTTGGACAAGGCAATGTACTCAACAACAAAAGTTAGAAAGAACTTGCATTTTCACTACCTCAGAACATCCCAAAGCACTTTACAGCCAATGAAGTACTTTTTGAAGTGTTGTCACTGTTGTAATGTATGAAACACAGCAACCAATTTGCACACGGCAAGGTTCCACAAACAGCAATGTGATAATGATCACAGTTTTTCAATTTTTTTTTTAAAAAGTGATGTTGGTTGGGGGATAAATATTGGCCAGAACACCACTGCTCTTAGAACATAAGAGCATAAGAAATAGGAGCAGGAGTGGGCTAATCGGCCCCTCGAGCCTGCTCCGCCATTCAATAAGATCATGGCTGATCTGATCCTAACCTCAAATCTAAATTCATGTCCAATTTCCTGCCCGCTCCCCGTAACCCCTAATTCCCTTTACTTCTAGGAAACTGTCTATTTCTGTTTTAAATTTATTTAATGATGTAGCTTCCACAGCTTCCTGGGGCAGCAAATTTCACAGACCTGCTACCCTCTGAGTGAAGAAGTTTCTCCTCATCTCAGTTTTGAAAGAGTAGCCCCTTATTCTAAGATTATGCCCCCTAGTTCTAGTTTCACCCATCCTTGGGAACATCCTTACCGCATCCACCCGATCAAGCCCCTTCACAATCTTATATGTTTCAATAAGATCGCCTCTCATTCTTCTGAACTCCAATGAGTAGAGTCCCAATCTACTCAACCTCTCCTCATATGTCCGCCCCCTCATCCCCGGGATTAACCGATTGAACCTTCTTTGTACTGCCTCGAGAGCAAGTATGTCTTTTCTTAAGTATGGACACCAAAACTGTATGCAGTATTCCAGGTGCGGTCTCACCAATACCTTATATAACTGCAGCAATACCTCCCTGTTTTTATATTCTATCCCCCTAGCAATAAAAGCCAACATTCCATTGGCTGCCTTGATCACCTGCTGCACCTGCATACTAACCTTTTGATTTTCTTGCACTCGGACCCCCAGATCCCTTTGTACTGCAGTACTTTCCAGTTTCTCGCCATTAAGATAAGAACTTGCTCTCTGATTTTTCCTGCCAAAGTGCATAACCTCACATTTTCCAATATTGTATTGCATCTGCCAAATCTCCGCCCACTCACCCAGCCTGTCTATATCCCCTTGTAGGTTTTTTATGTCCTCCTCACTCTCCACTTTCCCTCCCATCTTTGTATCATCTGCAAACTTTGATATGTTACACTTGGTCCCCTCCTCCAAATCGTTAATATAGATTGTAAAGAGTTGGGGACCCAGCACCGACCCCTGCGGAACAACACTGGCTACTGGTTGCCAGTCCGAGAATGAACCATTTATCCCAACTCTCTGCTTCCTGTTAGATAACCAATCCTCCACCCATGCCAGAATATTACCCCCAATCCAGTGATTCTTCTTCGAATAGTGCCATGGGATTTTTTTACGTCCACCTGAGCGCGCAGACGGGGCCTCGGTTTAACGTCTTATCCGAAAGACGTTACCTCCGACAATGCAGCACTCCCTCAGTACTGCAATGAAGTATCAGCCTGGATTACGCATTCAAGTCTCTTGACTCTAACTCAACTCACAACCTTCTGATTCAGAGGCGCGAGTGCTACCACTGAGCCACAACTGACACAAGACTGAAAAAGTACATCATTGTTACATATTCTGTAGAATGTTTGCAGTTCTTTGTTTTTATTTCATATTTGCATACGAGAATCTATAATCAGAGCCCATGAAACCATCCAACAGTTACAGGACGTTTGCGGCATATCACCGACTTGTTCAAACAAGTTCCAGTAGCATGGCGTAAGAACATAAGAAATAGGAGCAGGAGTTGGCCATATGGCCCCTCAAGCCTGCTCCACCATTCAATAAGATCATGGACGATTTTTGACCTCAACTCCACTTTCCTGCCCTATCCCCAATTCCCTTGATTCTCTTAGTGTCCAAAAATCTATCAATCTCAGTCTCGAATATACTCAATAACTGAGCACCCACAGCCCTCCGGGGTAGAGAATTCCAAAGACTCATAACCCTCTGAGTGAAGAAATTCCTCCTCATCTCGGTCCTAAATGGTATCTTGAGACTATGACCCCTAGTTCTACATTTTCCAGCCAAGGGAAACAGCCTCTCAGCATCTACCCTGTCAAGCCCCCTAAGAATCTTACATGTTTCAATGAGATCGCCTCTCATTCTTCAAAACTCCAGAGAATATGGGCCCATTCCACTCAATTTCTCCTCATAGGACAACCCTCTCATCCCAGGAATCAATCTAGTGAACCTTTGTTGCACCCCCTCTAAGGCAAGTATATCCTTCCTTAGATAAGACTACCCAAACTGTACACGGTACTCCAGGTGTGGTCTCACCAGAGCCCTATATAATTGCAGCAAGACCTCCTTATACTCCAACCACCCTGCAATAAAGACTAACATACCATTTGCCTTCCTAATTGCTTGCAGAACCTGAATGTTAACTTTCTGTGATGTGTGTACAAGGACACCCAAATCCTTCTGAATACCAATATTTCTTAGTCTCTCACCTTTAAAAAAAAATATTCTGCTTTTCTATTCTTCATACAAAGGTGGATAATTTCACATTACCCCACATTATATTCCATCTGCCACCTTCTTGCCCACTCACTTAACCTGCCATTTGCAGCCTCTTTTTATCCTCCTCACAGCTTACTTTCCCACCTAGCTTTGTATTGTCAGCAAACTTGGATACATTATACTTGGTCCCCTCATCTAAGTCATTGATATATTTTGTAAACCGCTGAAGTCCAAGCACTGATCCTTGCGGCACCCCACCAGTTACAACCTGCCAACCCGAAAATTATCCGTTTATCCCTACTCTCTGGTTAACGGACAGAAAACAATCCTCAATCCATGCTAATACATTACCCCAATCCCACAAGCCCTGATCTTGTATAACAACCTCTTATGTGGCACCTTATTGAATGCCTTTTGAAAATCCAAATATACATCCACTGGTGCCCCCTTATCTACCCTGCTAGATACATCCTCAAAAAACTAATAGATTTATCAAACATTATTTCCCTTTCATAAAACCCTGTTGACTAATCATATTATGATTTTCTAATTGCCCTGTTACTACATCCTTAATAGATTCTAGCATTTTCCCAATACTGATGTCAGGATAACTGGCCTATAGTGCCACAAAGATCAGTGCTTGGGCCTCAGCTGTTTACAATATATATCAATGACTTAAATGAGGGGACTGTGTGTAATATATCCTACTGGCCCTTTACAGATGTTAAGTGAAATCATATTGGACCATGATTTGCTGGTGCAGGGCATCAAACGGCATCTGCCATTAGTTAAACTTGCCCTTGCACGTTTAGGTTTTTAAATTTTTTGCCTGGCAAGTTGTTGAAAGTGTAAGATGATAACATCGCAGCAGGGAAACCAAGCATCTGGGACCTGAGTGAACAGGGCAGGCAACTGTGTATCTCATTAACCAATCAGATTGAAGGATTGTGAAATTAACAGCACAAGGACCGAAGTGTAAATTAGAGTGGGTGAATTCAATGTCAAATCAGGTACAAAAAGAGAAATAAAGAGGGAAAGAATGATTTTTTTTTCCTCTTTCTCTTAATCCAAAGGAAAAGTTTTAAAAAATTAAATTTTACATTTTTTAAATCTACAACAATTAAAACCTGAAGGAATGAGACTCCACACTTGTAATAGATATTTTTCAGTGCCAGAGGTGTTGACTGGCGGTAATTAACACAGCACATTGTTAAAAGGGTACTTGGACTGAAATGGACAAGACTTAACTTTCTGTGGTGAGTTTAGTTCGTATCTACCGCTCAAATTCAACAACTTCACGCCACTCAATGCATTTCAATGGTGAGGCAGACAGCGAGATGTCGTTTTCACAAAGCTAATGGCGAAGTGGCGCTTCTCGGACAGCAACTTTTGGATTTCCGCATTTAACTGCGCATCTGCCCCTCGCTTACAGTTGCTGTAGCATTTGCACATTAATAACGGTGATATATTAGCTATATTAGCTTCAACGTTATTTTGACAGCAAATTCTGGCCCAATGGTGTATTTCCCTAAGCGAAGGCAAGAAAGTGATTAAAGCTTCCTCTGTGAATTTGTTTTGGCTGTTATACCTGCGATGTTGTAAACAGGCAAAATAAAGCGCTCTTAAATTACCATTTATTGAAAACATTTCAGAAGTACATCCCACTTTTCTCCCTTGCTAATTATACGTGGAGCATCTATGAGGATTTTAATGGGGATCAGTCTAGCCTTTCTAGCCATCACGAGCTGATCAATTCCTTCCTTTCAAATGGGTTTTCTCACATCAGGAATACCTACCCAATTTGTAAACAATTTTACAAGAAACATTTGCCTGAGGAAGGAGAAAATCTCCGAAAGCTTGTGAATTTAAAATAAAATTGCTGGACTATAACTTGGTGTTGTAAAATTGTTTACAATTGTCAACCCCAGTCCATCACCGGCATCTCCACATCATGACCCAATTTGTAGTCAACACTGCAACAAGATGCCTGCTGCTCGGCCATTTCACAATACACTATTTTCTATTGCTCTTTGTGCTAGGTCAACAAACCAGTTTTTTTACTATCACTTAACAAAAGCACTTTGGCCTGGCTACCTTGTTCAAAAAAAGAGTGCAAGGATAAAAGCCAGTCAGTTTAACCTCAGTGGTGGGGTAACTTTTAGAAACAATAAACCGGGACAGAATTAACTTGGACAAGTGCGGACTGATTAGGGAAAGCCAGCACGGATTTGTTAAAGGCAAATCGTGTTTAATTAACTTGATAGAGTTTTTTTGATGAAGTAACAGAGAGGGTAGATGAGGGCAATGCGGTTGATGTGGTGTATATGGACTTTCAAAAGGCGTTTGATAAAGTGCCGCATAATAGGCTTGTCATTAAGATTGAAGCCCATGGAATAAAAAGAGCAGTAGCAGCATGGATGCAGAATTGGCAAAGTGAGAGGAAACAGAGAGTAGTGGTGAACGGTTGTTTTTCAGATTAGAGGGAGGTGTACAGTGGTGTTCCCCAGGGGTTGGTACTAGGACCACTGCATTTCTTGATATATATTAATGACTTGGAATTGGGTGTACAGGGCACAATTTACAAATTTGCAGATTACACAAAGTGGATTTGTGGATTACGCAAACTTGGAAGTGTAGTGAACAGTGAGGAGGATAGTGATAGACTTCAAGAGAATATAGACAGGCTGGTAGCATGGGCGGACACGTGGCAGATGAAATTTAACGCAGAAAAATCCAAGGTGATACATTTCGGTAGGAAGAATGAGAGGCAATATAAACTAAAGGGAGATAAAAACAGAAAATGTTGGAGAAACTCAGCAAGTCAGGCAGCATCTGTGCAGAAAGAAACAGAATTAACGTTTCAGGTCGAAGACCTTTCGCCAGAAGTGGAAGATGTTAAGAGAGTTAAAATTTTTGAGCAAGTACAGAGCCAGGGAAAGGTTGGGGGGGGGGCGGAGGAGGGTAGAGGAGGAAAGAACATACAGGATGGTCTGTGATAGGGTAGAGGGCACGAGTGATTACATGATAAAAGGGATGATGATGCAAGACAAGGAAGGTGGTAAATGGACAGGTTGAGAAACAAAAGATTGATCAGGAGTAGCTGTAAATCATAGAAAATTTACGGCACAGAAGGAGGCCATTCAGCCCATGTGTCCGTGCCGGTCGAAAATGAGCCACCTAGTCGAATCCCACTTTCCAGCACTTGGTCCATAGCCACGTAGGTCATGGCACTTCAGCTACACATCCAGGTACTTTTTAAATGAGTTGAGGGCTTCTGCCTCTACCATGCTTTCAGGCAGTGAGTTCCAGAACCCCACCACCCTCTGGGTGAAAACATTTTTCATCAGCTCCCCTCTAATCCTTCTACCAATCACTTCAAATATATGCCCCTGATTATTGACCTCTCTGCTAAGGGAAATAGGTTCTTCCGATTCACTCGTCTAGTCCCTCATAATTTTGTACACCTCAATGAAATCACCCCTCAGCCTCCTCTGTTCCAAGGAAAACAACCCCAGCCTACCCAATCTATCCTCATAGCTAAAATTCTCCAGTCCTAGCAACATCCTCGTAAATCTCCTCTGTATCCTCTCTGGTGCAATCACATCTTTCCTGTAATGTGGTGACCATAGAAACATAGAAAATAGGAGCAGGAGTGGGCCATTCGGCTCTTCGAGGCTGGTCCACCATTTTTTTTTTTATTCGTTCATGGGATGTGGGCGTCGCTGGCAAGGCCAGCATTTATTGCCCATCCCTAACTGCCCTCGAGAAGGTGGTGGTGAGCCGCCTTCCTGAACCGCTGCAGTCCGCGTGGTGGAGGTTCTCCCACAATGCTGTTAGGAAGGGAGTTCCAGGATTTTGACCCAGCAACGATGAAGGAACGGCAATATATTTCCAAGTCAGGATGGTGTGTGACTTGGAGGGGAATGTGCAGATGGTGGGGGGTTGTTCCCATGTACCTGCTGCTCTTGTCCTTCTAGGTGGTAGAGATTGAAGAAGCCTTGGCGAGTTGCTGCAGTGCATCCTGTGCATGGTACACACTGCAGCCACTGTGCGCCGGTAGTGAAGGGAGTGAATGTTTAGGGTGGTGGATGGGGTGCCAATCAAGCGGGCTGCTTTGTCCTGGATGGTGTCGAGCTTCTTGAGTGTTGATGGAGCTGCACTCATCCAGGCACGTGGAGAGTATTCCATCACACTCCTGACTTGTGCCTTGTAGATGGTGGAAAGGCTTTGGGGAGTCAGGAGGTGAATCACTCGCCGCAGAATACCCAGCCTCTGGCCTGCTCTTGTGGCCACAGTATTTATATGGCTGGTCCAGTTAAGTTTCTGGTCAATGGTGACCCCCAGGTTGTTGATGGTGGGGGATATGGCAATAGTAATGCCGTTGAATGTCAAGGGGAGATGGTCAGACTCTCTCTTGTTGGAGATGGTCATTGCCTGGCACGAATGTTACTTGTCACTTATGAGTCCAAGCCTAAATGTTGTCCAGGTCTTGCTGCATGTGAGCTCGGACTGCTTCATTATTTGAGGGGTTGCAAATGGAACTGAACACTGTGCAATCATCAGCGAACATCCCCATTTCTGACCCAATGATGGAGGGAAGGTCATTGATGAAGCAGCTGAAGATGGTTGGGCCTAGGACACTGCCCTGAGGAACTCCTGCAGCAATGCCCTGCAGCATTCAATATGATCATGGCTGATCCTCAATCTCAATAACATATTCCTGCTCTCTCCCCATACCCCTTGATGCCTTCTGTGTTTAGAACTCTATCCATCTCCTTCTTAAATATATTCAGTGACTTGGCCTCCACAGCCACCTGTGGTAGAGAATTTCACAGGTTCACCACCCTGAGTGAAGAAATTTCTCCTCTTCTCAGTCCTAAATGTCCTACCCCGTATCCTGAGACTCTGACCCCTCGTTCTGGACCACCCAGCCAGGGGAAACTTCCTCTGAACCCAGTTCTCAAGCTGTGGCCTAACTAGTGTTTTATACAGTTCTAGCATAACCTCCCTGCTCTTATATTCTATGCCTCAGCTAATAAAGGAAAGTACTCCATGTCTTCTTAACCACTTTATCTACCTGTCCTGCTACCTTCAGAGATCTGTGGACATGCACTCCGAGGTCCCTCACTTCCTCTACACCTCTCAGTATCCTTCCATTTATTGCGTATTCCCTTGCCTTGTTTGCCCTCCCCAAATACATTACCTCACACTTCTCTGGATTAAATTCCATTTGCACTTTTCTGCCCAACTGACCAGTCCATTGATATCTTCCTGCAGTCTACAGCTTTCACCATCAACCACACGGCCAATTTTTGTATCAACTGCAAACTTCTTAATCATGCCCCCTACATTTTAAGTCCAAATCATTAATATATACCACAAAAAGCAAGGGACCTAGTACTGAGCCCTGCGGAATCCCACTGGAAACATCCTTCCAGTCACAAAAACACCCGACCATTATCCTTTGCTTCCTGCCACTGAGCCAATTTTGGATCCAACTTGCCACTTTCCCTTGGATCCCATGGGCTCTTACTTTTTTAACCAGTCTGCCATGTGGGACCTTATCAAAAGCCTTGCTAAAATCCATGTAGACTACATCAAATTCACTACCCATCGACCCTCCTTATTACCTCCTCAAAAAAATTCAATCAAGTTCGTCAGACACAACCTTCCCTTAACAAACCTATGCTAACTGTCCTTGATCAGCAAAGGGATCACCCAGTCTGTGTTTGGTCTCCCCAATGTAGAGGAGACCGCATTGTGTGCAGCAGATACAGTATACTAAATTGAAAGAAGTACAAGTAAACTGCTGTTTCACCTGGAAGCAGTGATTGGGACCCTGGATGGTGGGAAGGGAGGAAGTGCAGGGGCAGGTGTTGCATCTCCTGCGCTCGCACGGGAAGATGCTGTGGGGAGGAGAACGGGTGTTGGGGGTGATGGAAGAGCGTTCTAGGGTGTTGCGGAAGGAGCTGTCCCTTCGGAATGCTGAGGGGGTGGAAGATGTGTTTGGTGGTGGGATCGCGCTGGAGGTGGCGGAAATGGGGGCGGACAATACATTGAATGTGGAGGCTGGTGGGGTGGAAGGTGAGGACCAGGGGGACCGTATCATGGTTCTGGGAGGGAAGGGAAGGAGTGAAGGCAGAAGTGCAGGAAATGGGACGGACACAGTTGAGGGCCCTGTCAACTACAGCGGAGGGGAATCCTCAGTTGAGGAAAAAGACATATCGGAAGCACTGGTGCGGAAGGTGGTATCGTCAGAACAGATGCGACGGAGATGGAGAAACTGGGAGAAGGGAATTGAGTCCCTACTAAAAGGCACAATTCTAAAAGGGGTACAGGAACAGAAAGATCTGGGGGTATATCTACACAAATCGTTAAAGGTGGCAGGGCAGGTTGAGAAAGCGGTTATAAAAGCATACGGGATCCTAGGCTTTATAAATAGAGGCAGAGAGTACAAATGCAAGGAAGTCATGTTGAACCTTTATAAAACACTAGTTCGGCCACAGCTGGAGTATTGTGTCCAATTCTGGACACCCCACTTTAGGAGTGTGATGGGCTTAGAGAGGGTGCAGAAGAGATTTACTGAAACGATTCCAGGGATGAGAGACTTTAGTTATGTAGATAGACTGGAGAAGCTGGGGTTGTTCTCCTTGGAACAGAGATGGTTGCATGGAGATTTGATAGAGGTATTCAAAATCATGAAGGATCTATTGTAAACAATTTTACAACACCAAGTTATAGTCCAGCAATTTTATTTTAAATTCACAAGCTTTCGGAGGCTTCCTCCTTCCTCAGGTGAACGATGTGGAAATGAAATCCTGAAAAAGGATTTCATTTTTCGAGGATTTCATTTTTTTTTGAGGATTTCATTTTTTTTTCAAGGATTTCATTTCCACATCGTTCACCTGAGGAAGGAGGAAGCCTCCGAAAGCTTGTGAATTTAAAATAAAATTGCTGGACTATAACTTGGTGTTGTAAAATTGTTTACAATTGTCAACCCCAGTCCATCACCGGCATCTCCACATCATGAAGGATCTAGACAGAGTAGAGAGAAACTATTCCCATTGGCAGAAGGGTCAAGAACCACAGGACATAGATTTACGGTGATTAGCAAAAGAACCAAAGGTGACATGAGGAGAAACTTTTTTACACAGCGAGTGGTTAGGATCTGGAATGCACTACCCGAGGGGGTGGTGGAGGCAGATTCAATCATGGCCTTCAAAAGGGAACTGGATAAGTACTTGAAAGGAAAAAAGTTGCCGGACTATGGGGATAGGACGAGGGAGTGGGACTAGCTGGATTGTTCTTGCAAGAGCCGGCACGGACTCGAAGGGCCGAATGGCCCCCTTCTGTGCTGTAACCTTTCTATGATTCTATGGCTACAGAAGGGCACTTTTATATTCTAGAACTGCAACTAAAGGCATATATATGTTTCTCTGAGTGTTGGGTGCAGCTAAAAATATAAGTGGCCCCATGTGACTTATTCTAGAGGCAGCAGAGACTAATTTTTTATGGGGATTGTGAACAGCCACCAGATCCACTGCTCCAATTCTATCTGGTTCAGAGTGGAAATGCGAAAGGGAGATAACTACACCAGGAAACTGGTATGGTGCAGCTCTCCTGAAGCCCACATGCACAGTATATAACGTCTTGGACTGCAGTGGTTCAAGAAGGCGGCTCACCATTACCTTCGAGGACAACTAGACATGGGCAATAAATGCAGGCCTTGCTAGCGACGGCCATACCTAAAGAATGAATATTTTAAAAAGTAGTTAGGACAGGCTGAAGATGTGCACCCATACTGTGACAAAATGATCTCCATAATTTTCCACTGTTGGCATCATTCACCAAAGATTAATGCTCACCGAAGTCTATTGTCAGCATGGAACAGACCTTACTGCCTGCATAAAGCTGAACACAAAAGCTTTCACTGAAGTATTTTAGTGAGCTTGAAAACCACTATATGCGAAAATTGCTGCTTTTAATTTTGAAGGGCATCTCCACATTGACTTCTGTCGAGTAATCAGCGCACTTGAGATATCACTGTACTTTGGATCTCCAACCAGTGCTTATTCCCTGAAGCATTTCTTAAGATACATTTAAGTTCACAAATATAAGGCAATTGCTTTACTGCAGTTTTCAGGCAACAATGTAAATCTCAACCTCATTCCAAAAGCCTGAATGGTCCAAAGTCTACAATAATTCCCTCAGGTCACAAGCTTAACATTCAATCCTTTAACTCCGATCAGTTATCAAACACACAGACTTTGTGAATAAAACTATTTTCTGATTAAGTAAAAGCAAATAAGAGCCTGAACTTCAAACACTCTGAATTTAATCCATGCAGACAAGATACTATGATGTTCCATCTCAATAAATATACGACAGATTTTAAACAAAAAGAAATCGAGTAGCAAATCACTATTCCTAGAAAATTAATTAGTGCCTACTTTTTAAAAACTGGGTGTATTCAATAAAAGTGAGAAAGTAAACACTCACATCCTCTGTCACAAGTTCACACAAGTTTAGATTTCTGCTGGATAAATTACAGAACTTGAATTTATATGGTGCCTTTTATGAGCAGAAGGTCAGATTGTTTTGCAAATGCCCTTAAGGAAAGTGGTTTGCTAATTAAATACAAAGAGAATAAAAAATGCACTAACAAATTCCAGCAAAGCTGGTCTCTTTTCTGCACCGTCTACTGGCTGGCAACAAAGCAGAATCTGGGGAGGAAAGACACGAGGTCACAGAGATAACCTAGAGTACATGCCGCACAGGGGAGAAAAACACATGTTTCTTAATTATTTCACTAACTACAAGCCTAGGAAACGACAATCGTAAAATATACAAAGCAGACCAGATCCATGTTTATCTGTGTAGATCACCTCTTCGTACCCACTTTTCTGTCCACTACTGCCCTCCCCCCTCCAAAAAATAATATATACTTTCCTCAAAGTTGTGAAATCAAGCATCTTTGCATTTTCTTCCACTCATAAAAGAGGGCACTGTAGTATTCCTATTGATCCCTAGCACAGGAATGCACATAGACTAATTGGCATTAGAATATGAATATCAGGCCAAAAGTCACAAGTGATGTCGAAAGTGGGAAGTTTTTACTGCTTTTGACTCCCAGTGCTTTTTTAAAAAAAAGCGAGGCACTGTTTTAACTTGGAAAATATAATTTCCTGACCAGTGTTACAAAAAAAAAGTTTGATGTACATGTTTAAGAAAACTAGTTGGTCTCCTGTGCCATTGCTCATGAATAAAAATTTAAAACATTGGCCCGGAATTTGCTCTCAAAATAATGGCTAGCCTAATAGCGCTCACCATTAATTTGCTGCAAACGGTAGAGGAGCTTCCGGCGACCGCACATGCGCAGTTAAATGCGGAAGTTCCTCTACCAGATGCCTGTTCATCCAGAAGCTTCACGGGAAGGAGATCTCGCTGGCTGACTCACCGGTCAAATGGCTGCAATGGCGCGAAGTTCCTCTCCTGCTCAGCTTGAAACAAGTTATTTTTGCCAGAAAAAGGTACGTCCAGTTTTTTTTTTGAGTCTTACCAACATTTTTTCACAGTGTGGTAAGTCTTAATGACTGCCAAACAACCTCCCTGGCACTGAAAATTTACTTTTACAATTGTAGAGTCTCATTCCTTCATATTTTTATTATTGTTGGACATTTATAAAAAAGTTTTAATTTTAATTTTTTAAAAACTTTGTCTCTTTTATTTCAATATTTCTTACCCCCTCTATTTTGCTTTCTGTAACTGATTTTACATTGAATTTACTATTCTAACTTACACTTACTTCCTGGTTCTGTGTCTGCGCTGCTCATTAACGATTCTTTAATCTGATTGGTTAAAAAGATACACCGTTCCTTGCCCTGTTCACACAGCTCACAGAGGCCCACTGGAGAACGCTGCACTTTTTTTGGCTCCCCATTACACCAAGTTGCTGTCCAAAATCTAATGAGCGACAGGCACCATTCATTCACCACTCAGCGCAAAATCTGTGCCATTATGTCACTCTCTCCTCATTTCCCATACACTGTCCCACTCCATTACTATGCCTCTCCTAGTCTTCTGTGTGTTTGGCTCCAACTCTTGTTCTCACTCTTTCTCTCTCCCTCTTCCTCTGTCTTTCCCTCTGTCTAACTTTTGTACTAATTGCCATGTTGGACCATAACCAGCTACAGTAATTTGAAGTATTTTCTTCAAAAGACACTTTTTCCTTCCCCAAGCTGTTTGAAGCACTGACTAAGAACTGGTGTTATCTTTGGTGAGTGTATTTTCAGCACCTGGGCATTTGATCCATTTTCCTGCCTTACATTAATAGCCACTTCAAACTTTATCACATTAACTATGGCCAGTGTTTGACATTTCAGTTTTTATTGCCTATGAACACAAACAAAAGATACTGATTCAAAAGATTCATTGTAGTCTTTGCTGTGATGGATTCTTGTTCAAATCTTGGACAGAATAGGGATTGCAGCTGATTTAAGAGTCCCAGTGGATGTCTTCATTAGCACTTTGAAGTACATCTTTCACTCAAAATTCATTAATGATTTCAGATTGTCTTTTCTTGCTTGAACGCAAGCACAAATGGTTTACCTATCCATCACCAGATCTAGCTGGATCATCCCATACACTATCGAGCCCTGCTCTCCTCTGCAAATATTGCTCACTGCATTACTCCAGGATCAACCTGGAATGCAAAGATAACCCCCAGCTTCTTTTTCTCCACTACCAACTCTCTTCTCTGCCCCCTCCACCCTCAACTCCAACAAGTGTGAGGAGCTCATGGACTTCTTTGTCACTAAGACTGTTCAGCTGCCTCAGCCACCTTAACTTCCCTTACTCATCCAGGCAAGCTTCCGCAAGGGTTCCCACTTCCTTTGTCCCGCCACTGGCGGCTGTGCCTTCAGCCGTCTAAGCCCTAAGCTCCGGAATTCCTTCCCTAAGCCTCTCTGCCTATCCATCTTCTTTAAGGCCCTATCTTTGACCAAGTTTTTAGTCAACCATCCTAATATCTCCTTTGGCTGAGTTTCAATTTTTGTCTGCTTACATTCCTTTGAAGCATCTTGGGACGTTTCCTACGTTAAAGGCGCTTTATAAATGCAAGTTGTTGTTACTTCAACTCTATCAGCAATAAAGACTAGGATGCTCAGTTAAATTCCACCACCCTATTCTAAACAACAGATACACATATTATAATTCAATTAGCAGTCGGTAGAATAAATTATACAAAATTAAAATCGAAATTACTAAATATCTAGATGAAGAAAAAATAATTAGAAGCAACCAACACGGATTTCAGAGAGGAAGTTTGTGCTCGGCAAAACTGATAGAGATCTTTGCAGTAACAGGTATGGTGGATGGGGTAATACAATGGATGTGGTGTACATGGACTTTCATAAAGTCTTTAACAAGATGCCACACAGGAGGCTATTGGAGAAGATTAAGGGGTATGGAATTAGGGGAGGGTAGCAAACTGGATTAAACACTGGTTAGAAAAGAGGAAACAGAGTAGAAGCTCAGGGCAGTTTCTCAGAGAAGGTAGAAGTGGATAGTGGTGTCCCAAAAAAGTTTGGTTCATTGTGTACATCAATGATCGGGAAATAGGGCTAAAGGAAGTAGTGCCCAAATAAGAGAGACAGCAAATAATTCGGAGGACCAAAAGAAGCTACAAAAGGATATTGATAAGATAGTGGAATGGGCAAAAATGTGACAGATGGAATCCAATGTCGGTAAATGTAACATGCTAACTTTTAATTTTTTTAAAACTGAAATGTATTATATTTGAATGGGGGGGGGGGGGGGGGGAGAAAAGAGAAGACTGGGTGGTGTGAAAGAGCAGAGGCATTTGGAGCTTAGGTTGACGGTCATTGAAAACTGCACCTCAAGGCCATGAAGAATGTTAATGGCAAACTGGATTTATGGCAAGACGTATATAATATATAAGTCGAGGTATAATGATGAATCTATATAAAACCTTAGTTAGACCACAGTTGGAGCATGATGTGCAGTTTTGGGCTCCACACCATAGGAAGGACGTTGAGGCAAGAGAGTGGGTACAGCGCAGGTTCACGAGAATGCTGCCTGGTGTGAGGAAATACAAATACAAAGCAAGACTTGAAAAATTGTGACTATTTTTGTTAAAACAAAGGAGATTAAGATTACAAAAGGGAGTGGACAGAGTAGATAAAAACAGACTGTTTTGAGTGATTGAGGGGTCCAGGACAAAGGGATATAGATAGAAGATTAAATGTACAATTTAGGACAGAGCAGGAGAAACATTTTTTTTTTAAAAAGAGACTGGTGAGGCTGTGGAATGCACTACTAGAGTTAGTAATTGAAGTAGAGATCACGTCAACAGTTAAGAATAGGCTAGATAGGTGGTTGAAGGAAAGGACATTAGAGAGATATTGGAATAGGGCAGGCACATGGGATTAGGACTACTGCTCATGTGAAGGATAAACACCAAGACGGAATGCCTGCCACCATAGCAAACCAACAAAACTTCTTTAGTATGCAATCAAGATCCTTGGTTTAAAAAAAATCAACTTCTTTTACAACGGTTTCCTGGACAAATTTCTGGATCATCTGCTTTTTAGTTCTGGGCAGTAGATGCTGTCTGGTTGATGGATAAATTTCATTAAAAAACTGGAGCCTTGCAATAGTCTTTGTGTCTGCATGTGCTGACGTATGCCAAAAGCAAAGTCTAGAGCAACACATTATGGTTCTTTGGTTTACCTGTTTAAAACTTCATAGATGTGGGAGTTCATCTGAAGGAGGGAGAGTAAAAGAAAGCCAAAAACTATGCTGTAAGTGGGCCAAGCTAAAAGGAAACCAACAAACTAAATAGAAAAAAGCTAAAGCTAAAGTCAGACTAGGGAAAATAATCCCGACATTCGAATGAAAAATTCCAGGATATCAATAATCTACATCAACCCTCTCATTTTACATTTTATGGATGACAATCCCAACAGGACTCATAGCAAAGATTGTCACTGGGCTTATTTAGTGCACTGGTATCAATATCCTATATAAAAAGACACAAGCCAGAAGACATCAGTGTTATGTGATACATTCCTTGTGCGCTGCTCTTAATTCATCACCTTAGTCTGTTCCGCTACCATCACCAAAGATAGATCTGTAACCACCAGTACTTCATCCTGGTGTTACACAGTCCAGATTTGGAAGCCCAGGTGCGATCCAAATATGGAAGAAAACTCCAATATATTATTCCTGGGAAATTTTTCAGTCTGGATAGACATGGCGCTGACTGAATGTAAATTTCATACCTCCCCATATCTCTATGGATATGTTACTGAAAACATCGGTAGCCATAACGTTCCACATAGTGCTGGATAATCAAAGCTGTATCATTTTGGCTTGAAATCCAATAGTAACCAGATATTTATACTTTTTTTAAAAATGAACACAGCATCAGCTGTCTATTCCACCTTCCTTCTAATCGTGCTCAAGACTCAACGAGTTTGTACTCATTGTTCTTAGTCCCAGTGAACAAATTTGAACAGTTACTACAATGTCCATCAGCTTCGCTAAAAGGGGGAGCAGCCTGTTCTGATGAAAGGTCAGCGAACTGAAACATTAACTCAGTTTTTCTTTCCACAGATACTGCCTGACCTGCTGAGTATTTTCAGCATTTTCTGTTTTTATTTCAGATCTCTAGCATCCGCACTATTTTGGGTTTTTTTGAGCATTTAATACCTAGTTGCATCGACATTATTAACAACATTTAGCATATTAAAGACCAATAACACATCCATTTTGAATACAGTGGGCCATAATTTGCAGTGGCAGGGCATCTAACGGCGTCTGCCATTAGTAAGACTTGAATTTGCATGTTTAGGTTTTTAAAATTTTTGCGAGGCAAGTTGCTGGAAGTTTGAGCTGATAACAGCACAGCAGGGAAACAGGGCATCTGGGACGTGAGTGAACAGGGAAACAACTGTGTATCTCTTTTGCCAATCAGATTGATGGATTGCGAAATGAACAGCACCAAGAACTGAAAAGGAAGTGTAAGTTAGAGTGGGTGAATTCAATGTCAAATCAGGTATAGAAAGAGAAATAAAGAGACGGAAAAGAAAGATTGGATTAAGAGAAAGAGGAAAAGTAAAAAAATAGATTAGAAAATGTTACATTTTTAAAATCTCCAACAACAATTAAAACCTGAAGGAATGAGACTCCACACTTGTAATAGTTAATTTTCAGTGCCAGAGAGGTTGACTGGCAGTAATTAACACTTATCACATTGTTAAACTGAAATGGACAAGACTTAACTTTCTGTGGCGAGTTTAGTTCGAAACTACCGCGAAAATACAGCAACTTCACACCGTTCAATGCATTTCAATGGTGAGTCAGACAGCGAGATGCCGCTTTCGCGAAGCTAATGGCACAGCGGCACATCTCAGACAGCAACTTTTGGATGTCCACCCTCACCTGAATTTGCTGTAGCATTTGTGCATAAGTAACAGTGAATGCCATTAGCCTCACCATTATTCTAACAGCAAATTCTGGCCCATTGTCAACGAGCGGTGAAGTCCATGCCTTAAAGTTGAATTCATGATGGGAACAGATACAATAGATGATTTTATAATAGTTGATGGGGGCAGGAGGAAGAAATGAAGAGAACAACACCAGTTGGTACATCCCCAAGAAACATGTGTATATGACAACAAATAATTCCAGAATTACATTCAACAGCTGGCAACCGGATGTAATGGAACCAATTGTGACCAGCCCAAATAAATGGTCTCAAATTAATTTGTGTGCACTAATGATCTGATAGGACCTTCTGCTCAGATCGCCTCATTATAACATTCATTTTTACATGCACCAAAATCAGCAAGAAGTAATCATCTCTGCTCAATGTGATTACCACTTTCGCAGACAGCTGAAGTGATGTGTTCGTCATTAGCACTGCTATGAAAAAGAGAAAACTTTTATTCATCTGAGGCTTTTAACAAACCGTTTTACACAACAAAAATTAACAGTGTCTATTTAATCATTTTCCTCTAAATTGCAACTCTCTGGATACTTGCTGGCTGTTTTGAGGACTACAGTTGGATTTTTGCTCTGTCACCACATCCCGCCCCAAAATAAACAAAAGGTGAAACGATAGCAAGAAACTTAATGAGGTTAAAGAGAAATATAATTTATGAGATTTCAATTACTAAACTTGTCTTCAGAAACGTCCATGTTCTGTTGTTCGCCCAATAGCTCAGCTAGTTCATGCAATGAACAGCTAGCCGGGGGGCGGGGGAGAAGAGTCAACCAGGGTTTTTAAATCACTATCCACCTGCTAGAACTGCGCATGCATGAATATTGGCTGAGCACAGGAATAAGCGTCCGGAGAACTCCCCTGCTCTTCTTCGAATAATGCCACTGGATCCTTTATATCCACCTGAGAGAGCAGACAGGGCCTCGGTTTAACATCTGATCTGAAGGATGGCACCGCCGACAGAGCAGCTCTCCTTCAGTACTGTACTGAAGTGCCAGTCTAGATTTTGTGCTCAAATCTCCGGAGTGGGGGCTTGAACCCACGACCTTCTGACTCAGAAGCAAGCGTGCTACCACTGAGCCAAAGGTTTATAGTGAATGAATCTATGCAATGATCAGCATTATACCTAGCTGTAGTAAAAATGGTAAATGAAATACTGGGTTATATTGGCAGAAGGATACAGTATAAACTAAAAGGTTGCATTGTTACTGTACACGGAAATACACAGACCCCATCTGCAGTAACGTGTGTAGTTCTAGCCACCTAAGAAGGATACTGTTGCTCCTAAGAAGAGAAGAACAAAGATGATTCTAGCGACAGGAAATTTAAGTTGATAGAAAAGATTAAGGAAGTTGGGTCTGTTACTTTTGGAAAATATGTGATTGTATTGCAGTTTTGAAGATTATGAAGGAATTGAAAAGAACTGATCCAGGCAAAGTGGATTCAAAAACACATGGGGTCACCGGTTAACAATGTGAATATCAGGAGTAAATAGGTGCGGAGGTAGACCCCATACAGGAAAAGAGGATATTAAGGGAAGGGAACACCAATGGAAGGATTGATGATATGGTTTTTAGTAAAAATAAAAAGTGAAAATGCTGGAAATCTGAAATTATAAAAATACTAGAAATACACAGGTCAGTCAACAACTGGAGAGAAAAGTTAGGTTTACATTTCAGCAAGGACCTCTCTACAGAACTGAAAACTGGAAGATAAACAATGAAATTAACAGAATCAGATTAAAGGGAAGGGGGTTCTATGAATATCTATCAGTTTCAAGTGCTGGAGGATCCTATCCGAAATGTCAACCGGTCTTCTCGATTTAGATTTCCAGGTTTTAACTTCTTATTTCTATTAAAACCCGTATCTCTTACCATGCCATCGATTTTCCTTCCCTTAATCTCTGCTCCTCTTCAATGACCATCTCCCTGCCTTGTAAAGCACCTGACACATTCTTCTAGAAGAGTGCTATACAAATGCAGGTTCTTGTCAACTCCTGTGACAAGAGCAGTCACCTGTTGATCACAGAAACAGTGACGCACTGCACTCACCAAGCAATATAATCCTCCAAGATCAGTCGCATATATATTATGACATTCCTCAACTTGGGCATGTAACAGGCCATATTTGCTCCTGTTAATGTCTAAAAAAAATCTAAATGATGGACGAGCAGCACAATCCCCAGACTGTCCTCTTCTTAAAATAATTATTTCTACTAGTTGTAGACTAGAAATTTGCAATGCAATTTGTCTAACCAAGAGAGGTTGATTATTCCCCAATGCATTTTAAGTTTTCCAACACCTAATAAAGAAACTAATGGGTTCTTATGCCCCAGTGTACAGGTGACATTACTGGATATTAGGCTCTACTTTTAAGAGGTTAACAAGAACTCACCGCTCCAATTCCTGTGCCCGTGTGAATATACGGTAATCAACACAAACAGGAGGAAAACAAACCAACCTAGATATAAGGAAATTTGCAGGAACGTTTGATAACTTTGAGTTCCTACTGAATTCAAGCACATTGAGATTCATGGAATTCTAAATAACAATTTATTCTACGAACAGAAATCATTCCACTCACACACGATAAGCACACCAATGGCATATTTACACTCTGAAACCACTTCACAAAATGGTCTGGAGATAGTTGCTTAACGATTCTAGTTTTGATGCAATGTAGCAAAAAGATATTACTCGTCAAACTCATCTGCCAAGACATACGTTGCTTCAGATCCACTAAGGGCAGTACTAGCTCTCCCTGATACTTCAATAAGAATCCCGGGGTTTAATTCAAGTTATAAAATTGAGGCATTATTTCAAAACTTATGAAGTATCCCCCCCACAGCAATACAGTATGTGACATTGGCCTATTAGTGGCTTTAGTTCTTGAGAGCAATATGTCAATTTCAATGTAGTTAAAGCCAAAAAAAAGGTTAAAATATACATGGTAATCTGAGAGGAAGATGGTTCATGATACCTATACCGAGACAAATATTTTAAGTATGCATCATTCACCACTTCATAACCATACAGAAGTGTAGATGAGCTTGGCTTTGACTTGAGGCAACAGTTCAACCAGCTGTGAAATTGTTCTGTATGTCTGTGCAGACATTACATTGGGATATGGGATTCATAATGAAATGGGGGCATGGGATCACTTTTCAAGCACTGCACTTAGTGAATCGACAGTTGAACTTTTCTAAATTATTTGTATCCCTGGATCTAATGTTAGAAAAGGATCACGAAGATTCAATTTATTTATACTCTAACACTTACAGAAGGCAACTTTAACAGTGTATGTACAAATCATAATTTTAACACTAGATTTTAACCTGGTACTGTTCCCTTCATACATTCCCTTGATGGGATAGGTAAGTGGTCAAACCTCTCTTCCAAATAAAGTTTGGATCTGAATTTCACCATATTAAAGTTGCTACACAAGTCATTTGATGGCAAAAATCACTTGTGTGTGTAATCAATCATTGATTGAATACCATTGGCTACTTGATATGACAAATAATAACCCAAAACAATTAGAAAATGAAAAAAATTCAAGTGACTATGTTGAATTTGTAATTATTTTGCCAACCATAAAGCTATCAAATCTGATATTTCATATTAAAATGATGTCCTCCACAAAGTATTACTAAATAGAAGGATATGCAGATAGGGTTAGATGAAGTAGGGTGGGAGGAGGCTCACGTGGAGCATAAACTCCGGCACAGTTGTGCTGGGCTGAAAGGCCTGTTTCTTTGCTGTAAATTCTATGTAAAAATGCAAAAGCTAAATGGCCTCCACCAGTAGCCTGTATTTTGATTCCCATATAAGCTTTACTTGCTTCTCACATTAAAGCCCTAAAATAAGTTTCAAATGCCATCACAGTCCATTAGAATCAGTTGCTGGAAATTTATAGTAACACTGAAGGTCCATCAGCATCTGTAAAGAGAAAAGTCAGCTTAATGTTTCAGGTGCAACTTTCATCAAACTGGAAACCAGTTAACATGTCTTTTCTCTTTACAAATGCTGACCAACCCGCTGTGTACTTCCATTATTTTCCATTTTTATTTCAGATTTCCAATTTCCAGCATTTGCAACTCTTATTTCAGTGTCCATACAAATTAAATATGTAAAACGATTGTTTTGATTTCTGTTTAAGCCGAGATAACAAGAGAAAGGCGAATGTAACGCCACTTTGTGAAAAGGCTCAAGTGCATTAAAACTCCAGGACAATAAACATATGGTGTAGCAAAAAGTAACACAAATGCAGCAGGGACCATGAAAACTGGCTGGAAGGTTTGTTGAGTAACACCACAATTCTCCCCCCCCCCCCCAAAAAAAAAAGTAGAAACATAATTTCGCAGCTCTTTGGAACCAAATGAAGAGTTAATAAATTTGCATTGTATAAGACAACAAGTCGCTGCTTAAATAAATAAAATTACAACACTATGGTCTAAATCTAATTTTAAAAATACACCCATAAAACGGAAGCAGAAATCTCAACAGCCACAGATTATCCATCCAGAAACTTTTAGATTGCACTTCGTGTGGGATCAACACCCCGCGGGGGCCGTTGTAATCCTCCCTCCTCTTTCCCCCCCCCCCCCCTTCGCTGAAGCGGAGCAGGCCCCACAACATAGGCTTTGCTTTGGGAACTCTCGCGGAATGTGTTAGGCAGGCAGCATGTGCCAGTGTCCAGGGACTGGCTAGGGGGAGGGGGAGGAGAGAGAGAGAGAGACTCTCTCTCACTGTGTGTTAGAAAAAAAACTGTTTGCATTTTATTATTCATTTTAAGAACAAACCTCCCCCCCACTCCCTCCTCCTGCTCCCTCCTGATGGACTCACCGTCGTTCTGATCTTTGGGCCAGAGGTAAAAAGTAGCTGGGATGACGAGAAGTCCCACGAACGACGTGAGGAAATAGAAAGAGGTATTGCCGCTGTCATCGTACTGGAACTGCTGCCCGGCCATTGCTGCTTGCTTGCTGCTCCTCCGGGCCTCGCTCACTCTGCTCAGCACAAGCACGGACGTGGCACTGCGCACGCGCAGCAAGCGGCGGCGGCGGCGGCGGGCGAGGCGGCGACGCAGCGCCGAGCACGCTCTGGGACAAGGGTCACGTGGTGCCGCGCGCCCGCCGCCCGCTCGCTCGCCCGCTCGAGCCCCATGTTTTAATTGTGAAGAGAAGTTGGAAGTTGCCGGGTGTGGTCGAGGGACATTGTTTTTTTCTTCTCTGCCCGGTTGAATGGCAAGAGAGTGAGTTTAGATTTGGCGTGTGAGCTGATGATTGTAATCGGATTGTTTAATATAATGTAATACGAACGGGTGTCAACACACACACACACACACGCGTATATACGGTCACACTTCGCTCACCCCTTCCATCTCCTCGCATGCTGCCTCTATTGTACGTGCCAAGTTTGGAAAAACTAGCCACTAGCTGACCAACAACGTCAACAATTCTGACAACCCAAGAACATATCTGAGATTTGGGAACAAGTACAGTTACACAAATATTTGTAACTTAAGCAAAAGCTATACCCAACATTCCTAAACATCTATCGGGGGGGGGGGGGGGGAAGCAGACATACGTGAAAAGCTGAATGGGAAATCCAAATGTTGAATTCAAAAACTACATGGTAAATTTTGAATTTTTACATTGAAAACGATCCATTCTGGTTCATTTCAAGCACTTTCATACTTCATAATCAATAGTTTTTTTTTTAAAAAGGAAAAACAAAGCGACATTTTAATTTTCAACAGAGTAAACAGATCATTTATCCAAAAGTTACCATAACAGTCACCCACATACATTCTCTCAGTTCCACAAATACTCTCTATCCCCCTCCAGACCCTGTTCACAGTGACAATGTATCCCAACCAACTCTACCCTTTCACACAGACACTTTTGTCTCTAACCCTCCCAGTTCACAGGAACAAGAGTAAGCCATTTAGTCCCTCGAGCCAGTTCCGCCATTCAATGAGATCATGGCTGATCTGTGACCCAACTCCATTAGCGCCATATCCCTTAATATCTTTGGTTAACAAAAAATCTATCCAATCTCAGATTTAATACTGGCACTCTTGTCCCTCTCCCTTATCAATCCAACCTGTCATTCTCTCCATCCAACCAAGTTAAGCTGTTACTCTTCCCTCCCCCCCCCTGAACATGCTCTCCATCCAACCAGTTAAGCTGTTACTCTTCCCTCCTCCCAGAACATGCTGGCATTCTTTGTGCCCTCTGATTTCATGTTAGCGTCCCCTCTCCCCACTCCTACTCAATTAATCCTGGCACTGTCCTTCCTCCCCTACCTCAAAGTGCCACTCCCAGCTTCTCCCTTTCCCCCCAAACCATCACCCAGATTCTGACCCCTTCCCTCTCTCCTTCATTACTACCCATTTCCCTTTTCCCTTTGTGTCACCCATTACCTCCCATTTCATTGCCATTGATTTCCCCCTTTCCTCCCCTTCCCCTCCCTCTCTCCCTCACTGTCATCCATTCTCCCATCCCATCTCCAATCACTGCACCCTTGCCATGCATTATGCCCTTTTCCCTCCCTTGTATTCTGCCCTTCATCTCTCCTCCTCTTCCTTTACTTTGTCATGCAATCTCTCTCTCCCTTCCCATGCCATCCTTTCTTCCCCACTCAACCTATCTGAGGCCACTGGCGAATGCACCAGACAGGTTTTGCATCTCTTAGCGCTAATGGCCAGGGTTTCTGCCTCTGTGCACCTTATAATCCTGTTCTGCCAGTGTACAGAAGCAGCAATCCGGCCATTACCTCTGGATATGGCATGAAGAGGAAGAGCAGGATCTGTCCGATGCATTAGCCATGGGATTCAGGATCAGCAGGATACAGAAAGGAAGGGGTGGTAGTTATACTGATTTATATCAGGCTAATAGAGACCTCCTATCCCTCCGTTTCAACCTGATCACTTACCTGCTGAAGGCCTCAGCCTTGGCTAAAGCTTTCAGTAAAATAATTGCTGCCGTCCTCTGGACCCTGTAAACCCTTTCATCTTTGCTGCCTCCCTCTTCTGATCCTGCTACAGCATGTCTGGATCTTCCTGGGGGTTAATGGTGGGCTTCCGCTTGCTGGTGTGGATCCCACCATGAATTCTATAATGACCCTCGACCCCAGAAACTGGGCCAGGGTCATTGGAAAGTTGAGGCAGCAGGTGGAACTCCCATCCAAAACTTGTAAGGTTGGGAAAAGTAAAATCCTTCCTCATATTTCTGAAATTGCTAGGACGGTAGAAATGTCGTAGTAAGATCACGATAGATACAAATGAGGAAAGCCATTT
Organism: Heptranchias perlo; assembly: GCF_035084215.1. NCBI lineage: Eukaryota > Metazoa > Chordata > Chondrichthyes > Hexanchiformes > Hexanchidae > Heptranchias > Heptranchias perlo. The sequence goes on from NC_090329.1 coordinate 110,688,092, forward strand.
GTCCCATTTTAGCTCATTCTTTCAACAAGAACCCTATAGTGCCCCCATTCACATAAACCAATTATTTCTTAAATGGATTTTAAGGTTTTCATTTCTACTATTCTACCCACAAGATCGTACCAGGCCCTGTGAAGAATTTCCTGATATCAATCCTAGATTTGTCTTTCATTACTTTGAACCTGTACTGCTTTCCCCTGATGTCATTGTATAATTTGAAGAAATGTTCCAGATTTATTTTTTCTATCCTGTTAGTTATTTTATGTACCTTTTATAAGGTCACCTCTCAGTCATCTCCTTTCAAGGTTGCAAAGTCCAAATTTTTCAAATCTTTCCTCACAATCCTGATAATTCAGTCATTTGGTGCTACAGAGCTGTCTCTTGGCTCTTTACACTGTATTCAGAGCTTGAATGTCTCTGTTACAAGTTTTAGCCTTGCCGTAGATGTTCTCTCGGGTACAGCGGTTCTGTCATTCCCATAAATGTTCTAAACATCTTACATTCTGGAGTGTGCCATACTGCCTAATATCTGTCTATATGGTCGCATAACTCAGGGGTGTAACAATAGCTTGTGATCTGAGCTGGATATTATATGTCTTTCAGATGTGCTTTCATGTGCATTTCTCCAATCTTCTTGAAGGCAGACTGAGAAACCTTTGTGAGATGGGGCCAGATACAAATCATTAAGCTGCTTTATTTCACAGGCAACAAGTGCATATATAGAGTAATAGTCAAAACAAATTCCACCTACTTAACTCAATCTCACTTTTCTCCTTGGAAAATGGGGGAGGGGTTTGGGGACATGGACCCTGTCCCTTTGGTGGGTTGACTTATTTGTTTTTGACATGCCTTTCTCTCTAGACTCTCATTGAAACATACAAGATTCTAAGGCGGCTTGACAGGGGAGATGCTGAGAGGCTGTTTCCCCTGGCTGGAGAGTCTAGAACTAGGGGGCATAGTCTCAGGACAAGGGGTCAGCCATTTAAGACTGAGATGAGGAGGAATTTCTCCACTCAGAGGGTTATGAATCTTTGGAATTCTTTACCCCAGAGGGCTATGGATGCTCAGTCGTTGAGTATATTCAAGACTGAGATCGATAGATTTTTGGACTCTAGGGGAATCAAGGGATATGGGGATCGGGTGGGAAAGTGAGTTGGGGTCAAAGATCAGGCATGATCTTATTGAATGGCGGAGCAGGTTCAAGGGGCCGTATTGCCTACTCCTGCTCCTATTTCTTATGTTCTTATATAGACAACTTCTAATTGCAAGACCGGATCTTCTGAATTTTAGCATCCAGCTCCAAGCCAAGAGTTGTGTTCAAAACTGACTGTCTCCCAAACATGGATTTTCCCTTTTCTGTTAATTCTGACCCCAGGAAGCAGAGGGGTGGTATCTCGGACACCTTTCCATACAGGAATTCACCAGCAAGCTTGTCAACCACACAGATTGCCCCGTCTCCAAGCAGTATATTCTACCCAGACATCCTATGCCCAGATGAATAGAAATGTCCTTCCCACAATGTGTGTATTAGTTGGCCATCTGTGATGAGATGACAAACTGCTTAACATCACTGGTCATCCTGATAATGGGCCTGGGATGAGACGACATATCTTCGTTGTATTAGTTTGAAATTTTCCACACCACCTGAGGAAGGGGGAAGCCTCCGAAAGCTTGTGGGATTAAAAATAAAATTGTTGGACTATAACTTGGTGTTGTAAAATTGTTTACAATAGTTTGAAATAGACTTTGAGTTATGATATTCCCAAAGATGATTCATCTGGCTTCAATACACATTATTCTGTGCCTGCAGTCTGCGGCCTTTTTGTTTTTAACTTGTGCAAGTTTACTTTGTTTTAAAACACAACCCGTAAACATAATTCAATCCCAAAACCCTTTCCAAGAAAAAAAAGGTAAAAAATCCTGAAACATGACAGTCTTCCATGTGACAAAATCAAGGTTTGTGTAACGTGTAATATGACTGGAGCACTGTACAATTTAAGCATGACTTCCTCCAACTTGTACTCTACAGTTTGGACAATTGGGAGCTAAATTGGGCCTCGTAGCGCCCGTTTTGTAGGCACTACACGGACACCTAAGCCCCGAAAATGGCATCCAAGATGCACGTGTACACTTCCGGCATGTCGTGCGCAGGACGCCATATTGGTAAAGATGGTTCACCTAACGAACGCCAGAAGAATGTAGGGTAGGGTGATTATGACGTAAATCAGTGTGCAGTGCTGATTTGAAGCAGCCGGCAGCATTTTCAAACTCCCCGCTCCAGCCAATGCACTGTCCTAACCTCACACAGCTGAACAGGAGTTAAAGGGCATGAAGGACTCCCCACCAGAGCTATTTAATGGGAGCATGCAGTTAGTTGCTGGACTATTTATTCTGGCTGCTGGTACAATTGTGGGTGTTTGTGAAAGTTTCCATATTCTATAGAGAGTGGTCTGGCTGGTCTTGCAGTACTGTTAGTGGCATTTAAAATAGTATGCTGACCAAAGTTGCTTCCAGACATGGATGGTCTGCTAGGGCTTCCTCTGGGAATTTAACATGACAGGGAGCATGCAGAGAGGCCACACGGAGCAGGACAAGCTGCCAGAAGATGGAGGAGGAGGAGGAAGAAACGGAGGAGGAAATGGGGGAGGAGGAAGAAGAAACGGAGGAGGAGGAGGAAGTGGAGGACGAGGCAGGGAGGCAACAAGGTAGTCAGGCCCTGTCTGCCAGGGTTCTGTGTGATCAGATTATTAATGAGCGATACCAGTAACCTCAACGACACCTCCCCATTCACCAACAGTCCCACACTCCTTACCTTTCCTCTCCCACATGACCATCAAATCATCCTCCTTGTGATTATACATTGCTTCCTCCCTCATCTCATAGCAGAAATGAAAACCAACATCAAATACAAATTCGTAACCACATTTATAGATTTGCACATTAAATAATTGAAACAACCAGATACTATTCACCCTTGTACATTCCCATAGTGCCTGTCTTTCGAGTGCCTTTTCCTTTCCTAGTGCTCCAACAAGGTGCATCCCCAATGGCTGGAGCATGGGTGGTGGAATGCTGCTAACCTTCAATTGAGGGGCGTGCAGATGGCCATGGAGGCTGACCTCGAGCCGCACTGGGCCGGGAGGGCCCGGCTTCAGACTGCACCATCTTGGCCTGGGCTGCAGCAGTCGGGCCTGGCTGGCTGACAGGCAACAGCAAGAGCACTGGCGGAGTGGCAGGGGTGGAAGCAGGAACGCTGTCATCCTGAGAGAGGACAGCAGGTCTGACTGCCATGGCGCCACTGCCACTCTCCCAGGGCACCGCCTCAGCAATCCTGGTGATCTGCTGGAGAACAAATTGCTGGACTGCTGTGACGCCCTGGAAGCCCCTTTCAACAGTGGAACCCAGAGTTACAATAACAGCAGTCTGAGCTTCTGAGGCAGCAATCAGACCTTGGATGGCAGCTGTTTGTGCTGCAATGGAAGCTGTGACATCAGTCATCAGACGCTGCATCATGGCGGGTTCCACAGGTGTGCAGAGGTAACCACCCATTCCGTATGGGAAAGGATGGGCTCCAAGCTCTGCGCAAAGCCCTGTGCCAAGTTGGAGCTGGACGACTCCATGTCCTTTGACATTGTGCACAGGCTTTCTGGCAGGCTTTCCAGTGCACCAAGCATTTGATTGTGTATGCCTATCTTCCTTCTTCTGTAGCCTGGCACACCGAAGTCATCATCTGACACCGCTGCAGCAGAACTAGTGAGCGACTTCTCCCTCCGGCAAGCTGGCACCTGTGGTATCCGTTCCCCCGCCCCGGCTCCTGTGCCTGATGTCTCACCACATGCAGATCCTTCCTTTATCCTAGCCTCTAAACTATGCAGAGTATAGTATCTGAGCTGAAGGCTGCGAGTGTAAGATCGAGTACAGTGTGTCCTCATCATTACTGTCTTCTTCCTGTGCCTCCTCTGATTGTGCAGGTTCCAGTTCTTGGATATCTGAAATGACAAAGGGACACGAGTTGAGTTGTGGTGCTGGGAGAGGAGAAAGTAAGACGTGCATGCTTACACCATCTACATCACATGAGTCAGAAAAGATTGTGGGCTGAGGGAGAAGGAGGAATAGGTTTGCAGAGACCCTCATCATTGATACCTTCAGCACTGCCCGTAGCCACAGCCTCAGCCACTGCCCATCCAATGATGGACAGCATTGTCTTTTCCATGGGGGTGTGGACGTGTAGGCGTGCCCGTCCTCCGTCTAATCTTTCCTGCTGCCTGCTGTTGTGCGTCACCTTCTCCTGCAAGAAAGAGGGAAGTGTGTCAGTGAGTGTCCTGCAAGATGTTTGGGTGATGTGGCTGTCATTAGAACATTAGAAATAGGAGCAGGAGTAGGCCATCCAACCCTCGAGCCTACTTCGTTATTCAATAAGATCATGGCTGATCTTATACCTCAACTCCACTTTCCCATCCTATCCCCATATCCCTTGATTTCCTTAGTGTCCTAAAATCAATCGATCTCAGTCTTGAATATACTCAACGACTGAGCATCCAAAGCCCTCTGGGGTGGAGAATTCCAAAGATTCATAACCCTCTGAGTGAAGAAATTATTCCCCATCTCGGTCCTAAATGGTCGACCCCTTATCTTGAGACTATGATCCCTAGTTCTAGACTTTCCAGCCAGGGGAAACAGCCTCACAGCATCTATCATATCAAGCCCTCTAAGAATTTTATACGTTTCAATGAGATCACCTCTCATTCTTCTAAACTCCAGAGAGTATAGGCCCATTCTACTCAATCTCTCCTCATAGGACAACCCTCTCATCCCAGGAATCAATCTAGTGATCGTTCGTTGCACTCCTAAGGCAAGTATATCCATCCTTAGGTAAGGAGACCAAAACTGTACACAGTACTCCAGGTGTGCTCTCACCAGAGCCCTATGTAATTGCAGCAAGACGTCCTTACTCTTATATTCCAACCCCCTTGCAATAAAGGCTAACATGCCATTTGCCTTCCTAATTGCTTGCTGCACCTGCATGTTAACTTTCTGTAATTTGTGTACAAGGACACCCAAATCCCTTTGAATGCCAACATTTCTTAGTCTCTCACCTTTTAAAAAATATTCTGCTTTTCTATTCTTCATACCAAAGTGGATAATTTCACATTTCCCACATTATACTCCATCTGCCACATTCTTTCTCAATCACCTAACCTATCTATATCCCTTTGCAGCCTCTTTGCATCCTCCTCACAACTTACTTTCCTACCTAGCTTTGTATCGTCAGCAAACTTGGACAGTCATGGTTGAATAACTGCCAGTGTGTGTGACCTGTGAGTTGTGGGCGTGCAGCTTGCCAGAGTGGTAATGTGTGAGGGTGAGATGCAGCATTTGATTTGAAGGGTTGAGTAGTGATTGAAAGAGCTTGTTAGTAGGTGGGTGACGGGGGGTGTAGTGCATGGAGCAGTGGATGCGGCTAGTGGTGCAGTTGGTATGATATGCCACTTGAAACTTGAACTCACTCACCTCGACCACTCGTGTCAAATCATCGAACTTCTTCCTGCGCTGCCTCCATGTGCGTGGTGCGATGCTCCTGGCATTGACCTTGTCTGCCTCAGCCTCCCACTGCCTCTTCAGCATATCTCTGGATGACCTCCTGCCCCCTTGTGGCTATAGGATGGCCCTGCGTCTGTCTACCTCTTCCACCAAGGCCTCCAATGCACCGTCCGAGAACCTTGGTGCACCTCTCTCGCCAGCGCAGCCATTCTTCACTGTATTCCACCACAGATTCACTTCCCAAAGCACTTCCAGCACTTCCTGCAGCCACAGTGCACCTCCCCTTTAAGAGGTGTATGCTGCCTTTAAGTAGTGCTGGCCACTCCCGATATCAGGTCCCCTGCTGGTGCATGCAACCAATCAACAGCTGGCAACAGATAGCGCTGGCTGCACACAGCTATCATTGAGATCATCAGGCAGCACAAATGTAAAGTGCTGCCTGCAGCACAACCAACAGGCGCAGGTTAATCGCGCACCGTGATCCCAGCACCCGTTTTCGGGAGTTAACTAATTTAATCCCTATATAGTTCAACATTTATTTACTTTGTTGTTAATTGTTGCTCTACAATAATTGAACATGTTGTTCAGCAAAATTCAACTGGTCAAACTCATAATATAGCAGCCTGTCGTGTTAGATAAATATTCTGGAACTTCAACCAATTTACCTTTAGGGGGCCAGGAAGAAAATTTGCAGAAATTTCCTTAGAAGATTAAATCAATTGGCTAAGCTCCATGATAGAGTGGATTATACACGGTCTGGCACATGAATGAGATAATGGCCAAAAAGTCTTTCCTCATTCCATGCTTCCTTAATTTCTTAATTGAAATGATTGCTTCGAGAGTGGGGTGGGGGGGGAAACAGAAGTGCAATGCACACCACCATTGACACAGCCTGAGAGGAGATCTGCTTCAGCATTGAGCTGTGCTCGGAGGGAGTGCACTCAGAGGGAGCCTACAGTCTTCTCGCCTTATTTCTAACTAACCCTTACTCCATTTGGGTGTGGCTCAACACTTTGGGGCATGAGATCACTGAATTATAACAGAATGTGTAACAGAGAAGGACCTAGTAAAAAGAAACATTAAAATGGCAGAAGCAAGTCTCCAATATTTACCACAAAACATTTATTTCTGAGCAGTTTCAAGGATTTGACCTGAAATTCATCAAAACTATTGCTATTGCAAAAATTACAGTGCCGTTTCCCATTCTGCCAAATTGGTCCCTAGTGATCTACCAGAATTTGTGGCATTTCACAAGTTCACAAGTAAGGATGAAAAATAATTAAGTAAAGAACCCTTACATGCCATACTAAGAACATCATGTTCAAAGGTAGCAAATCTCCATGGAAATCAAGTGATGGATCAGATGGATCAAGTGATGGAGAGGCACCTAGGAAAACACCAATACACAAGTCTCCATAGACCAATTCATCTGAAAAACCTAAATAGCTGTGTTCTATTCTGTTCTGAGCTTGAAATTTTCAATATATGATGCCTCTATTAATACCACAGGTGCATTTAATGCCATACCAGCAAAGTTGAGCTTAATATGTGCAGGTATAACGCTACCACACACACTAGTGAGCCTGAGTCATGTTATAGTTAATTTAGGGAGCCAGGAGGAGTGACAAAGTAGCACTGTGGATTCCAGCTCATGCAGCATGCAGCACAAAATATAGAACACAGATTCACATCACTGGTTTCCCAATGGTGAGTTATTGGCCTGAGTCATGGGAAAGTCCCCAGTTGATGCCAGATGATTCTCCAAGGGGAATGAGGGAAAATTGGAATGATAGATATCCCAGAATGTTCTTCTACATGTCCTAGTGGCTACTCATAGCAATGGCATTAGCAGAGACAGGGAGCATCATTCTCTTTTTCAGGGATGCCGAATGCCATGAAAAGACTTAGGAGGAAATAACTTACAAAAATAAAAATGGTGGAAACGTGCTTGGAAGAATGACATGCATGTAATTTGCTTCAAATTGTAATTTTCCCACATAGTTCTGGTGCAGTTCTTTTTATTTTTCCATGGGCACCACCAATACCCAAGTGGTCATTTTTCATATGTGAGGCCATGCTATTTGGCAGTGTAGGCCCTCCATGCAAAAGGCATCACAGCTGAGCTCAAACCTGTTCTCATCTGCAATTCCCACAAACACACATACTTTCCAGCAGAGGTCATCAGACAGCGAATAATAGCAGGAACCCTGGTTAATTTTTTACTTCTCTCTCTCAAGGATGCCGTAGCCAATTGTAGCACCCCATCTACTGCCCCAACATGGACAGGACAATGAACTTAAGACCTTCAAGTCTGCATGGCTCAGCAGCACACATTTACCTACTACCCTACTAACTCATGGGGAAGCTACTTTTAATGTATTTATGCAACACTTTCATCTTTTGATTGAAGTACTGAGTGGGAAGGCTACAAATTGCACCGATATTCCTGGAATTATTAGAAAATAAGAAAGCATAGAACAAAAAAAGTTCAATTGGTTCATCAAGCCTATTTGCTCCATAGAACATGTACCTACAACTTATCATGGGCTCTATCCCACCTACTTAATGTTCTGAGAAGTTTGCTCAAATACTCAGTCTTTCTTTTCTCAAATGAAAACAAGCTTATTTCTGTGCATTTGATCTCATAATTTAGGACATTAACACCCAGAATCATCCAGAGTCAAAACCAATGTCTGGTAAAATGTAGACTACTAGAAAAACAGGCTCCTCTGTCAGCTACACAGCTACACCCCCCCCCCCCCCCAACCCTTTTTCTGGAAGGCTTGTCCAGTAGCATTAAATGCACCGGTTCATTGTGTTCAAATCCTGGATGCAGGGGCCACCTGATTGATCCCGATGTCCAGCGTACAATTGTCGGTGGAAGAGAGGGGGAAAAAATTGCATTTATAGCCAGGCATGTAGTCAGGGAGCATTGCTATGGAGAGGAGCTGAAACCTGTCTGATAAAAATCCATTTAGCAGGCAGCTCGGTGGTAGGCCCCTGAGGCCTGTTGTATCAAAATTCTTCCCTCTTTGCAGAGGAGCCTGCTTCCATTATGATAACGACCCTGAGAAAGTATTTGGGGGCGGAAGGAGAGCATCACTGTTGTGGGCAGAAGTCCCAACCCATGTAGTGATGTGCTCCAATCAAGGAAGAGGGGGGAGAAGCCCTTTTTAAAAATTCATCCCTGGAAACACTGGCATTTATTGCCCACCCCTAGTATCATAGTAGGTACAGCATAGGAGGAGGCCATTCGGACCATCGTCCAGACAATTACAACTCGCTGCATAAAAAAATGTTTCCCCATGTCGCCTCTGGCTCTTTTGCCAATCACCTTTAATCTCCTCATTCTTCCTATCAAAATGCCTCTCCTCATTCTTCCTATCAAAATGCATCACTTCGCACTTCTCTGCCTTAAATTTCATCTGCCATGTGTCTGCCCATTCCACCAGTCTGTCTATGTCCTCCTGAAGTCTCCTACTATCCTCCACATTGTTTGCTACATTTCCGCCAGAGAAAGTATCTGTATCCCCTGGTTACCGACCCTTCTGCCACTGGAAACAGTTTCTCCTTATTTACTCTATCAAAACCATTCATGACTTTGAACACCTCTATTAAATCTCCCCTTAACCTTCTCTGTTCTAAGGAGAACAACCCCAGCTTCTCCAGCCTCTCCACATAACTGAAGTCCCTCATTCCTGGCACTATTCTAGTAAATCTCTTCTGCACCCCCTCTAAGGCCTTAACATCCTTCCTAAAGTGTGGTGCCCAGAAATGAACACAGTATTCCAGCTGAGGCCTAACCATTGTTTTATAAAGGTTTAGCATAATTTCCTTGCTTTTGTACTCTGTGCCTCTATTAATAAAGCCCAGGATCCCATGTGCTTTTTTAACAACCTTCTTAACTCATCCTGCCACCTTCAAAGATTTGTGTATGTGCACCCCCAGGTCCCTCTGTTCCTGCACCTCCTTTAAAATTGTACCATTTAGTTTATATTGCCTCTCCTCATTCTTCCTATCAAAATGCATCACTTCGCACTTCTCTGCCTTAAATTTCATCTGCCATGTGTCTGCCCATTCCACCAGTCTGTCTATGTCCTCCTGAAGTCTCCTACTATCCTCCACATTGTTTGCTACATTTCCGCCAAAGTGGTGGTGGGCCTTCTTGAACCACTACTGACCTTGTGGTGAAGGTGCTCCCACAATGCTGTTACGTAGGAACTTCCAGGAATTTGACCAGCAACAATGAAGGAACGTTCAAGTGAGGATGGTGTGTGACTTGGAGGGGAACTTGGAGGTGATGGTGTTCCCATGCACTTGCTGCCCTTATCCTTCTAGATGGTGGAGTTCGCAGTTTATGAGCTGCTGCCACAGAAGCCTTGGCAGGTTGCTGCAGTGCATCCTGTAGATAGTACACATTGCAGCCACAGTACGCTGGTGGTGGAGGGAATGGATGTTTAGGTTATTGGATGAGGTGCCCATCAAGTGGACTGCTTTGTCCTGGATGGTGGCTGTGCCTCTATTTCATAAGGTAACACACAACAGTTGGTTCCAAGATATGCAGTACCAAAATTTAGTACAAGCAGACAGTAGAAAATCTAGATCATTCATGGACCCTCCTTACCATATTTGAAATTGAAACCCAGTCAACACTTTCATTCTTTCAGCAAGAGTTTAGTTTCCCATATCTCTTAATTCATAGGCTTTTCTATAAGGAGGACGCCAACCTCCGGACTCATATATCAACCCCACTCTTAATCAGTGACGTAAGCGACCCTGGCTGTCTGGGACTAGATACTTATCCATTATACTTACCCATGTTAGGTGCTAAACAACCTATAGCGACTTGGAGGAGGAAGTCAACTGAAGGCAGCAGGAGGATCAGACAGAGGAGTACTAGCAGCCTGAAAATGTGGTGGTGGAGAACCCACTGCTGGATGCAAGAAACATTCATGTCACTCTCGTACGAGGGATCTTCTCTTGACTTTCCCATCTGGCCATAGGAGCGTATCAATATAGGAACATAGGAAGAGGAGTAGGCCATTCAGCCCCTCGAGCCTGTTCCACCATTCAATTAGATCATGGCTGATCTGTATCAACTCCATCTATCCGCCTTGGTTCCATAACTCTGCCTAACAAAAATCGATTATTCCCAGCCTCAACAGCTTTGTGAGGGTAAGAGTTTCAGATTTCCACTACCCTTTGTGTGAAGAAGTGTTTCCTGACGTCACCCCTGAACGGCCTAGCTCTAATTTTAAGGTTATGCCCCCTTGTTCTGGACTGCCCCACCAGAGGAAATAGTTTCTCTCTATCTACCTTATCAAATCCTTTAATTGTCTTAAGTGCCTCAATTAGATCACCCCTTAATCTTCTATACTGAAGGGAATTAACCCTTTTAGCCACTGCATTAACAGTCCTGTCTACATCTTCCTCCTTCCTTCCATAAAGATGCCATCTGCTGCAGCTCTTTCTCTATGCTCAATAACTCACATTCAAGCGACACAATAAAAGCTACTTCCACATCTTACCAAAAACAAAGTCTGCATGCACAACAGTTTTAATGCCACCACAAATTTGTCAATCCATTGTGTGTGTGTGTGTGTGTGTGTGTGTGTGCACGCACACGCCGGGGTGGGGGCGGTGGTGGGTAACTTTGACTTTGGGCAATAGTGTAAAACGAGCGATATCAGATCAGCCGTCCGTTATACATCTCTCCCGATTTTCATTTCCAAAATGTATGACAGGCAGCTGATCCACTATAACCCAAAGTCAAAATTACCCTCTGTGTGTGTGTATCATGCCTGGCACTGAGAGGCTGTGCATAGGGTGGTTGAATTAAGAGGTACTGCCCTGGCCCCCCCACTGCCTTTGTCTGGGTCTGTACCTCTTTCCTGCAGCTGAAACGATTTTGAGGACGCCTGACCCTTAAAATGCTGCAGGCCTTTAAATCCTGCGGCAGCATGTTATTTCACACCCCACCCCCCAAACAGGGAAGCTCCCAGTCAGAGGTATTTACAACACCGCAGCCAGCCCAAATTATTCTAACTAAGTTCACCCTGGAAATTATGAGAGGGTAAACACCAGTGAAGTTGGATGGGTAAGGTCATTCCTGCCTGCCACACTTCCAGCAGCAATCATGCCCCAGCGGAGAATCTGGGTTTACGTTCCCACAGCTACCAGTTGCTGTTTGGACCCATCCCTGTCGGCCCTCCAGTCAATAGAGATTGATGTTGCGTGAAGATTCAGGAAATGTATTCAAATTATATTTTTACCATCTCACTGAATACACCTTTTGTCACCTGGAGCATAAAAATGTATCAGCATTAGCAGTGACATTTATAACAAATTTATAATTGCACTCTCTTCCATTAACCTTGAGCTGCATAGATAGGTTGTGCAGTAGTGAGAATTAGGCATGTCCTTACAGATGAGCTCAATGCAAGGAAAGTACAGATTCTGTTGCTGATGTGATTAATCAACAATGTAGAAATGATTACGGGCAGATGTCTTGATTAGAAGGAAAGGAGCTGGAGGGAAAAGAGATAAAAGAGTTAGCCGTAGGACATGGACTGATTCTGTAAGAACAAGAAAGACACAGTGAAAGAATGAACAAGGGGAACGAAGAAACAGAGGCCGTCATTATTAACTTTGACCCAAAATGGGAGTGAAGTCAGTGGTGGGTTCGCGGAGCCCGCCCAAAGCCATCGTCAAGAGACCCGAATCATTTTCAGGTTCAGGCCTCAGTTGAATTTAACAGGCAAGTTAAGGGCCCCAAAAGGGCATTTTGCTGCAGTTTTGAAAAGCCAAAATTCAACTAGAAGCTGGCTGGGCCTGATGAGAGGTGGGGTGGAGCCATTCCTGGTTGGGAGGAACACGAGAACAGCTTGGTAGTGGGCTGCTGTTGTTTTGTGAGGCCTTGAGGAGCACCCCCGTTCCTCCGGGCCCACAAAAAATTTCCCAGGCCATTTTTGGAGCTGTCTCCAGTGGTCCTTTTAAGGACTGTTAAGTAGGCTGCTCAATGCCTGGTAAAACTGGTCTCAGTGTGAACAATGCACACTCTACCTATGTGTACATGAAAATGGCAATTGTAGTCACAACCGGCATTGGATCCCAATTTGCATATTTAATAGCCTCTCTTCTGTTTTGGGCAGAAGTGCTGGGTGTCCATTTAAAGGCCTGTCTGAAAATTGAATCAAGCGAGCCATGGGCGTCAAAGGGATATCCTCTATCAGACGCCTTTTTTTTCAGATGAGAAACTGGCAATTTTCCTCTACTGGTTGCTAGTTTTTCAGGTGAGAAACCATCAATTTTCTTCTGCCAGTTGCCCGTTTTTCAGGCACAAAATTGACAAGCTGCAGTTGAAAAGCACCCTCAGAGAAACTTTTTGGCACTCGTACTGTATTGTGCAGTAGTAATCAAAAGGAATAACATTACTATCAACGGTTAATGTTAAAAAGTGAACAGCGATGGCTCTTGATTATTAGAGTGCTAAAATATTTTTACAATGGGGCAGAAATTGCTTGCAAAATAACAATGAGCTTGTCAGCGCTTACCGTTGTTAGTGGCGAAATGGAGGAGCAAGTTCCTGCGTTCACACATCCGCAGTGAAAGGTGGAAATCCGTATCTTGCTCCTACTGGTTTGCCAACGATATGATAGCTTCGAATTAAAGGTATATCGCTGGCTGCAAACAGTGAAATCTTTGAAAAAACGGCAACTTGCTCATCTGCCCAGCTGGAAAGTAACTAATATTGCCACAAAACAGGTACACTTAAAAATACCGGGAGCTAAATTGGGCTGACGGACCCCATCTTGGTAATGAGTTTAACGCCTGCACAAATAACGAACGCCAGCATCATGTAAAGTAGGGAGTAAATGTGTTTGATCAGTGTGCAACGCTGATCTAAAGTAATAGACACCATTTTGGCACTTAACGCTCCACCCAACGCACTGCCTTAACCACAAACATCTAAACATGACGTGCAGGAGTGAAGTGAGGAAATGCTTCTACACGCAAAGGGTGGGAGAAGTTTGGAGCGCTCTTCTGCAAATGGCAGTTGATGCTAGCTCACTTGTGAATTTTAAATCTGAGATTGATAGATTTCAGTGAACCAAAGGTGTTAAGGGATATGGGGCTAAGGTGGGTATATGGAATTAGGTCACAGATCACCCATGATCTCATTGAACGGCAGAACTGGCTCGAGAGGCTAAATGCCACTGCCACTTGCTACCTCCTGTTATGCGCCACTTTCTCCTACAACAAAGTGGGACATGTGTCTGGGTGATGTGCCTGTCTTAGTTGAATAGCTGCCAGTGTGTGTGGCCTGTGAGTTTAGGGTGTGCGGCTTGCCAGAATGGTACTGTGTGAGGGTGAGATGCAGCATGTGATTTGAAGGGCTGAGTACTGATTGAAAGAGTCTGTTGGTATGTGGGCAATGGGGGTGTAGTGCATGGAGAAGTGGATGAGGCTAGTGGTGTAGTTGGTAGGAGATGCCACTTGACAGTTGACCTCACTCACCTTGACCGCTCATGTCAAAGCTTTGAACTTCTTCCTGCACTGCATCCAATGCTATGCGCCTGGCATTAACTTCGTCCCCTGCTGCCTCCCACTGCCTTTTGAGCATATGTCTTGAGGGCCTTTTGCCCCCCACCCCAACTCCGCAGATATAGGAAGGCCCTCCTTCTGTCCACCTTTTGCACCAAGGCCTCTAGTGCACCATCTAGTGCACCTTGGTGCACGCTTCTTGCAGACCTGGTACAAACTCGGACCGGCAGACCGGTGAGGTGTGTGTGGCATGCAGATTGGAGGATTTGGGATTTCGTGGAACGCAACCTTTATTCAATGTTTCAAAATAACTCATCAGTTTGTAAATATAGGGACAGGACCTGCATCTGTGTTTTACATGTGCGAAGTCTGATCTCCGTTCAGACTCGGTGCGGACAGCGGACTGTTATTTTTAGCAAATTACAGGTACCTGCCACCTTTAAGAGATTTTGGCTGGCTGTCAGAGAGACAGCCTGCCTTTAAGAGATTCGGGCTTCCCCCTACTGGTGGAAAGTGCAAATGTTATTCAATCCTCGTGTCAACGCAGGTTTTTAACGCTTGGCTGAGGTGAGTGCTGAAGCCAGACCAATGTCTCTCGGGTTATTCGTGGATCGCGGTAACCGCGCCCAGTTTCATGCCTTATCCAATTTAACCCTCACCAGGACTAAACTAAGTTTTAACAGTGTGGTATGCCTTACTGGCTGCCAAATAACTAAAAATTAACTTTTAAAAACATGGGAGTCTCATTACTCCTTATTTTAATAGTTGCTGGTCAATAAAAAAAAATTTAAATTAAAAAATTAAACTTTTTTTTACTTTTCCCTTCTTTCTCTTTTATTTAATTCAATTATTTATTTCTCTCTTTTTTCCCTGTCTATAACTGTTTTTACAATGATTTTAATGTTGCACCTTTCACTTCCTGGTTTTCACGTTCCAAGCCTGCAGAAACAGTTTTGCAGCATGTCAAAAATGCTGCGATCTGTTTAGTCGAGGGGAGAGTTTGATCCTCTCGCTTCTCCCAGGGTCCTCGCTTCGCTTGAACTGACGCTGGGCTCTTCTCCGCTTCCTATTCGAGGAAGTGCCCGAAGTAAAGACCGCGGTAAGTTAGAGGGTTAGTATAAATCTACGGAGCGGTGAGCAGTGTTGGTTCACCGTTCCGAGCAATTTCCTCCCCAATATATGTGATCGATATGCAATAGCTGCATATACAAACAATGATTTGATATTTACTTCCATTTCTTCTGGTATAGGCTTAAGTGATTGGAAATTTAAGCTCTGAATCTACAGTAAGTCAGGAAAGAAGCTTCATTTGTGAATAAAAGAGATTTTTTGACAAATGGGTCATAACTACGTCGGTTCTCTGAGTACTGAACAGCTTCACAGTTTTTGGTAATATGCTCACATATTCCATTTTCTTTGCAGCGTTTGCTAAGCACTGCACGTAGAGGTCTTCTGCATCAGCAATAACTGTTAAACAGCTTACAACAACCACTTACTTTATCACACCACCACATTTACAGCTTGAGCACAGAGAAACGATATTGGATCGGAAAGTAATTTAATGTGTTAGTTTTCACCAGGTGCCAAAACTTATGTTGTAGATTTTAATTGGGGAGCAAAACCATTTGAAAATTGGGTTTCTAAAGAAATGTTTAACTCTTGCTAGGGGTACATATTTGCCTCCCTGATAAACTGTTCAACTGCGTGAGCATCACGTGCATGTTTTTTTTAAATGGGTGAAAGTTCCTGTTTGATTTTGTTATCATCTTCCTTTATGCAGCATCATGAAGGAGGTCAATATGCTAACTGAGAGCAGAATAATGTACTTTGGCAGATTGTTTCCAACTCTCAGTTACTGTTGGATTGCAATTTGAAAATAATTAGGTGCTGTGTGAAGTATTTTTTTAATAAATTAATTTCTGAGTTCTTTCATATTATCGCTTCTACATGCTGCTACTCAATGAACAGTTGTCGCTCCTTGAGGTTTTCACTGGCTTTTATACAGAGTCCTACTTTATTTTTTTTGAGAGTCATATTCAACTAGTAGGAGCTTTTTGGCAAGGTCAGGACCCACGGAGTTCACAACCTTGATAGGTCCGTTTTTTGCTGTAATGGGCGGATCTTTCTGGAAAACTAATGGCGTGTTAACGACGCATGCCTTTATTAATGTGCACATTGGCCAAGTTCAGGGGATTAAGAGATATTCCGTGACTTGCGAATCATAGAGTCATAGAAAGTTACGGCACAGAAGGAGGCCATTTGGCCCATTGTGTCCGTGCCGGCCGAAAAAGAGCTATCCAGCTTAATACCACTTTCCAGCACTTGGACCGTAGCCTTGTAGGTTACAGCACTTCAAGTGCACATCCATGTACTTTTTAAATGAGTTGAGGGTTCCTGCCTCTACCACCCTTTCAGGCCGTGTGTTCCAGACCTCCACCACCCTCTGGGTGAAAAAATTCTCCTCAACTCCCCCCTAATCTTTCCACCAATTACTTTAAATCTATGCCCCCTGGTCACTGGCCCCTCTGCTAAGGGAAATAGGTCCTCCCTATCCACTCTATCTAAGCCCCTTATAATTTTATATAGCTCAATTAAATCTCCCCCCAGCCTCCTTTGTTCCAAAGAAAACAACCCCAGCCGATCCAATCTTTTCTCATAGCTAAAATTCTCCAGCCCTGGCAACATCCTCGTAAATCTCCTCTGTACCCTCTCTAGTGCAATCACATCTTTCCTGTAATGTGGTGACCAGAAATGTACGCAGTACTCAAGCTGTGGCCTAACCAATGTTTTATACAGTTCCAGCATAACCTCCCTGCTCTTATATTCTATGCCTTGGCTAATAAAGGAAAGTATCCCATTTGCCTTTTTAACCACCTTATCTACCCGTCCTGCTACCTTCAGGGATCTGTGGACATGCATTCCAAGGTCCCTTTGTTCCTCTACACCTCTCCGTATCCTCCCATTTATTGTGTACTCCCTTGCATTGTTTGACCTCCCCAAATGTGTTACCTCACACTTCTATGGATTGAATTCCATTTGCCACTTTTCTGCCCACCTAATCAGTCCATTGATATCTTCCTGCAGTTTACAGCTTTCCTCCTCACTATCAACCACACGGCAAATTTTTGTATCATCTGCAAACTTCTTGATCAAGCCCCCCACATTCAAGTCCAAATCATTAATATATACCACAAAATGCAAGGGACCTTGTACTGAGCCTTGCAGAACCCCAGTGGAAACAGCTGTCAAGTCGCAAAAACACCCGTCAACCATTACCCTTTGCTTCCTGCCACTGAACCAATTTTGGATCCAACTAGCCACTTTCCCTTGGATCTCATGGGCTTTTACCTTTTTGACTAGTCTGCCAAGTGGGACCTTGTCAAAAGCCTTACTAAGATCGATGTACACTACATCAAAAGCGTTACTCTCATTGACCCTCCTTGTTACCTCCTCAAAAAATTCAGTTAAGTTAGACAGATACGACCTTCCACTAACAATCCATGCTGACTGTCCTTGATTAACTCGTGCCTTTCTAAATGATGATTTAGAATTGATTCAAATAATTTGCCCACCACCGAGGTTAGACTGACTGGCCTATAATTACTCGGTCTATCTCTTTCTCCCTTTTTAAACAATGTTAGCAGTCCTCCAATCCTCCGGTACCACGCCTGTAGCCAGGGAGGATTGGAAAATGATGGTCAGAGCCTCCACTATTTCCTCCCTTGCTTCTCTTAACAGCCTGGGATACATTTCATCTGGGCCTGGCGATTTATCTACGTTCAAAGATGCTAAACCCCTTAATACCTCCTCGCTCACTAAATTTATCCCATCCAATATTTCACACTCCTCCTCCTTAACTACAATCTCTGCATCATCCGCCTGTTTTGTGAAGACAGACGCAAAGTATTCATTAAGAACCCTACCCACATCTTCTGCCTCCACACTTAGGTTACCTTTTTGGTCTCTAATAGGCCCTACTCTTTCCTTAGTTATCCTCTTGCTCTTTATGTATTTAAAAGAACATTTTTGGGTTTTCCTTGATTTTACTTGCCAGTATTTTTTCATGCCCTCTCTTTGCTTTCCTAATTTCCTTTTTAATTTCACCCCTGCACTTTCTATACTCCTCTAGGCTTTCTGCAGTATTGAGCCTCGGTGTCTGACATAAGCTTCCCTTTCATGCCTCATCCAGGGGGCTCTAGATTTGGCAGTCCCACCCTTTTTCTTTGTGGGAATATGTTTATTCTGAACCCCTTGAATCTCCCCCTTTAATGCCTCCCACTGCTGTGACACTGATTTACCTTCAAGCAGCTGTTTCCAGTCCACTTTTGCAAAATCACTTCTCAGCTTAGTAAAATTGGCCTTTCCCCAATTTAGAACTTTTGCTCCTGTTCTATCTTTGTCGTTTTCCATAAATGTGCTAAATCTAACTGAATTATGATCACTACCACCAAAATGCTCTCCCACTGATACTCCTTCCACCTGCCCAGCCTCATTTCCTAAAACTAAATCCAGAACTGCCACCCCCACTACCTTGCCCTTGTTGGGCTTGCTACGTACTGGCTAAAAAAGTTTTCCTGAATGCAATTTAAGAATTCTGCGCCCTCTATACCTTTTGCACTGATTGTATCCCAGTTAATATTAGGGTAGTTGAAATCCCCGACTATTACTGCCCTATTGTTTTTGCACTTCTCAGAAATTTGCCTACATGTTTGCTCTTCTATCTCCCTCTGACTGTTTGGGGGTCTATCGAACACTTCCAGCAGTGTGATTGCCCCTTTCTTGTTGTTCAGTTCCACCCATATGGCCTCATTTGATGATCCTTCTAACATATCATCCATCCTCACAGCTGTACTTGTTTCTTTAACCAATATTGCCACTCCCCTTCCTTTTTTATCCCCCTCTATCTGATTAAAAATTCTGTAACCAGGAATGTTGAGCTGCCATTCCTGCCTCTGCCTAAGCCATGTTTCAGAAATAACTAAGATATCGTACTTCCACATATCTATCTGTGCCCTCAGCTCATCTTATTCACTAGACTCCTTGCATTAAGTTATATACCATTAAGCACTGCCAAACTCCTTTGTTGTCTAGTTTCTCCACTCACTCACCTGACGAAGGGGATAATCTCCAAAAGCTTGTGATTTTAAAATAAAATTGTTGGACTATAACCTGGTGTTGTAAGATTCCTTACATTTGTCCACCCCAGTCCATCACCGGCATCTCCACATCATGTCTAGTTTCTAACCTTTGTTTCCTCTACCTTCCAAACTCACTTACTAATTTTCTGCCTTCCATTTCCAGCTCTGCTTCTCTCCCTTCTGAATCTATGCTCAGGTTCCCATCCCCCTGCCAACCTAGTTTAAACCCTCCCCCACAGCACTAGCAATCTCCAGAATTTGCTGGTCAATTTATGCCGCTCCACCGTTTGCATTGCACAAATGGCATCTCGCCTTTAGCCTCCCTGTTATTTTTAAGAACTTGCTGGATTTGCACATTAATTGCCCATTAAACTCGCCGCAGAAGGGTAAGTTTGGTACATTTTGGTAGGAAGAATGAGGAGAGGCAAAATGGTACAATTTTAAAGGGGGTACAGGAACAGAGAGACTTGGGGTATATGTAAACAAATCTTTGAAGGTGGCAGGACAAGTTGAGAAGGCTGTTAAAAAAGCATTTGGGATCCTGGACTTTATTAATAGAGGCACAGAGTAAAAAGCTAGGAAGTTACGCTAAAACTTTATAAAACACTGGTTAGGCCTTAGCTGGAGTATTGTGTTCAATTCTGGGCACCACACTTTAGGAAGGATGTCAAGGCCTTAGAAAGGGTGCAGAAGAGATTTACTAGAATGGTACCAGAGATGAGGGACTTCGGTTACGTGGAGAAGCTGGGGTTGCTCTCCTTAGAGCAGAGAATGTTAAGAGGAGATTTGATAGAGGTGTTCAAAATCATGAATGGTTTTGATAGTGTAAATAAGGAGAAACTGTTTCCAGTGGCAATAGGGTCAGTAACCAGAGGACACAGATTTAAGGTGATTGGCAAAAGAATCAGAAGCGACATGAGGAAACATTTTTTTACTCAGTGTTGTAATGATCTGGAATGCACTGCCTGAAGGGGTGTTAGAAGCAGATTCAATAACTACTTTCAAAAGTAAACAATTTTACAACACCAAGTTATAGTCCAACGATTTTATTTTTAATCCCACAAGCTTTCGGGGGCTTTCCCCTTCCTCAGGCGGTGTGGAAATGACAGTTTCGAATCCTTCGCATTTTAAGATCACATAACAAAGCCCGGTGATTACTGCCCGTTGCCAAGGCAATCACAGTGAGCAGACAGAAAGGTGTCATCTAAAAGGCCACTGAATATACAACCCCCCAAAAAAAAAGACAGAACGAAGACAGTCAATGACCCGTTATATTAAAAACAGATAACATTTGTTCGCTGGTGGGGTTACTTTCAAAAGGGAATTGGATAAATACTTGAAGGGAAAATATTTACAAGGCTTTGAGGAAAATGCTGGGCAGTGGGACTAATTGAATAACTCTTTCAAAGAACCAACACAGACACAATAGGCCAAATGGCCTCCTTTTATGCTGTAATATACTGTGATACTATGAATTAAGAGCCTAAGTACCCTTTTAACGACATGATAATTTTTAATGCAATGCCAATCAACCCCTCTGGCGCAGAAAGGGAACAATTTTAACTAATCAATCTCATTCCTGCATGCAGTCAATTGTTGTTAGCGACTTATAAAATGTCAAATTTTAAACTTTAAAATCTTTTTCTTACTTTTCCTTTCTGTGCTTTTTTCTCTCTCAATTCTATCTTTCTTTCCCTCTCTTTATTTCTCTTTCTATATCTGTTTTGACTCTAATACACCCTCCTTCTCCATCGTTGCTCTGCTTCTTTCTCAATCCTTAAATCTCATTGGTTAAGGAGACAGACCGCTGAACCCGCCGTACACTGAGATCCCAGATGCCCTGTTATCAGCTCGCACTTCCAGCAAGTTACGGTGCAAAAATTTTCGAGCTGAAGGGTGTAGAAAAAAGTCTAACTAACGAGGCACGCTGCGAGGTGCCCCACTCCAGCAAGATCTGGCCCAATATTTTTATAATTTTGGTTCAGTGTGGATGTAGCTCCTTCTGCATCGTGTCGTCCTTTTGGTTTGCATTCTATTGAAGTCATTCAACAATACAGGAACCTTGAAACTCTTATTCAATACCATGTCAGTGAAATGTGCATATATTTCTTATGGCTAACAAAATCTGCTATGAGATAACAATCATTCAAGCAAATCTAACAAAATTTAGATGACCTATATTCATGACTAGCATGTTTTATAAGCTATTGGATTTTTGAATCACTGTGCAGATAACATTTAGGTTAAAAATAGACATGGTAGGTTGCACAATGGTAAAAAAATTGGCAGGACTTCAGATCATGCTCACGTTTCCCCTTAAAGTGAATTATTTTCTAGCTAGGACATGAGAGGTAAAGTATTTACCAAGGAAGGGAAGAATATCAGGCAAGCCACAGATAGCCTCCGGCACAAGCACAATAATTGCCGTGGTGCATTTTGCACTGCTGGTGCAGCGTGGGGAAGGACTTCATCGAGTTTACTGCTGTCCATAGTGGTGCCATTGGTCAGGGGAAGATGGCTCGGATTTCTCTTGTTCGAGATAGTTATTACCTGGGACTGTGGTGGTGTGAATGTTAGCTGCCGTTTGGCTGGATGTTATCCAGGTTCTGCTGTAGGCTGGCAGGGACTGATTCGTTGTTGGAGGAGTTGTGAATGGATTATGCACAGAGCAGCCAAGAGTCTGCCAATTCACGGGGGCGGGGAAGGACAACTCCCTTTTCTTAAAGAGGCTTGCAGGCCATGCTGAGGAAGGTGATGGCAAGGATGGCAACATGATGTGTCATGTTTGGGTGTGAACATCTCCCTCCTTAACAAGCTGCAGTCAGAACTGCCTGAGAAAAAGTGACTGAGCTGATCAATGTAGTGTCTGCAGTAGAGAGGTCATCTTCCCAAAGAAGGAAGAAATTCAACACCCTGACAAAATTTGCCAAGATAAATAAGTACAGCATTTATTTCTTAATAATCTTCTGCAATAGTATGCCCTGCAACAAACAGCTGAGCCCTGATTTTAACCCCCCGCACCTGTCAAGAACAGGGTATGTGTGGGAGGGGAGTTTAAAATATTGGCAGCGTGCCACTCATTGGAGCCACGCAGTGCACATACCTCACACCTTTTTAACAGGCAGCGTTTCAGGCAGCATGTGAGACCCTTGCCCCAGGCAGACGAGGGCCTCACTGACATTCAAAAGGTCAGGGTCTGATGACATCATTTAGACCCTGACTTCATTGAAACCAGCAGCAGCGAGGTCAGCACTTGGTGCCGGGTTCACCAGGGAAACGCGCAGAGGATTGGAAGGCCCAGAAGAGCGCCGCAAAGGTAAAGTTATTTTACTTCTTAAAAGATTTCATTGGGGACCAGGAGGAGCAGGAGTGCTTGGGCCTCCCTTGATTCCGGCACACCGATATCGGGCTTCCAGCGGTCGGTTGGGATCCCCGTCACCAAGCCTGCCAGGGACCATTCCCACGGGGTCCCTGGCTGCGGCCTCCTGCTGCGCTCCCCCGACTCTCACCCGCCACCCTGACACTGACGCCAAGTTCGGGCGGGAATTGGGCCTCGGGAGTTAAAATGGCCCAGGCCACACGTCGTTGAGCTGGAGCTGGTGCAAATCATCAAGAAATGGGTGCAAGACATGTTAGACATGGTTGGTGGTATCTTGGTCAGTACAGTCAAACAGGCAATGCTGACTGTCGCTCACCCTGGCTTGCCTTTTTTCATGCAGTACCATGTAAAACCTGGTGGCCGTGTCGTCAGCAGCCTAGGCCCTAAGCTCTGCAATTCCCTCCCATAACCTCTCCGACTCGCTACCTCTCTCTCCTCCTTTAAGACGCTCGTTAAAACTTACCTCTTTGACCAAGCATTTGGTCACCTGTCCTAATATCTCCTTATGTGGTTAGAACCATAGAATAGAACCATAGAAAAGATACAGCACAGAACGGGGCTATTCGTCCCATCGTATCCGCGCCGGCTCGAAGAAATACCAGGTGCCCATTCTAATCCCACCTTCCAGCAGCCGGTCCGTAGCCCTGCAGCTTACAGCACTTTAGGTGCAGGTCCAGGTACTTTTTAAAAGAGTTGAGGGTCCTTGCCTCTACCACCAATTCGGGCAGCGAATTCCATACACCCACCACCCTCTGGATAAAAAAGTTTTTCCTCATGTCCCCTCTAATCCTTCCACCAATCAGCTTAAATCTATGTCCTCTAGTTCTTGAACTCTCCGCTAGGGAAAACAGGTACTTCCTGTCTACTCTATCTGGGCTCCGCATAATTTTGTACACCCCAATCAAGTCTCCATGTCCCCTCTAATCCTTCCACCAATCAGCTTAAATCTATGTCCTCTAGTTCTTGAACTCTCCGCTAGGGAAAACAGGTACTTCCTGTCTACTCTATCTGGGCTCCGCATAATTTTGTACACCCCAATCAAGTCTCCCCTCAGCCTCCTCTGCTCCAAGGAAAACAACCCCAGCCTATCCAATCTCTCCTCGTAGCTGCAATTTAGTTTGGTGTCAAATTTTGTGTGAAGCGCCTTGGGATGTTTTACTACGTTAAAGGCACTATATAAATGCAAGTTGTTGTTGTTGTTGATGATGTTGTGATTGAGGTCCTTCTGAAGAACCTTCGAGCATATGGGTTGGTCAGGTATTCACATCTCATTGTGATGCCACCAGGAGTCTGCTGGCACAATTTGTTTGGGAAGGGTTAAAGGGCATGGAGGAAATCCAGATATAGTGATTCAGTCACTACTGCAAGAAAACTGGAGGTTGTGAGGGTGTGCAATCCGCAGAAAGTTGATGAATGTAGAGTGGAATCAACAGCAAAACAATGGATAGGGTTCGATGATCGGAGATCATTGATATGAAGGAGGAACAGAGTGGAGAGAGGTCAGAGCTCTGACAAACCTTTAAGTTAATGGCTAAAGTTAATAGCTTAAAGAATCCAATTTGAGAAGGCCAGGACAGAGGATTATGGGCCTATTTCAGTGCTGCAGCTGCTCTGGCCAAAAACATGAAATCCAGCGAAAGATCCATTTACATCATTCTCATGCCTCTAAGAGGTTTCTGCTTACCAGCACCGCAGCTTCCGGCAGATTTCTTCCCCACAAAATGCGGTACACTAGGGGCACAGGGGCCTGTTGGCCCAATTTTAAGATTGTCTCTCATTACTAGTGTCTAGACGCTGTCTCAGATTCAAGTGTATCATCTTAGTTTGACAATTTCACAATTTCACCATTGTGAGTTTGCATAGAGTTTCTTAATCCAAGTCATTGATGGCAATAAGAAACAGGAGGGGTTTCAGGACCAACCTCTGGGCACTCAACTTACCACTCCCCACCCCCCCCCCCCCCCCCACCCGTAGCAACTATCCACTGCTTCCAACCTTTTGCTCATTTCTTATCCGTTCCTAGTTATATCTTGAATCCTATGCTTTAAGCACATTTAGCAGCCTTTTGTCTGGAACTTGGTCGACTGCTTTTTGGAAGTCTAGGTGCATCATGTCATAGAGCTTTCCACAGTCCACTTGAGATGTTCCTTCCTCAAAATAGTCAGGAGGGTCTATTTTGACTTTTGGGCGAGCGACCGACCGGTGGAACACACTAGTCGGCAGCCCATTCCCACGGCGAAGAGGTCCCCGTGATTTTGAGGCCCTGGCCTCAATTATATCTGGCAGGCGAGCTGCAGGGTGCCAAACAGACATTCGGCAAATTGAGGCTGGTGCGGCCGCCAGCCAGGTAAAAGCATTCCTGCTCTTTCTGGCCCCACAAAAATCCCTGAGAAAGCTTTTACTTGCATTCTTCTGTAGTCCTGCAGCAGTCCCTTTAAGTGCTGCTGGTTAGGACACTCAACATTTGGTACCAATGGAGGAAGTGAAGAAAATGGGGTGGTAAGTGCTACATCGCAATTTTCAGCGGACTATCGCCCCGTTTCTGCCCTCTGTAAAAATTGAAACAAAGCCTGTTCCCCTTTAAGAGCTTCATCATACATGGAGCTTCTCTTAAGCCATTTCAAAATGGCTTTTGAATGCACACAGCGTAAACCTGACACAGACACAGGAAATTGTCCCATCTATTCATTTGAATATTTTTGCATGAACTCTGGGCCCTGAACAAGAATATGCATGAAAGTTCAATAGCATTCCGATGCACAAAATACAACTATCCGGAAAATGAAAACAGGAGGAATTGGGCATAAAACATGCCCAAGGCCTGCTCTACCATTATTCCAATCCCCCTGCATCTATCCTGCACTAGGGGAAATCTATGCTATTATTAGGCCAAACAAGAAGGAAATGGTTTACAAAATGTGATTTGTTGCATGGTATTCTTCAAGAGGTAGCTATAAAGCAGTGTTGTGAAAAACTTAATGGTGAGGAAACAGAAGCAGTTTTAGAGTTAGACTTAGAGATGAGGAATAAGTGTAAAAGATTATCTGAATCAATGAGACGGGGATATAAATAAGCTGATAGACATGTTGTCTGATGGACAGCAAAAGATTTGACGGTAATTCTGGACTGATTAGCAGGAGAGAAGTGAAACCATTGCTTTTGAGCACCTGACTGTCTCCCTCATGTCTTTAACTCCTGTATGTATAACCACCACTGGCTCATCTCCTGCTTATTGCACTAACTTATCCACCATTACTCCATATCCTAATCTTAGTGCCTGGCAGACAAATCGCCACCCTATTAATCTGCCCACATATCACACCTGTTAATTTCCTATTACCATCACTTCTCTTCTCCTTTCCAGCACCACTATGTGCTCCCCTGGTCTATTAAGTTGCATTGTTTCTTCATCAATCTCATCCTCTCCCTTTGATGTTGACCACTACTAGGAATCCACTTTTCATTTTTATTGCTTGCAATATTCCACTGATCTCCTACCTCTTATCGCATGTCCTTGTGAGGGGCTCAGTTCCCCATCTGCCTGCCTCTTCATCCTTTATCATTTCTCCAATGGATACTTCATGCTGATCAGCACCTTATCTGTCTCCCCAACTTGAGTCCAACACCAGCCACTATTTGTGAACTGTTCGTGCTCAAAGACTTTTCTATGCACGCTAATCCTAATCTCCAACACTGCTATCTGTTCTCTCAGAATCTTAATTAATGGACTAAAATCCTGTTTGATCTCCACAGCACCGGTTACAGCGAACATACCAGCACTACAGACACACACAGATTATTTTACTAATTTCACGGCCCAACTCTTTTTGTCATCAAAGCTGTCGTTTAAAGAGTAGTGACAGTTCCAATGGCAAGTAGTTCTTGTTGCCCTTTTCTTTATTGATGGGTGAGATTATTGAGGGTTTAGCCAAGATAGAACAGATCACTTACCAGTGCTCGCCTACCATTCAGAAGGTCTTACAAAATTATGCAAATTCAGTACTAAGGAGTGTTAGGCAAAAAATAACAACAGCATTAAATTCACTCCTATCCAAGTCTGAGAATAGTTTAATGAGTCAATTACCAGCATTCACCTAACACTCAGGAGTGGTAATTTTCTGACTTGACGTATTCAACAGGGAGCCTTGCCCACTGAGGCTGCATATTGGACATTTGGGTGCATGCTGTGCATGAATGTCTCAAATGAGCTACCAGCAGGTTAGACTCCCCACTGGGAGCACAAAGTGAGAAAATTACCCCTGGGGTAGAGAATCATAAAATCATACAGTACAGAAGGAGGCCATTCAGCCCATCATGCCTGTGCCGGCTCTTTGAAAGAGCTATCCAATTAGCGTCTTGTCCAAATTATACAAATTCAAACATAAAGTTAGCTTAAGCAAAACCCAACATTAAATTCACTCCTTGCGGCAAAGTAAAGGTTAATGCTTTATCAAACAATCACTATATATTGGACTCAATTTTGATCAGACGATTGTCACAGTTTGAGCTTTTCCCCAACATTTTTATTTTCTGTTCATACCTCAAAGGCAGTTTCCATAAACAGACTAATTCGCCAATGAATTAAAATCTGGACCCTTAGACATTCTGTGCATGGTTTAGCATGCCCAGAATTAACAATTAGCCCCTAAATGTGCTATATTGCTCACTGAAGATCATACGGAAGACCCACCACACTCTCCTGTCTCCTCTAAAAACGTGAAAATAGCAGGCTGTCAGACCAATGTGTACAGGTTAAAACTACTTGGTCAGATTTCTTTACAGGTCAATTAATGACTTGGACTTGGGTATATAGGGCACAATTTCCAAATTTGCGGATGGAACAAAATTTGGAAGTGTAGTGAGCAGTGAGGAGGATAGTGATAGACTTCAAGAGGACATAGACAGGCTGGTGGAATGGGCGGACACGTGGCAGATGAAATTTAACGCAGAAAAATGCGAACTGATACATTTCGGTAGGAAGAACGAGGAGAGGCAATATAAACTAGAGAGCACAACTCTAAAAGGGGTACAGGAACAGAGAGATTTGGGGGTATATGTGCACAAATCATTGAAGGTGGCAAGGCAGGTTGAGAAAGCTGTTAAAAAAGCATACGGGATCCTGGACTTTATAAATAGATGTGGAGATGCCGGTGATGGACTGGGGTTGACAATTGTAAACAATTTTACAACACCAAGTTATAGTCCAGCAATTTTATTTTAAATTCACAAGCTTTCAGAGGCTTCCTCCTTCCTCAGGTGAACGAAATTTCGTTTCGTTCACCTGAGGAAGGAGGTAGCCTCCGAAAGCTTGTGAATTTAAAATAAAATTGCTGGACTATAACTTGGTATTGTAAAATTGTTTACAAGATGAGGAAAAACATTGTTACACAGCGAGTGGTTAGGATCTGGAATGCATTGCCTGAGGGGGCGGTGGAGGCAGATTCAATCACGGCCTTCAAAAGGGAACTGGATAAGTACTTGAAAGGAAAAAATTTGCAGGGCTACGGGGAAAGGGCGGGGGAGTGGGACTAGCTGGATTGCTCTTGCACAGAACTGGCACGGAGTCGATGGGCCGAATAGCCTCCTTCCGTGCTGTAACCTTTCTATGATACTTTCTTTCTATGAATTAATAAACAGAAGCTAAATGATATAAAAAATACCGAATCAGCACAATACTTAAAAACAATTAAATTAGAATCAGTCCACAAAGGATTACGATACCCTAGCCCAGAACTTCCACAGCCCCGTTCAGGATGGCGGAAATGCAGCAGGGCGGGATTCCCATCTGCCACTTTGGTCTCACAAGGACCCTGTCCCAAACTACAGGAGCAGGGTCATTAGTATAATGGGCGCAGGCAACCCATGCCTGGAGAGGTACAACAGGGGTGCCCTGCCCCGCTGTCACCGGATTCTCAGAGCAGCTGCAGGCTGCTCCAAGGTGAGGGCCCTAGGTCCTTATTGGGCCGAACAGGAAACTGGTGAGCAAGTACAAAAAGTAATCAGAAGCGATAATGGAATGTTGGCCTTTATTTCAAGGGGTTGGAATACAAAGGGGAGGATGTGATGCTTCAGTTGTACAGAGCCTTGGTCAGACTACATCTGGAATACTGCATTCATTTTTCAGCATCGAACCTCAGGAATTATATATTGGCTTTGGATGGAGGTACAATGCAGATTTACCAAAATGATGCCGGGGCTTATGGGGTTAAATTGTGAGAACTGGTTGCATAAACTTGGTTTGTATTTTCTTGAGTTTAGAAGGTTGAAGGGTGATCGATTTGAGGTATTTAAAATGATTAAGGGATTCAATAGGGTAGATACAGGGAAACTATTTCCTCTGGTTGGAAATCCAGAACCAGGGGGCATGATCTTAAAATTAGAGCTAGGCCATTTTGAGAGAAATCAGGAAGCACCTTTTCCCACAAAGGGTAGTGGAAATCTGGAACTCTTTCCCCAAAAGGCTGTGGATACTAGGTCAATTGAAAATTTCAAGACTGAGATCGATGGATTTTTGTTAGGTAAGGGTACCAAGGGATATGGAGCAAAGGCGGGTAAATGGAGTTGAGGTACAGATCAGCCATGATCTAATTGAATGGCTGAACAGGCTTGAGGGGCTGAATGGTCTACTCCTGTTCCTACATTACAGTGTAGCTCTGAACACCTGTCAAAATTCTTTAGTCACTGAAGCATGAAAGTTCAGTTTTATACAGAAGCAGTTAATGTGAAGTTATTTAATGATCCCATGGAAGACCAAGGTCACTCCTAAAACAAGTAATAAAATATGTATTATGTAACTTTAGAAATGTTCATGAGGTCTTCGATGTGATATTTCAGCTCTGATGTATGACGTAAAGAAATTAATAATGGGGAAAACGCCATCTGTAAAAATTTTAAAGGAATTCATATCTATTTAGTCTGAATATGCGGATGAAAGACAGAAAGAAAGTTAGAATGTCACCTTTGAATGGTCCTGAGAACTAAGCTGACTGCTGGACAGCAGATAATCCTGGAAACAAAGGCAGGGGAAATTAGGTTCATTAATGTAAAGAGAAAGGCCTTTCCTGGTCACAGCCTCTGAGCTTTATTAATCAAGCAAATTCTGCAAACATCAGTAATATGGTTGACAATAAAGAAACAGATTTATTAAAGATCTGTCTTCTATATGTTGCTCTGTGGCTACAACTAACAAACTATCTAGCCTGGAGCTAGCAAGGTAGCAGCTGCTGCAGCTACACAGTATTCATTACTTACGAAAATGTACGGTCAGAACAGTTTTGGAAATTGACGTTCGTGTTCCTACGGCTACTTTTGATTTAAATCTGATGACTGCAAGATCTGCTATTAAGCCTGATATTATCCCACAGTACAGGTACGAAGTAACCTCAAACCAGTTTCTTTACAAAACCACCACTAGATGGCCACAAAGAACAGTAGATATTGCAGCCGCTAAACTATGCAAATACTGACGTACTTTAATAAAAACAGAAAATGCTGGAAATACTTAGCAAGTCAGGCAGCATATGTGGAGAAAGAAATAGAGTTATTGTTTCAGGTCGATGACCCTTCGTTAGAACTCGTGAAGCATTTTGACGAAGGGTGATCGACCTGAAATGTTACCTGTTTCTTTCTCCATAACTTCCGGCATT
Source organism: Heptranchias perlo (assembly GCF_035084215.1). Lineage (NCBI taxonomy): Eukaryota > Metazoa > Chordata > Chondrichthyes > Hexanchiformes > Hexanchidae > Heptranchias > Heptranchias perlo. Next base: position 110,718,337 of record NC_090329.1, read on the forward strand.
TTCTGTTTTTATTTCAGATTTCCAGTATCCGTAGTATTTTGCTTCTGACTTACTTTAAGGCAGGTGAGTTTTCTGTATAATAGAAAAACAGGGTTGTCAGAAACACTACAGCAAATTATGGCTTTGGGGTATTTGCAATACTTTTATTGGCTTAGAAACAAAATATTGTACCTTTCCCCTGGTAAACTAATGTCATTAACACCAAGAAAATTTTTGTTTAAAACAAAGGATCCTTCTTCTTAGCCACAGTCATGCTGTATTGGTTCTGGCAGACCTGAATAAAATAAAATAGTCAAATCTACAACATTTGTACTCATGTCCATCATTTCTTTCTTGCACATCATACTCTAACCTTGTCCCAACAATGGTACATAGTGTATTGCAATTTTTAGGATATTTAACCCAATGTGCAATTTTTGGAGGTATTGAACTCCAGAAGTTTGTAACACAGAAGAAATCCATTCAGCCCACTTTGTCTGTGTCAACTCTTTGCTAGAACAATCCAAAACTATTCCCACTGCCTTGCTGTCTTCCCATGGCCCGGCATCTTCCTCTGCTTCAAATGTTGATCCATTTTTGCCTTATAGGATGCAATTGTCTCTGCCTCAATTACTTCCTGTGGCACAGCATTCCATACTCCAACAACTCTCTGTGCAAAGAAGTTTCTCTTATCCTCTCTCCTCACTGTCTTAGTGACAATTTTAAATTGATAATCCCTCGCCACTGACTCCCCATCAAGAAGTTTGATAGAATGACTTCCCTGACCACTCTATCAAACCCTTCATAATTTTAAAAATCTCTATGAAATCTCCCCGTAGCCTTCTCTGCTCCAGTGGAAATAGTCCCAGTTTCTCAAGTCACTCCTCATAACTACATTTTCCCATCCCCGGCATCATCCTGGTGAATATACGGAGTGTGCTCTCAATAGCTTTAATTTCCTGTCTATAACGGGACACCCATAATTACACATAGTACTCTAACTGTGTCCTAATCACAGCTTTGTACAAATTTACCATTCTCTCTGCCGCTGTACTCTATGTATGCCCCCACCCAATGTAACATTGTGTTTAGGGTATTTATCCTTTGTATAATGTAATAAAATATTAGCCTAGAAATTGCTGTTGATGGTACTTTAAGTGCTTGTGATAGTTGCCCTTTAGGTATCAAAGTAATTTTAGAAGTGCAGAACAATATATATGTAACCCCTCGCACACTGCAAAATTATTACTGGAAGGCACAACTTGTTGTTATACTGTTGAAGCCATATGTTAGCCTGGTTGAACTCATTAATGCTGGCATGATTGGTTTTTAAATTCAACTCACACCATTTTGCAGTGTTTCCACTTCACACTTGGAAATATATCGCCGTTCCTCCATCGTCGCTGGAATTCCCTTCCTAACAGCACTGTGGGAGAACCTTCACCACACGGACTGCAGCGGTTCAATAAGGTGGCTCACCACCACCTTCTCAAGGGCAATTAGGGGATGGGCAATAAATGCTGGCCTTGCCAGCGACGGCCACATCCCATGAACGAGAAAAAAAACACATCTGCTGTATTCCCAACTCTCATTTAAAACCATAATCGTAGCAACAGCTGCAGACTGCTTTGCTTTACTGGTAGGTGAACAGTTGCACATCAGAACTATTACTTAGAGTCTTTGGAATACAATGGATATTGAGTCTACCATCCCAGGTGCAGCTACCTGTGATCGAGAAGCCTTAGGAGGCTGAAGCTGTGACAGGGCTGTGCCATCTTCTTATTGAAGACGTACTGACATTTTTAAATGCAGGTGTGGCACTGCCAGTGACTGTCATAGCCATGAACCTTTATGCGTCAGGGTCCTTCCAGACAAGTACTGTGATATATGCAGTGTCAGCTAGTTTGCTATCCACAGATATATCAAGGTCGTCACAGATGCCTTAGTCTACATAGAATCATAAAATTTTACAGCACAGTAGGAGGCCATTCGGCCCATTGTGCCTTTAAAAAAGCTAACCAATTAGTCCCAAGCCCCTGATCTTTCGCCATAGCCCTGTAAATTTTCTCCCCTTCAAGTATTTATCCAATTCCCTTTTGAAAGTTACTATTGATTCTGCTTCCACCACTCTTTCAGGCTGTACATTCCAGATCATCATAACTTGCTGCGTAAAAAAAATTCTCCTCATCCCACCTCCAGTTCTTTTGCCAATTACCTTAAATCTGTGTCCTCTGGTTACTGACCAGTTAGTGGGAAACAGTTTCTATTTATTTACTCTATCAAAACCCTTCATGATTTTGAACACCCCTATTAAATCTCCCCTTAACCTTCTCTGATCTAAGGACAGCTACAGAGCCAACAACTTTGCAAGTTTCTCAACCAATCAACCAACAGCACCAGCATGATAGGCCAGCATATTTCTACAGCATCCTTAAAATAACACAAGCACGTTTTTTACAGATCTGCTGGCTTTCCAACATGTGTTCGGTTACTTGGGCAGAGGTGTTTGATGGACCGAATGAGGTGTTATCATGAGTGGCAACTACCTGATCCTTGAATTAACACATGTCTACCTCTTCTGCTGGGCTCTCCCTCAGCATGACCATTGATTTGTCTGAGGCCAGAACAATGGGTCTCTGTTAGTTTTGTGCAACCTTGGCTCAAGGTTGTCTGCATCCATTTTGGCCCAGAATTTCCTTGCAGCTGCTCTCTCTCTCCGGCGCTGTAACTTCACTGGGGTTTCCACCGCACTTCTGGCAGTTACGACAGCTCCGAGGAAATTCCGGGCCAAAACCTAGGTCTTTTGTTTCAGTGTAGGTTGTAAATAGGAATATTTTTAGTGTTTATAATACTCCAGGCAACCGATTGAGTAGAGCCATATGACTTAGTACTCCACACCTTATGACTTGTGTCCATTATTAGCAGATTATTTTAGACCGTAAATTACAAAAAATATATATTATAGGGCAGGGAATACCATTGAGCAGCAAATTAAAAGGTATTTTGATAATATAAAAATACACATGCATATTATTTTCAGATAGAGCACTTTGAATAGTATTCAGTACTCTAGACTTTCCTCATCTGCTATGTACATCCGATGAGACACTTAAGCCAATAAAAATGTTGCATTTTGGGTAGGCAGGAGAGTAAATTGGGAAATGACCTGATTGTGCCAGGTTTCCGCACATTTTTCCACCTGTCACTTTCTGGCCTATTTGGGGGTAGGGGAGTGCAAATATGGGAATTATGTCATATGACTTCCTTCCCACTTTTACCACCCTTAGCAATGCCAGCTGCAAGCAATACGTGTGGGTCCCTGTCATCCAGCATTGCTAAGGGCACTGGAAACATTTTAAAGTTAGAAGGCTGGGATTTCCCTTTCTGCAGTTGATTGTAGAATGACCGATTATGACGTGGCAATCGGTCAATTAAAAAAAAAAGGGAAATTTTCTTTGAAAAATCTTCAGCTTGGCACCTTTAAGTTGTTGGCAGGCTCCACTGTGAGGCACCAAACGGGCGTCCCAATGCAACTCACCGGATTGAGGTCTACCAATATCAAGCCAGCACAGCTGTGAGCAAGGTAAGTGCGGGGAGGAATTGCAATTGCAGAGGGTGGGATTCCTGGTGCGGTAGCAGACTAGATTATTTTTGTGGGGCTTGGAGGATCACTCTTGCTCCTCAAGACCAACAAAATAATTCCAAAATTACCCTGACTGGGCCTCTTTGGCTCCATCACCCGTGGAAATGGTCGGAGTTTTCACGGGCGCACGCTCCGATCAGTTCCAACCTAAAATGGCACCCAGCGATCGGCCCCTTTCAAAATGTCACTGGCCTCTTCGTCGGTGTTAACGCGGCAGCAAGGCTACGGACCCCATTTTGAAGCCATAACCGCCCCATTAACAAGTGAAAATTTAATCCATCAAATCCAAGCCAAGCATTTGGGAGATGCTGAGTCCTTCAAGTTAAAAACTTTAATGAAGGCATTAAAAGGCACAAAACAATTCAATGGATAAATTTAATCATGTAATAGTTATTTCTTTAATTTAAAAAAAATTCAGAACTCATTTTGGACATTAGAAATTTCAGTTACTGAGAAAAATTGATGGATCAAAATTTTCTCAAAAACATTGAGTAATTCAATTGGTTCAGCAACAAACTGTGATGTTCAAATGTTTACATACAGTTTTCCCATTATATTTACATAAAAAGTTTCCATTATAAATGTTTGATATTAAAATGTTACATGAAGTATTTTTAAATTTACCACACTGTAATGTAATTTTCAGCTTATTTACCCCCATATAATGTAACCTTTAAAGAAGTGACAGTTGATGTCATCATCACTACTATCAACTTTTCTGCCTCCACTTCCTTCTAGGCTAGCATTGGGGTATCACTATGGTATCATGTTCCCCACCTCTTTTGATACTCTTATGGGTCACAGTGAGGAGTCAAGCATTGTAATTTATGGGCCCCTCTCCAGTTTGTCAGTTTACTTGTGTTAGGTGATATTTTATCATGTAAACAGAGAAATTGTCTTGAAATGTTGTAAGTTGGAAAAAGCACATTCAATGAGATATATGGCCCACCAGCAGCCTATCCAGTTTGTTCGTAGCTGACAAAATTCTCTTCATCTCCCCTCTGGTTCTTTTGCCAATTATCTTAAATCTTTGTCCTCTGGTTACCAACCCTCCTGACAGTGTAAACAGTTTCTGCCTATGTTCTCTATCAAAACCCCTCATATTTTTTGAACACCTCTATTCAATCTCCCCTTACTTAACCTTCTCTGTTCTAAGGAGAACAATCCCAGCTTCTCTAGTTGTTGTCCATTTTTTTCAGGAGTTGTGCATCGTTTTTGCTGCGATTAACTGTACACAGCTGAAGCAAGGATGTATTTCAACCTAATTTACGCCATTGCGTGCTCTATCTGTAAACAAATAAAAAACATTTTCATGGAAGTGGTGTGCCTTTAATTGTGGACCAGAAAAGTATTAGTGAGTCTCATTGTTCCGAACCAATAAATATTAGTGGCATTGATTCTACAACATCCGTACAGCACATCCTGGCATGTGGATCGTTTAACTGCCCTAATAAGAGAGCATGTTTAGGTTTTAAACTGCCGCAACAGATTTTACCAATGAATATGGCGCTTTGTTTCAGTGTAATATGCTTTGGATTATTCAGATACAAAGCTCCTGTGGCTTTACAGCATGTGCAATTGAATAAATGAACTTTCTCTCGTTATATCTGCACAGGTCAAGATGTGTGGGGCTGTAGCTTATGGTATTAACGACTGATTTAAAATGTCCTCTCTTGTGCTAAGCTTTCTATTTCCAAAGCCAGGGGGGTTGGAGGCTGGGAAATTACAAGCAAGACCCCCCGTGGCCCCCAGGCTAAGATCCCATGACAGGTCAGCTGCTGCTGACACCGCAGCTGTTAGATCGTATGTCAAAACCTGGAGCGCCTGACTTTTGTCTGTGTCACGGCACAAACTCTTCACTGACAATCCACTCGGGTCTCCCGGTGTGCGGAGCTCACTTTACTGAACTGGCGCAGAGTGCAGCTCCCGGGAGGGGGGGTGGGTCCGAGCTGCTGGGAGAAAGGTAGCGACACTCAATGCACCATCTGACCTCTCTCATGCATTCAGACTATGATAGGGAGGGAGGTGAGGGGGAAGCAGCTAAAACAGCAACAGCCGGCTAGGAACTGATCTGAACAGGGAACTAATTGGCCTCCTTTGCAAAACGTAACTGGGAGCTGCACTTTATGTCAGCGCAGAGCCGCGCAGCATCTTCCAACAACCAGTACTGAGCAATTGTGAAGAGGGTATAACTGTATGTGACACCACTCCTCCTTCTCCTCTCGATGTTTTAGTCTGGAACATATTTTTTCAGATTTAACCTGGTATAAAAGCAGCAGCGTCCCTACCGACATATTTTGTGGTCTGAAGTGTATAATACCGGACATGGAATATTCAAAACAATCCACTGTGTATCTCACAATTAAAAATACAGCATTTGAACCCCAAGATTAGATTACAGTCTTTTGCTTATTTCACATCAGGTTTACTCACTGCCTTTCATAAACTATTACAAAACAACTCTAGTTTTCTTTCTTTTTAAAAACTGCATCTCCTTCTTTCCACCGCCCTCACCTTATACCCTTGGTTTCAGCAACATATAATCATCGAGCACTGAAGGAGGCTATGCCTGTGACAGTTCTTTGAAAGAATGATCCAATTAGTCCCATCCCCCTGCTATTTCCCCATAGCCTTGCAAATTTTTCCTTTTCAGGTATTTATCCAATTCCCTTTTGAACGTTGCTATTGAATCTGCTTCCACTGCCTTTTCAGATATTGCATTCCAGATCATAACAACTATTTTGTGTAAAAAATATTCGCCTCATCTCGCCTCTGGTTCTTTTGCCAAAGATCTTAAATCCGTGTCATCTGGTTACTGACCCTCCTGCCAGTGGAAACAGTTTCTCCCTATTTACTCTATCAAAACCCATATAATTTTGAACACCTCTATTAAATCCCCCCTTAACCATCTATGCTCTAAGGCGAACAATCCAAGGTTCCCCAGTCTCTCCACACAATTGAAGTCCCTCATCCCTGGTATCATTCTGGCAAATCTGCTCTGCTAACTCTCCAAGGCCCTGATATCCTTCCTAAAGTGTGGTGCCCAGAATTGAATACAATATTCCAGCTGAGGCCAAACCATAAAGGTTTAGCATAACTTCCTTGCTTTTGTTCTCTATGCCTCTATTTATAAAGCCAACAGTCCTGAATGCTTTTTTAATAGCCTTATTAGCATAGCACAGAGTGGGGATTGAACCTGTGATCTTCCTGGTCTGTGTGGTATAACTACTCATTGGATATGGTCACTTTTATTACTAGAAACTCAACTGGTTAACTAATGCCCTTTAGGGAAGGAAACTTGCCATCCTTACCCGGTCTGGCCAATTATGTGACTATAGCCCCACACCATCGTGGTTGACTCTTAACTGCCCTCTGAAGTGGTATAGCAAGCTACTCAGTTGTATCGAACTGCTACAAGCAGCAGTTCAAGGATAAGGCCTGACGCCATCTTCTCAGGGCAACAAGGGATAGTCAATAAATGCAATAAATGCCTTGACAGTGACACCCAAGAATGAATTTTTAAAAAATGTTTAATGCATTGATCGGAAATGTCTCCACTTTTTAAATGGAGGTGGTCATTCATTTATTTTAAATGGGTTAACACTTCTGCTATAATAGCAGAAAAAGGAATTTTAAGCAAATACGAGTGAATCTGTTTCTACTGTCAAACGGCATAATTTCACAGCCAATATCTATAAAGCCAATCAAACAAGAAGGTCCCAAGTTCAACTCCCAGTACGCGTTGAGTTAACTGATTACTGTAGGGGCACTTGGATGGGAAAATTGGGCCCTGGTAGTTTCCTGCTAATCCCAACATTCAAGAATCAGTTGTTAATCTTGCTTCCTTTTAATAATGCAGCCAAGCTTCTGGCACAGTTAATATTAATAAGTTAATTATGCTACATGAGGCTGTCACATTAAATCAGTTTATAGTGTCACATTAATTTTTAAAAATAATTTCTCATTTAGGAAAGGGGTACTCAATACTGTTTCAAAGTTCTTTCATGGAAATTTAAAAAGATTAGACAGGTGGGAACACTGCCCAAGAAGCGCATTAGGAATGATTCCTCCTGGTAATTGCCTTATCCTTATACTAACTGTGCTGGTACTACTGTGGAGCAAGAAACATTTCTGTTACTGGTCAGAGGTCAGAACGAAGCAAATCTTTTCAATTTTATTTTGAAATCAATTTACAGGTAATTTACTATAATTCAGACCTTTGAAAATAGTATCTATTGTTTGGGGTTTGCGCATTTAATAGGAACGTAGGAACAGGAGTAGGCCTTTCAGCCCCTCGAACCTGCTCCACCATTCAATTAGATCATGGCTGATCTATACCTCAACTCCATTTACCCTCCTTGGCACCATATCCTTTGATATCCTTACCAAATTGTGAAAATGATTGGGCCTGGCCTCTCAAACTCATATTCAGCCAACGTAAGAGAGTGAAGCCTTCCAAATGTGAGATGAATGGACCGGGAACGAATGACTCCTGCTTCTAGCTGTGCACAGCACCAAAAGCAATGTTTTTAATTCTTATTTATGGGAATTGTTTTCAGGTCCCTGTGCTGTTACAAGATGAACTCCCTGTTAATATTAACTAGGTTGGTCTGAGTAATGGTTATGCAACATCCAACACTATAGGAACTGATTGTCTCAGTTTGATTATTTACAAATGCACAAAAAAGCATGTTGTTTACTATATCTTGTAAAACTGGGAGTTTAACCCTCTCCCCACCCCCCCCCCACCAAAAAAAGCATGTGTTGAATTTAAACAATACTTTATTGCAGAATTACCAGTATTTATTTTCAATTTTTCTATGGAGTTGCTTTATCATTTGAACTTTTGTTTCAAGTCACATGAATATGTTCTTCAGGCTTAGCAAGCACTAAGGCAAGGAAAGCTGCTTTCTTCACCACTTACAGACGTAATGTAATGACTTTCAGACCTACTTAACATGAACGTGTTCAAAAAGCCACTGCTTACAGTATCAAAGCTGTCATTCTTGAACATGTTAACTGGCTTAAGCAGAAGGAATGAATGATGGCTTTCAGGGGCTTGAAATCATATGATGCAGGATATACACATAATGCTATTAGACATGGTGTGATGGGTAACAATTGTAGTCTATAAAGTAATAACCACCAAAAAATTCCGAATGGCATGTCATTCTTTTTTGAAGCAATAATCTATGATTTCACCCTCACTCTCCAACTTATAAATTAATCATTCGGTTCAACTGGGGTTTATTACTGTTCTGTCAGTATAATATACCAACTTTGTTAAAGTAATTTGTTTTCAAGTGCGTGAAATTTTGTCATCAAGGTGAGACACAGGGCTACCCCCTTCTCAGATTCTAGTTGCAGGTAGGTGTCGGGTGTGAATCCTGGTCTGTTTTGAGTTAGCTAATCTCAGCTGGGGTAGCGCTACAACAACAACTTGTGTTTATATAGTCCCTTTAACTTATAAACATGTCCCAAGGCACTTCCCAGAAGCTAATTAGGCAAAAATGGACAGCGACACAAAGCAAGAGATTTTACAAGTGGTGACCAAAAGCTTGGTCAAATAGATAGGTTTTAGGGAGGGAACTAAAATTCTGCTTAAACATTTCCTGAACATTTACTGTGCTTCGTACAAATATGTACTTCTTCCCCCAGAGATCATACTTAAACATTTACACCATTGACCATCATTAACTCCCCCCCCACCCACCTCCAAAAATTAACTTTCCTCAGCTGCTTAATTCCTATGACGCTTGTACAAGAAACTTAAATATGAAACCAACTCACCAAAGTTGACTCAATCAGCCTGGAGTGCCAGGGCAGTAATGCTGGTTACTAGCACCGTCCCTCCCCCAGGCTGTAACTACCAAAGATGAATTGAGCACCAGTAAGAACTGCAAATAGCTTCAATGCTCCTAAACGAGAGAGAGAAAAAAAATCAGCCAGGGTTCCTGCTCCTGGTCACAATTCAGTGACTGCTGCTGGAAAGTGTGCATCTCTGGATGTGAACCAAATTATGGCCAGTTTTGTCTTCCCATTAAGAACTGAATTGAGACTGCTCAAAGTTATTTCAAGTAAAAAAAAAAGTCCAGAGTGAGGAAAAGGCATTCAGCTTACTCCATTCAGAGTCCATGTATAATTATTCTGTCATGGATCTCTCCACCACTGCTACATGTTGATCCCCTGCTTTAAGGAACATTGAGCAGAATATTCCTCTAAATTAGTGGGAAATGCATTTGGGATGCTGTCGCAATGGCTCCAAGAATTTCCACTGGAAGTGACAGTGGATGTTGAATATACCCACCTATATTTGTACGCTGAAGTCACCCAGCTCTACCTCTCCACCACCTTTCTCGACCCCCCCACTGCCTCATTATCAGACAGCTGGTCCAACATCCAGTCCTGGATGAGCTGTAATTTCCACAATCATCTTCAGTCCCCTACAAAAACTCCAGACCCTCACCACTAATTCCTTCCTCCTCCCCAGCTATAGACTCAGCTTTAAACAGACTGTTCGCAACCTTAGTGTCCTACGTGGCCCCGTGCTGAGCTTCTGACCCCATATCCTCCATCTCAAAGACCGCCTGCTTCCTATTCCATAAGACTGCCCATCTCTGCTCCTGCCTTAGCCCATCTGCTGGCGAAACCCTCATCCATACCTTTGTCACCTCCAGTCTTGACTATTGCAATTCTCTCCTGGCCGGCCTCTCATCCTCCACCCTCGATAAACTTCAGCTCATCCAAAACTCTGCTGCACGTATCCTACATTGCACCTAAGTCTAGTTCACCCATCGCTGACCTACTTTGGCTTCTGGTCCCCCAACGCGTCAAATTTAAAATTCTCATCATCGTGCTTAAATCCCTTTATCTAAAACCCTCCGAGAACTCTGCATTCCTCCAACTCTGGCGCCTTAGGCATCCCCCACTCCTTTCACCCCACCATTGACAGCCGTACCTTCAGCTTTGCTGTGGAATTCCCTACCTAAACCTCTCCGTCTCCCTTTCCTCCTTTAAGATCCTCATTATCTAGCCTACATTCAGGGCTGTTTTTCAGCTGATAGCTTTTTTGACATGGTCAGCTTTTACTAGTTTCCAAGGTTGGCATGTTTGAATCTTATTTCCCTGTGCTTACCCATTTTTCTTCAAATACTTTATCAATTTCCATTTAAGAGAGGGTTTAGTTTCTGACAGTAGCCACCTGTTGTCATGTTTCACAACCCTCTGTGTGGATAAAGTTCTTCTAATTTTCCCTTTGTTCTTCTAGTGATAATCCCAAATCTGTGCCCCTAGTTGCCAATTCACCAACCAATAGAAATAATTTTTCACTATTTAACCTTTCATAATCTTGAAAACCTCTGTTAGATCCCTCCTGAATCTTCCCTATTCCAGTGAAAAGAAAGCTCCAATTTTTGAAGCCTTTCTTTGTCACTATAAACTCTCATTCCTGATATATTTTTCCTTGTTCTCAGGGTGTGGGCATCACTGGCAAGGCCAGATTTATTGCCCACCCCTAGTTGCCTTGGGGAGGTGGGGGTCAGCTTCAATGGTGCTCCCACAATGGCGTTAGGTAGGGAACGCCAGGATTCTGACCCAGCAACAATGAAGGGCGATTGATGGCCACCAGGATAGTCTGTGACTTGGAGGTGATAGTTTTCCCACGACATTGCTGCTTTTCATAGAATCATAGAATGATACAGCACAGAAGGAGGCCAATCAGCCCATCGTGCCTGTGCTGGCTCTTTGAAAGAGCTATCCAATTAGTCCCATTCCCCTGCTCTTTCCCCATAGCCCTGCAAATGTTTTCCCTTCAGGTATTTATCCAATTTCCTTTTTGAAAGTTATTACTGAATCTGCTTCTACCACCCTTTCAGGCAATACATTCCAAATCATAGCAACTCTGCACAAAAAAAATTCTCATCTTGCCTCTGGTTCTTTTGCCAATTACCTTAAATCTGTGTCCTTTGGTTACCGGCCCTTCTGCCACTGGCAACAGTTTCTCCTTATTTGCTCTATCAAAACCCTTCATGATTCTGAACACCTCTAATAAACCTCCCCATAAACTTCTCTGCTCTAAGGAGAGCAACCCCAGCTTCACTGGTCTTTCCATGTAACTGAAGTCCCACATCCCTGGTACCATTCTAGTAAATCTCTTCTGCACCTTCTCTAAGGCCTTGGTATCCTTCCTAAAGTGTGGTGCCCAGAATTGAATACAATACTCCAGCTGAGGCCTAACCTATGATTTGTAAACGTTTAGCATAAGTTCCTTGCTTTTGTACTCTATGCCTCTATTTATAAAGCCAAGGATTCCATATGTTTTTTTTTAAAACAGCCTTCTCAACTTGTCCTGCCACCTTCAAAGATTTGTGTACATACACCCCCAGGTCTCTATGTTCCTGCACCTCCTTTAAAATTGTACAATTTAGTTTATATTGCCTCTCCTCATTCTTCCTACCAAAATACATCACTTCACACTTACCTGCGTTAAACTTCATGTGTCCGCCCATTTCACTAGTCTACTACACCTATTGTGTATTTCAAACTGTTTTTAAAACCTTAAAGCACAAGGCTAGAAATTACTGTTGGCAACTCATAAAACACTACTGTCCATTATTTTAAACAAGGTATTAACCAACAAATGGGCTCAAGTTCCACCCTCTAACCAATCTGATTAGTTCTGACAGATTTGAATCCTACCTTTCAACTGCTATGACTGGTTTATCTAACAACCTACAATTCCAATGGAAATTGCTCATTTTACTTGTGAAATGCTGAGATGGGTTGAAGCATTGACTATCTGCTTAAATACTAACATTTGGCATGTACGAGAATTAGATCACTCCAGTTGAAGACCTAGCACTAACATATGTGTGAGGGGCCAAATGATTGTCTTCTGTGCTGTAGTTTCTAGGATTCCAAATATTAACAACAATGACCGCCTCCATAATCAGCCTCAAAAAATCTGCCCTTACAATATTTTTAGGGGACATTAGAGATAGCCTCTCACTCTAATGCATTTAGACTAACTCAAGTAGTTGGAACCTCGTGCAATAGATACTACATTCAGGCCGACAATACAGCCAGGAACAGTTTCCATTTGGATATTGTAACTAGATGAATTGAAAGAGAAGGAAAGCGAGAGAGAAAAAGAACAATGGTTTCAAGATAACGTGAAGAAACGGTTTAAGAGTCTCGTACTTTGCAGAGAATACTCCTAGTTACATCTTTATCTCCCTTCCCCATTTTGTAATGTCTCACTCAGCTATAGGAATGGCAGATTACAAATTATTCTATTCTTGGAGGTCTTAAGAAAAAGCAGCTTATTTTGGAAAATAGTACTGGTCAAGTATGTAGCACCACTCAGTCAATACTGAATATTTTAAAACTGCAAATGCCTCCAAATTATACAGAGCTGGAGAGGATACTAATCAGTGGATTTTTCCCACTAATGTTTTGGTGAATTCTTGCACTGATCAAGATGAGGATTTTAACTCATTATTATATATATACACACACAAATGTAGCTTTGTTAATCACTAACACTTTATTGAAGTATGAGGCTGGCCATACTAAGAGCACAACAGAACACACTACCCGCAGCACAACTACAAAAAGTGTGTTGTAACAGACATCAGAACAAAGTGAGGCACTTGAAATTTACATAAGGTACCAGATCACCACCATGAGTACTCACTATACAGAGGGTACAAGACTTCCACTGGTCCAAGGTGAATCAGAGAGGCCAATTGTAAATCACAGGCATCTCAGGACTGAAGCATAAACAAAAGTGAGGGCTGTCAGATTTGGGAAATGGGCTCCTGGTGAAGTAAAATGGAATTAAGGGGGGGGATTTGATTGAGCAATTTGACATAGTAGGTAGGAAACTTTCCCTTTTTAAAACAGTTGAATACCTGTGTTAAATTGCATTAGAACACAGCAGCAGATTGCATTAGATCATTTGGCTCTCATTCACCCTAACAGTTCCATCCGCAATCCCCCTTTGTCCATGTCCCCTAATATCCTTACTTCCTAAATAAGTATCCATCTTCAATTGATTTCACAAATATGGCTGTTGGAGCAGTGCATTTTACATTCTCATAATCTCTTGTATGGAGAAGTATTTCCAGAATTCACTTTAAACCATCTTAGTTAAAATTCCAAGAATTATGCCCACTTGTTCTTCATTCCCATTCCCTTCAAAAGGGAAGTATTGTTTCCTACCTGCCATATCAATTTCCTTATTTATTTAAATGTCTCAATCAAATCACCCCATAATATCACTAAGGAGTATAACAAGTTTACTTAGTGTCTCATCGTAGCCAAGTCTCTTCATCCTGATGAACGGTCATTGGATTGTCTCCAAACCCATTTAATAACAATTCATGTGTAACAGTAGTCTTAGTGATTAAGGATGAAATTTCTTCAATGATAAGAAAGGATATAATGAGGGGTAAGTAGGCAGTGGAGACTTTATGGTTAGAATTAAGAAATCAAAAAGGATTTAAGATGGTTGTAGGAGTTGTGTGTGGGCCCCCTCATAGCAGCTGTGAAGTGGCAGAATGTATAAATACAGAGATTAGACAAGCATGAAGCAAAGGCAGGGTGGTTTTAACTTTTATATTGATTGGGATAAGCAGACGAGCTCATGTCAGACACAAAGCGAATTTCTTGAGTGTTCAGGAAAGCTTTCTGCAACAATATGTCCTAGAACCAACAAGGGGGCAGGACATATTGGATTTAATAATGAGTAATGAGACAGATTTAGTTAACAACCTAACGGTGCATGAACATTTATCGAATAGCGATCATATTTTGATCGAGTTCAACAATGTTTGAAAGGGAGAAACCTGTATCAGCTGCTAAGATTCTAAATTTAGGTAAGGCCGACTTCAACGGGATGAGACAGAGACTGTCCACAGTAAACTGGGCAAATCTGTTAATGGGTAAAATGACCGAAGATCAGTGGGAAGAGTTCAAAAAAGAATTTAATGTTTACAAAACCAGTTTATACCCCTAAGGGGCAAGTGCCCCACTTGCCATTAAAAAGCAGCCATGGACAACAAAAGGGGTAAAAGACAACATAAAACTAAAAGAAAAAGCATACAAAAATCCAAAAAATAACAGATCCTGGCAACTGGGAGATACAAAGAACAGCAAAGGATGACAAAACAGATAGAAAGAGCTACAAAAAGGGAGAATGAAAAGAAACTTGCAAGGAACATCAAAATCAACAGAAAACATTTTTACAATTATATTAGGAAAAAAAGAGGGTGGTCAAGAGCAATGCGGGCCCATTAAAAACTGATAATGGTGATATTGTAAATGAAAATAAGGAAATGACGGACATGCTGAATAATTACTTTGCATCACTATTTACAGTAAAGAGGATAGCACCCAAGGAAACTAATTTTGAATTAGGGACGGGGACTCATCATAATTAACAGTAATGAAGAAAATAATGGCACTAAAGAGCAACAAATTCCATGGACCAGATGGTTTCAATCCTACGGTTTTAAAGGAAGTAGGTGAGAACATTCCAGATGCCCTAACTATAATCTTGCAAAGTTCTCTCAATTCAGGAACCGTTCCTTTAGATTGGAAAATTGCACATGTCACTCTGCTATTTAAGAAAGGTGAGGGAGAGAAACCAGGGGATTATAGACCAGTTAACCTAACATCTGTTGTCGGGAAATTACTAGAGTCTGTAATTAAGGATCGAGTGACTGAACATCTTGAAAATTTTCAGCTGATCAGAGAGAGCCAGCATGGATTTGTAAAGGATAGGTTATGCCTGACAAACCCGAATGAATTTTTTGAAGAGGTGACTAAAGTAGTGGACAGGGGAATGTCTATGGATGTTGTTTATATGGACTTCCAGAAGGCATTCGATAAAGTCCCTCATAAGAGACAGTTAGCTAAAGTTGAAGCTCATGGAATGGAGGGCAATTTATTGGCCTAGTTAGGAAATTGGCTGAGCGGCAGAAAACAAGAGAGTAGGGATAATGGGCAGGCAATCAAATTGACAGGATGTGACCAGTGGTGTCTCACAGGGATCTGTGTTGGGACCTCAACTATTCACTGTATTTACGAATGACTTAGATGATAGGATGGATAGAGAGCCACATATCCAAGTTTGCCCATCACACAAAGATAGGCAGCATTGTAAGCGGTGTAGATGGAAGCATGAGAGATGTTAATAGATTAAGTGAATGGCAAAACTGTGGCAAATGGATTTCATTGTAGACAAGTGTGAGGTCATCCACTTCGGACCTAAAAAGGATAGATCAGAGTACTTTCTAAATGGTGAAAAGCTCAAAACAGTGGAGGTCCAAAGAGACTTAGGGGGTCCATGTACATAGATTAAAATGGCATGGACAGCTCCAGAAAATAATCAAAAAGGCTAATGGAATGCTGGCCTTTATAACTAGAGGACTAGAATATAAGGGGGTAGAAGTTATGCTACAGCTATATAAAGCCCTGGTTAGACTACACCTGGAGTACTGTTCAGTTCTGGGCACCGCACCGTAGGAAGGATATATTGGCCTTGGAGGGAGTGCAGCATAAATTTATTAGAATAATACCTGGACTCAAAGGGTTAAATTATGAGGCGAGATTACACAAACTAGGGTTGTATTCCTGGGAATTTAGAAGATTAAGGAGTGATTTGATTGAAGTTTTCAAGATATTAAGGGGAACTGATAGGGTAGATAGAGAAAAACTATTTCCACTGGTTGGGGAGTCTAGGACTAGGGGACATAGCCTAAAAATTAGAGCCAGGACTTTAAGGAGTGAAGTTAGGGAAAACTTCTGCACACAAAGGGTGGTAGAAGTTTGGAACTCTCTTCCGCAAACGGCAGTTGATGCGAGCTCAGCTGTTAATTTTAAAGCTGAGATTGATAGATTTTTGTTAACTAAAGGTATTAAGGGATATGTAGTTAGGTCACAGATCAGCCATGATCTCATCGAATGGCTGATCTGCTCAAGGGGCTAAATGGCCCACTCCTGTTCCTATCCCATTCATAAAATAAGACATTGTTCCTGTGCTCTTTAAAGTGCATTTTTCCACTTTTGCATTCCCAGCACAGACCATCACATGCCTGGAGCACATGTTGAAGCACTGGGCATGGAGGGCATGCCCGTTGTGCAGTCCACTTGACTTCTCATCTATTAATTGCTAGCATTTAAACGGAACCTCCAAGAACGCAAGAGCTGCTGCAACTCCACCTAAATATTATGCAATCAATCAAGGAAATGCATACCAATTAGCAGATCTTTGCCTCTGGGAGCTCTCCTCGACAGTTATCGCCTGAAACTATATGCAGAAGTGACCAGCATTTGATGAACCAGGGTTGAAAAATTGTATTTTTCCTGCTTTGGCTTGCCCATTGGCAGCCTGCGCAAATTCTCAAGGGTCTTTATAGGCAATTAGCAACCAGCTGGGTCAATGCCCTGAGGCATATGTCTTCACTGTATTTGTCTCTGGCTGCCCCAAGAACATAAAATACATTCATTAAGTCATCCAATGATATTGCTACAGATTAGCCTGAACAGCACTGTAGCCTATAGCCACTAGTGCTTAATTTTGTTATTTCAAGGTCTTAACATCAGTGAACAAATCAACAAATCCTATATATAAAACTTTTTTGCTTAAATGTTAAAGTACTCTATAAATAAAATATCAACAAGATCAGTTTATAAAGCAAGGATATACATGTAACCATCTGATAATGATCTGTGGTCTTCCAAAGTTCATTACATAATTATCTAGTTTAGACCTTCACCAATAGGATTTGTGGATAACTCCGGTTGAAAAGCACAGGCCCGATGGGCTAAATGGCCTCCTTTTGTGCTGCAATTTCTGAAATAAATCTGAAAATGTTACAAATGAACACAAGGTCAGATAAGTATCAGAGAAAAATGCCGATCTGACCAGCATTCCCAGCACTTGGTTTTTATTTAGGCAATATGGTTGTCGTTGTGAACATCACTCCATTCTGAAACCTCAGACCAAACTCTATGTATTTAGAATATAGAGGGAAAAAGTGAAAGATCCAGAAAAAGCCAGTCAGACAACATTACCCAAACACTTTAATTGAAAATGTACCATATTGGTCAGCTTCAATACATCAATAAGTTTTAACAAAAAGAACATTGTTTACATGATGAGGTTTACTTAAATAACTTGGGGGCGGGGGAGGTGGAGACACAAAAAAAAACCTCACGTCATTTCCAAGTCAGCAGCTGAACACAAAAAATTAATGGAATGCTTCATTCTCGCCTAAGATAGTGATTCCCAAAACCACAAATATAGAAAATGGAAACAAACCTAACAAGCCCTCAATGTAAGCTCACAATAGATCTTTTTACAATATTAGAAATATATTTTTCAGACAAGCATTGATTGCAAAAACACAAGGTAAATACAGATAAGTAAAAGCCAACCGGGTGCATCCACACTCCGCCTTCCATAGAGGTCCTCCAACCTCCTCCTCCATCACAGCATCCAATTGTTTCTTAAATGATTCCAGGGATGTTGTAGGCATCACTACCTGGAAGTCGGTGCCATGTGTTTATCATTCTTTGTGTGAAGGACATCTCGTCACCAATCCTAATTTGCTGTTCACTCTTTTGAACTTTTGTCCTACTTCTTGGTTTAATTTAAAGACATTTTCTGAATCTACCTTTATATATTGTTTACATTCTTAAGTACCTGATTGCTGTACACTGTTAAATTACTAAATCTAAAATAAAATCAGCAATCTAAATGCTGAATTAATAAAAAAAGTCACACAGACAACTACTATACTACCACTTTATGCAAAATTAGTGCATCACTTGAAATCAAGCAAGGTTAAAATATGAAGGCAGCATCAAACCAGGAAAAGAAAAATAATTCCTGGGACAACATCCAGTGTGCTTCAATTCCGCTATGTTTCACAAAGCTACATTTTGAAGTTACCAATTCGTCACAAAAAAAAAATTCCAAATAGTTTACCATTTTAAAGGCATGCAATTCTGTCAATGCAGTGACTTTTATTTTCACATGTAAACAGTAAGGATGAACATAAGTCTGGAGAAAAAGTTGGGGTCTACCCAAACTTGGGACAGTTCAATAGAACCAGGTTCAAGCTTGAATTTTTCCTTTAATAGCAGAATTAAACTTACTGCAGAGGCAAAAAAAAATTTCACCATCAGTGAGCTGGAGAAGTGAATAGTTTTAGTCCTGATCTGGCTTGAATTCAATCTGAAGCTGTTCACTTGCACAAATACTATCTTGTATGGACAAGATCTACAGCTCAAGCATAAAAATGATCAGAACATACCTCCAATCTGGAAATTTTCAGTAGATGTGGTTTCTTAAATACTGATGGGTGATTAAGGTACAAAGTGTAAAGATGCATTGTGCAAAGACAACATTCTTATTGCTGTAACATTTCCTCATCTTTTGGTCTCTGCACCACATGATGATCCTGGTCAATATTTTTATTAATATATTAGGAGACGTTCAGCAAGGTCTGTCTTCATTCAATATGCGCTGCACTGCTGCAAGGCTTCAAGCGCTTAGCTACAAATGAATATAAAAGCAAATTAATGCAGCTAGTTATTTTAAATCCTGACAACAGCACAAGTAACAAAAAGGTTGACAAATGGCCTTATTTTGGAAAACCTGTTGTATTTGGGTGACTTCTGTACTCTGCTGGGAGAGTGGTATTGAGGAATGGAACACTTTTCTCACTTTTAATACTCTGTGTCTGCATCAGCAGGCCAAATCAACGGGGCATAGGTTGGGACACCTGATGCTGTGCAACCTGATCTCTTCATATTAGAGTGGACTTCACAGCACTGGCAGCGACATCTGGCTGCCTAAATTTCTCCACTGAGGAAGGCCTGCCAGCAGTGTGGCTGCAGCCCCAAAGGACGCTATCTGATATCTGGCTGCCATTTACATTTACCATTGGCTGCGTTGCTGCCTCAGAGGTAGCGCTCTGTTCCTCATTCACATTATTACTTTGTCATCAAAGTCAAGGCCTTAACCTTAGAAAAGATATAGATGACTGCACCTTTCTGATAGCACTAGAGAATTTGGTGTTAGGAAAGCGGCTTTCTCTATTCGTGGAGGTTCACATGAACAGTACTGGCAGAACCAAGTCTGACCACCCTTTTTGGATAGGAAATGGTATGGAAGACAATGTTTCTGTGTGAACTCCACCATCAAATACTCTAGATAAGTAAACATTTGGTAGCAGTTAGCTTCTGCTGATAACTATCAAGTTCAATCTCATTTATTGGCCCAAATTCTAAAAGTGCAGCAAGAACACCAGGTACTCACGCTCTATAAGCTTCCATTTCTTCTGCTCAGAGTGAAGGAAACTGCTGAGGTAGAAGATGACAGGTAGGAAAAGAAGAAAAGTTGACACTGCAATGACTGGAATGGTGTCACTGCAGGGAACAGTGCAGTTATACTTTTTGCTCCACAGCTGCCGCGTCAAGTTCATCTGAAAGCATCAAACACAACAAAAGAACATTTATGAGGGCGTCAAACAATTGGTTTTCATACATATGTATTAAATCCTAATAGGTTAAATGACTCAAGATCACAGTGGACTTCAAACCACAACCAATTCACCGTTATTGATCTTCAATCAGATTCTTAACATTTTCCCCCTATTTTATACACTTACTTTTAGATGCCAACTCATGCTGGGTACAGTTTCACAGTCACCAATATCCAGATAGGCTATTTGACTCTGACAGCATTGGTGGCCATTAAAGCCAACTGACCCTGTCCTCACCTGATGTCCACACATAGCCATTTACAGTTTGGAGAGGGAAGGTGGTCACAGCAAAGAGCAACGTTATCCAACTCTTCTGCTCCCTGCCCGGCAAGGGGGGTGCTGCTGCCCAGCTAAGATCAGTTAACTCAGCAAAGACCAGGGATTAAATCTGGGGCATTACTGGTCTGTACTGGTATTGGCCTTTTACAACATCTTGCTTTCACCAACTGGGCCATTTGGGTAGCTTTTCAAATTACTTAATAATGATAACTGCATTTATAAAATGTCTCATGTCAAAATGACAAAAGATTCCACAGATACAAGCAATCACTTTTGAAGTGCAGTGATTTCTTATGTAACACCCATTGAGCTAACAATGCCCCACAAATAGCAATGAGAGAATGCAGTGTTGCCAGCCCGCCCACATCCTGAGAAAATGTTTTAATATATGTAAACACTCCTTCAGAACTGTACTAGAATGTCAATCTTTAACATAAACATCTGACCCAGAGGCAACAATGCCATCAACTGAGCCAATCTGACAAATCTAACAGAGACCTTTAAAAAAAGTACAATACATATTCCCTTTATTTTTTTTTTAAAAAAGGTTTTTCAGATTTCTACAGCTCATTACAAAGTAAAGCTTTTGAGAGAGTTGGTCTTTAAAGCAGTACTATCCATTTGCCAGCTTGAATGCAGCATCCCAACATTTTGACGAAAGGATGCTGGAACCAAAGTATCTTTCTCAATAAATAAATATGGGCAACAGCATTTACTCAAAAATGAGTTCCAGTCACCATGCCTGTAATTAAATAAGTGATACCACACAGTTCAATGCAAAGGGGACACGGCAATGTAAGAAATTTTTCTGATATGATTCATTTTATGACTGTTTTTACTTTGCAGCCAAGATCACAGGAAAGCGAGGCAACTGAGCCACTCTCGAGCATTTTAATATACAACCATTTTCCTGTACATCGATTGCACTGTGCAGGCCCAACATTCCACACATGCATGGAGCAGTGGCTTCATGAAGTTATTATGAACATAATTAGAAAAGCCTATCCGTCGTAACATCACCACTTAAATGTGCTGCTGTCACTGCAGCAACACGTTTCCTAACTCCAACAAGCCAAGTGGAAAAGTGGGCAAGGTCTAAAATAAATTTGGGAAGTTTATGTGGATGTAGCTCCTAGCTGTGGCAGACCTGCGCGATAGCAGCTGATGCCTAAAGTGCAGTACACATTACAGCTATACTGTGAACAATTCTGGTCTCCATATTATAGAAAAGATTATAGAGGCACTGAAGAAAGTGCAAAAAAGATTTGCAAGGATGATACCAGAACTGAGGGGTTGTACCTATCAAGAAAGATTGAAGTCTGGGGCTCTTTAAAATTAGATTGTTACTGGGTTTTGGCAGGATTGCAGAGAAGATGAGTATTATATAGTTCTCACTGTACTTACTGCATCAACAATGTCTATACACAGGTTGTTTTTGTTTGCCATTCCAGTGTACCATTCAGTCAAATTCTTGTAAGAAACTTTACACTTATTGCAGAGATCAGAATGGTTGCCATGATCAGGGTATATCTACAAAACAAAAATTTTAATTATTGCATTTCACTCTGTGGCACAACAGGTTAGTCCACCAAGTCGCCACACAAGCACCACACATACACACACTCAAGATAACAGGATCTCAGATGAGACCAATCATAGGGTGGAAGGTAGTAAACAAAGAGTTATGGACTCACGTGAACCAGATATCAGGAATACGCAGACACTGGGAAACGTGACAGGAGACAAGATGTTTATACACAAATGCTAGAAGCATTAGAAATAAAGGTGCCAGAACTGGTGTCTGTGTTGGTAGTAGGGAATTACAATGTAATGGGACTATCAGCAACATGGCTAAATCCTGATAATGGAAAAGAATACAACATTTAGGGATATAGAGAGTGTTTAGAAAAGACAGTGTACAAAAAAAGGAGATGGCATAGCCCCATGTTTCAAGGACATGTTATAAATAAGTTAATCGTGTTGAAACTAGTCCGGTTAGATATCACGAATACTAAAAAAAAAATCCAAGCTTATATATTAGAGGTATACTATTGACCACTTGGTCAGAATGAGGAGAACAATGTGCTCTATGAAGACATAGAAAGGATATGCAAGAACAGGAAAGTTATTTTAATGGAAAAGTTCAATTAACCTAATCTAAACTGTGAAAACCCATGTAGTTTAGAGTGTTAGTAGATGTAATACACATCTGCTTCTTTACCCAGTATGTCTGGAGTACTGGGTGTAGTTTTGGTCCCACTATTTCATAAAGGATATTCAGTTATTGGAGGACAACACAGAAGGACTATACGGTTGATCCCAGAACTCAAGCGAATGTCATATGAGGAAAGATGGACTACACTGGTTCTCTTCTCTTGAAGAAAGACCAAGAGGGGGGATATGATAGAAAAGTGTTGAAAATTATTAAATATTTGCACAAATTAAATCCAAGTAAGCTTTTCTGCTGTGTACAGAATTTAAGTGCAAGGGTCATATTAACAAATTAAGGAGAATTGAAAAGGCAGGAGGAACATGCTTACTAAAAGGGCAGTTAAGTACGTGGATCAGATTACTCGCATGGGTGGTGGAACCAGAAATCATAATAAGTTTTAAGGAGGAACTAGACAGGTTCTCATCAACAAATGGGATTCAACTTTATTAGAAATGCACCAGGGAATGCTGTGGATAGGTGGGCTGGATGGACTGAAAATTTTCTCCTGCCTGAAACGGTTACCGTGTCCTCCCTAAACAAAGATATCCCAAGAATAATCGATGACTGGACTACAAATGAGCTGGAAATCCTAGACAGGCTAAATAGGCTCTCAAAACAAACAAATCCCCTGGGATAGATGGTATTTATCCCAGAGTGATGAGACTAGAGAGGACATCAGAGACACTGACAATTATTACGAGGGAGTTAATGGACATTTGAGAAGTACCAGTAGATTGGAAGCAGAGACTAACATCGTGCACATTTTCAGAAATGGTGACAAAATGGATATGGGCAGTTATAAACCCATTAATTTACTTCTATTCTATGTAATAATGGAAGGGATTATCAAAAGTGAACCTGAAGATCATCTGTAGAATAATACCCAGCAGTTAACATGGATTCAGAAGGAGAGGATCCTGATCAACCTCCTCGACTTCTTTAAGGAAGCGATAACCTAAGTGGACTGCGGTAAGCTCCATGACCCAGTTGTTACTGTTTTAATATCTTCATACTCTTCCCTTGGAGGATAGCGTGACGTAACGGAAAGATTCGCAGGCTGATTAACCATCTGACAGGCCAATGACATGAATGCTTCTTCCATGGCCGTAACCATCTTCACGCCAGCCAATAGGATGGTTAGTCCCATACGGATGGAGGGTTTTTTTAGGCTCCTACAACCCATTCGGTGAGGGGGAGGAGGGAGGCCACCCACACCCACCAGATCCAAGTATCCCGCTAGATGTCAACCCGTAATTTAGAGCTGGAGCTCCGGTCTCCACTTGCCGGGACTGTCTGGAGTGGGGTTCGAACCCTGCACCTTCTGTCACAAAAAGCGGAAATGATACTAAGCCAAAGGCTCATCCCTTTTAACCTGGGGTACTTCAACATACAAAAATCTTTTGACAAAGCTCCACAAGAAGGCTATTAATTTAACTCAAAGTTGCGGAGATTTAGTGACGTGTACTCCTCAGAGGAATTATGTCAGATTGGAGGGAACACTGAATGAGTTGCCTCAGGGCTCGGTTCTGGGACTTGTACTGTTTCCAATTTACATAAATGACCTGGATTCAAAAACTCAATGCAAAGCGGTCACATTTGCAGATAATACCAACTAGGAGGGCAGTGGAATCAGAAGACATAGCCCAGAAATTAGAGAGTGAGTTGGACAAAATATGTAAGTGGGCCAAACAATGACATGAAATTTAATGCCGACAACTGTAAAGTGCTACAAAGAGGAAGAAAAACTAGACATGCAGACGCAAAGAATGGTGCTGTGAATAGGACGAGACTAGGAGTCTTAGTACAGTTGATGTTAAACACGTCCAACCAATGCTAAGGAGCAATTAACAAAGCTTATTGGATGTTGAACTACATAGCCAAAACAGTAGAACACAAATCATGGGAGGTAATGATCAAACCAGTGCTCTCGTTAGACCATACCTTGAATACTGCATCTAATTCTGATCACCCAGAAACAAGCAAGATATTCAAATGCTAGTGACAATGCAGTGAGGAGCCACAAGGCTGGTCCCCACTGTCAGTGGTTTGGGTTATGAGAAAAGACTGGACAGATTTGGACTTTTCAGCCTGGAAAGAGGTGCCCGAGAGGTGATCTTATAAAGCTGCACAAGATTGTTAAGGATATTTAAATTAAACTGCGACAGAACTAGGGGACACAGGTTCAAACGATAAAAGGTAATTTCAGGAAATTCTTCACACGGTGATCTATGCGTTGAATAAACTTCCAGATGGAGTAGTGGAGGCAAAAGCCTTGGAATCATTTATGAAACAACTAGATGCTACAAAGGGGGATTGTCAGGATCTCTTGGTGGCTGAATTAAGATGGCCCAAATGGCCTTCCTCTTCCATAATTATCTTGTATAATCCAGAAGTCCTTGTGCTGCATTTTTTTTTTAAATATAAAAGTGACCCATTGCTTTCAGCCATCACACATAGATGCCCCGCTATTCAACAAGCCCATCAAGGCAATGGCTTCCAATTGCATTGGTGCCCATTTTGGATAATAGTTACTGACATAAAGGAAACACAAAGAGAAATCCTATCCTGAATGTCTTGCACTATACAAGATCACTCCTCCCCTGCATGCTGGGACAAATACATTATAATCAGCTTATGAATATTTTAGTGCCAACCTCCACTTCACTCTGCTGAATAAAATGGATTTTTAATGACATGGATTGCATTTGGCATCAAAACAAACAGCATAAGTATTTTCTGAAAGCTGTTCCATTAAAGTGTACATAATGTCGCAAATTTAAATACCAAATATTAGACATGAGCATCCTTAGAATTTCACAATCTAGTTTCATTTTCTGGACTAGAATAGACAGACTGTTATATTGCAAATTTAAAAATATTTTTCTTTCACCCCCTTCTCTGAATGCTCTAATTTCTCTTTTTCTTTTATTTCACAGGCCTTGCACCCTTTCTCCTTACAGGTTCCCCTCCAAGTCACACATTATCCTGACTTGGAAATATATCGCCGTTCCTTCATCGTCCCTGGGTCAAAATCCTGGAACTCCCTTCCTAACAGCACTGTGGGAGAACCTTCACCACACGGACTGCAGCGGTTCAAGAAGGCAGCTCACCACCACCTTCTCAAGGGCAATTAGGGATGAGCAATAAATGCTGGCCTTGCCAGCGACGCCCACATCCCACAGATGAATAAAAACAAGTTAGTTTTCTACAAGCTTGTGATCTATGGTCCAGTCTTGGCAGTGGAAAAACAGAATTTCTTTCAGTAGCAGCTCTAATGAGCAGCTAATGCTCTAGAGCACGGCATCACACAGCTTCTAATAAATACATGTACACAGCAGTGGAGGGGGGGGGCGGGAGGAAAAGAGAGAAACAGATCTGGAAATGCAGTGAAGAGAAAGCTGAAGTAAAAGCTAGGCCTGGGTGCAACAATGTCTACGCGTTAGTTGCAAGACCTTGGTCTAGGAACGAGTGTAGTCAAGCTGATTGTTATTAGAGGTGAGTTAGCGACATAGGGCTCAGGAAAACAAAATGTATTTGAATTTTAAATTTAGAAATTTTATGCATTTATTGCTAAGTAGGATTGCAGATCCATTCTTTTCATTACCAAACCCTATAGATACAAGCAGAGCAAAGATTGTTTAATATGCAAGTTACCGAAGAGTATTGTCCAAAACAGTTCAGAGAATCATTCAGCATCTTCTTAAAGATTACAGTGTCCATTGATGGTGATGTTTTGTTATCGTTTAAACAGGCTGAAGGAAAAAAAGATATCAGGTTAGTAAGTAAAAGGTACAATTTGCTAGTAGTGCTGTACCTAGAAGACTGCAGAAAATGTTAAACTTTCAATACTGACAGAACATCTAAAAACAATGCGAAAATATATATAATCCATAAAGCAACAACCAGGCCGTAAAATAATCCCAAATCAAAGCTTTCCCCAACTTCCAACTTTATGAACAATCTGACCACTCCCTGTAAGGCAGTTTGTCATGTAAAGTTAAACTTAAACTAAAATGATTAGCACTTGTAACCAGATTATTAAATAGGGTGGAGCTTAAAGAAAAATACTTCAGCAATCATCACACTAGAGAAACTCTATCACGCTTCACCAACAGACTCCCAATACTTCTCCTTGGTCATAGTGCAGCACTCTTCTGGCTCCTAAATGCTATTTTAAGAGCTCGATGTAGTACTCATTAGATCAGTGTACGAAATTCATAGGTACATTGTCAAAATTAGCAACCATACATTCATAATATTGTATTTAATTGTAAGCCCAGGCTACAGTCTGCAACATACTAAATGCCACTTATGGCTTGATCAAACAAGAGACACAATTCAGTGTCTGTGGAAGGATTCTCATTCTGCAGATGTCTTTTCCTTTCTTCAGGGAACACATACAATTATATTCCCTGGAGCTCGACTTACAACTTGCCACACCTGTGCGCCACTCCCATCCCAGATGGATATGTATATCTCTGCTGCTTGTGATGCTTAATTCATCTCTGTGTCACTCTTCCAAACCAATAGGTGGAGTTCTTGTCTCAGCTGTTCATATGGCTGTACTTTTTAAAAAGACATCAGTGATTTAAAAACCTTAAAATCTGGCATTAATTTTCAGAGTCTGATTGAAAAGTGAAGTCGGGAGGTGTTTCAATTAGGGTGGTGATTTTGACTGACAGCTTGGTGGGTCTAACCCCCGATGTCAGACTTGGCGGGCGAGGGGTCTCTCTCCGTCTCGGATATAGGGTGAGCTCTGCCCTAGCGTTCAGCAACAAAGTCTAAACCAGGCAGTTTTAGAATAGCCTAGTAGATAAATGGGCCTATATCTAGAGAGATAGTAAGTTGGAATCTTTATTCATTTTCCATAACTGAGAAGATGAAATTGTTTTCAGTCAAAGCTGTATTCTGTTTATTCATGCATTTTATATAGAATAATCCAGATGTTGGTTTGATGTTGTACCACATCTTGATAGAATGCTTTTCAGTTCACCTTCCGTAAAGAGAGGAGAACACACTTTGTTGGTTACGATCTCCAGGTCATGCTATTGTTTAAACTAGATTCTGGGTAGCAGGATCCCTGGATTATCGGGGTTGTGAGGTCTGCTACAGGAGCAACTGGTGACAATGCATTAGGGATAGGCTTAGAAAGACTATCCAGCACACAACCTGTGACATTTATTGGAATGACCAAAGAAAACTTGCAAAATATTGTATTTAAAGATTGCATGGCACGAGTGACCACCCCAACATTCTTGCCTCAGCCATCACCACCAACAGATTAACCAGCCATTCATCCCATAGCTGTTTGTGGGACGTTGCTGATGCAGAACTGCTCTGGTATTATTTGAACAAAAATCACTGCAATTCCAAAAATAAATTCATTCTTTGCAAAGTGCCTTAAAGTTTTTCAACATGAAAGGTGATGTATAAAAGCCATTTGTCTTGCCTGCCTTTATGAAATGGCAAATGCAAATAGGGAAAAAAAAATACCCCATCTTTATAACTGGCAATTCATAATACGAGGCTCACAAATATAATCAATCTTAATGTCATCAGTACATAGGCTGTTGGAATATATGTGTTTTTTAAAAAATCAGCTTTCGCATATGCCACAGAAGCATACCATATCCACTTGTAAATTTAAAAATACTTTACGACTCTAAATGGGAGAAACTTTTAACAATTAACCAGGAAGACAACTGTGGGACCATACCCTACAATACTTCTTTTAGAGAAGTTAATATTTGTAAATGTTAGTACATTCAATTTTAAGTATCCCCTATAAATACTAGGGAACAGGGAAAAAGTGTATTTGACCTTGCCCCAAAACAGCTACAGACTAAGCACTAGCTTCAAAAACCAATTGTAAACAATTTTACAACACCAAGTTATAGTCCAGCAATTTTATTTTAAATTCACAAGCTTTCGGAGGCTTCCCCCTTCGTCAGGTGAACGATGTGAGGAAAGACTATCCAGCTCTCACATCGTTCACCTGACGAAGGGGGAAGCCTCCGAAAGCTTGTGAATTTAAAATAAAATTGCTGGACTATAACTTGGTGTTGTAAAATTGTTTACAATTGTCAACCCCAGTCCATCACCGGCATCTCCACTTCAAAAACCAAAGGACAGTAACAGGCCACAGTTTCAGTTAATAAGTCAAAACCTTGTTGTTTATGAAGCCAGCTCCCAAACTTAGGAACAGGAGTAGGCCATTCAGCCCCTCGTGCCTGCTCCGCCATTTGATAAGATCATGGCTGATCTGTGATCTAACTCCATATACCTGCCTTTGGCCCATATCCCTTAATACCATTGGTTGCCGAAAACCTATCTATCTCACAATTAAGCTAGTATCAATTGCCGTTTGCGGAAGAGAGTTCCAAACTTCTACCACCCTGTGTGTGTAGAAATGTTTTCTAATCTCACTCCTGAAAGGTCTGGCTCTAATTTTTAGACTGTGCCCCCTACTCCTAAAATCCCCAACCAGTGGAAATAGTTTCTCTCTATCCACCCTATCTGTTCCCCTTAATATCTTATAAACTTCGATCAGATCACCCCTTAACCTTCGAAACTCCAGAGAATACAACCCCAATTTGTGTAATCTCTCCTCGTAACTTAACCCTTGAAGTCCGGGTATCATTCTAGTAAACCTACGCTGCACTCTCTCCAAGGCCAATATGTCCTTCCGAAGGTGCAATGCCCAGAACTGCTCACAGTACTCCAGGTGTGGTCTAACCAGGGTTTTGTAAAGCTGCAGCATAACTCCTGCCCCCTTGTACTCCAGTCCTCTAGATATAAAGGCCAGCATTCCATTAGCCTTATTGATTATTTTCTGCACCTGTTCATGACACTTCAATGATCTATGTACCTGAACCCCTAAGTCCCTTTGGACATCCACGGTTTTTAACTTTTTACCATTTAGAAAGTACCCTGCTCTATCCTTTTTTGATCCAAAGTGGATGACCTCACATTTGTCTACACTGAATTCCATTTGCCACAGTTTTGCCCATTCACCGAATCTATCAATATCCCTTTGTAATTTTATGTTTTCATCTACACTGCTTACAATGCCACCAATCTTGAAAGCTTACAAGTTCTATCTTCCAAAACTAACTGTCCTCATTGAATTACTGGGTAATTATCACTTCCTTAAAAATACTAAAGAACTTGTAAGCTTTTCCCCGATATGGGAGGTTTGGTACCGTGAACTACATGAGTGGCTCAGCTTATTGATTGTACAAAAGGACTGCATCATCTTTAACTGCTGTAATCCAAAATAAAATCTTGTGCTGTTTTATGCCAATGCAGTATTAAGTATTCAAGAATAAAGCCGTTAAAAAGTTAAGCAAAGCAATTTGAAAAGCACTTTCTTGCCCTAGCAGAAAGCAGCTACACTTTAAATCCAGAGTACTTTAGTAGCACTGTGAACCCACAAAATACTTCATGTACAAAATCTAACATTTTATTCAATGTAGCTCTGCAAGTTCATCATAGAGAGACATATGTATTCAGGAAAAATCACAGCCCAAGACAGAATGAATAGCAACATGATGGAGCATTGTTGAATGGACCATGAATAAGGCAAAATAAGATCCAACATGGTGAAGAATTACTGTCGCCTCCTCTTACAAAAAAGGAAGTAAACTAACTCAACTCAAACATGCTAAAGAGACCGCAGAACAAAACAAACCTGCATAACAGAAGTGGCTGTCCAAATCCTCCCCCTGTCCCCCACCTCAAGCAAAGATGTCCAAGTACCCCAAGATAAAATGGAGACAATGACTAAGGTTCAGAAGGTTGGCAGCTTCTCAGTCCAAAGAGTTTACCAAATCAACACACTCCACCATCCACTAGCACCCCTGGGCATTGCAGATAGTCATGTTTTTTTTTTTAAAAATTTAAGTAGTCCATTTTCTCTGCCAGGACAGCACACAACAGTCCAAATAATTAGTAGGGTGGATGCCATAGACCTCAGTATTAGGCCAAAGCAAGCCTAGCCACGGTTAACATAAAAGGAGAAACAGAAAAGCATTTATTGGGAAATATCAAAGAGGACAGCTTGCTTTTTACTGCAACTACCCTGTACCATAACTAATTTGGTTAATGTCCGATACAAGTGTATTGGAGGGGTTAATGCGGGATTTGAAAGACGATGATGGAAAGATTCATTGTAAATAAACAGCATTTGTGACTGGCACTTCTGGCTCCCTCTTAACCCACTCTAACCTGCTCCCATTCTTTTGAGGCAAGGGAGTTACCACATTAAATGCATGGGTAGGTTAGAAAGCAAACAAAAAAGCTGGAAAAACACACGTCATACCACATTCAACATGTAGTATGTTGCAACTATACGCACCAAAAAGCACTGGAAATCCCAAAATATCATTTTTTTTTTTAAAAACAAGAGAGGCACAAATGATGCAAGTAGCTGTAAATTTAGATCATCAATGTTACTCATCTTAAAACAAACCAACAATCTTGCATAGCTTACATAAAACGTACAGCACAGAAACAGGCCATTCGGTTCAACAGGTCCATGCCGGTGTTCATGCTCCACACGGGCCTCCTCCCTCCCTACTTCATCTGACCCTATCAGCATATCCTTCTATTTCTTTCTCCCTCACGTATTTATCTAGCTTCCCCCAAATGCATCTATGCTAGTCGCCTCAACTACTCCTTGTGGTAGCGAGTTCCACATTCAACTAAAAGTAAGCAGACATACCATCACACTGGGAGTCGATCCAAATTTTTTGCAGATAGTTATGCATCTTCAGGACTATTTGCAAACGGTCTGATCTCAAAAGTTGTTTTGAACAGCTGACGTTCCCTGAACTTTTCTGGAAAATTGGAAAAATATTAAGAAAAAAGGGTTAACAGCAAGAAATAGACAGCAAGTCATATACATATACATGGGATGAATACAAGACAAAGTTTATTTAGTGTAGCTACCAAAATAGGTTTAACACCACAAGTATTGAAATGTAATTTATTTCTGTACTGTAGGCAGACAGGAATTCTCCACTTAACATGCAGCAGGTACACAGTAAACATCAAAAACATTCTGGGACGAGACTGCTTTTGTGTGTGGAAATACCAGTCAGTGCACAACTCAACATTAAAACTCCAGAACCAGCCGCAGACAATATGTGGTTTGCCTACATTACAGAAACTGAAAATGTACTTGCTGTAATTATTGCAATACATGTAACCCTGGAGACGGCCTGCCAACTTCGCAAGCAGCTTCCTGAATGCAAGTGCATACTACCACTGAGCATCAAGGCAGTCACACTGTTTCAGTTCCGTTGCTAAATGTATACCATATGGAGAACGACAACCCATTTCAAAAGTACTCTGCAAGACCTCAAGTCTCTCCTCCTGTTCTTGTGAAATGGACTAACATCCTACTTGTAGTGTAGAACTGCTTATATTGTCTGAGCATCCTGATGCGATAAAATTCATCCTGCTTATAACTCCAGGCAGTTTGAGAGCACTGGAACAACTGCATTTGTGCCATTACTGTACGATTGCATCCGCAGCCAGAAAAGATGATAGTTTCTGCATCAAGAGGCATCTGGAAAACCACCTATTTATCTGACTTTTTGAAACTCAGTAGTGCTATCTTGTTGACTTAACAGCTCTGCTGCCAAAGTCAGGGAAGTTGTTGGTAACAACTTTGTAAAGAAAATGACTTTAGATGCCTAAGAAATCCCTGTGCATTTAGCAATCATTTTCAAAGTGACAAAGACATCTATAACCCCTGCCCTCGGCATCAAGGCAGCATTCAACTGAATATAGCACCACGAAACTCGAGCAAAACTGAGTGCATGGGGGAAGTGGGGGAAAAAAAAAATCAGTGGTTGGAGTCATTCTGGGACAGAAGATGGTTAGGGTTGTCAGAGGCCGGCATTCAATGCTCCACAACATCAGTGCAGGAGTTCCTCAAGGGAGCTCTCTCACCCCAACCATCTTCACTGCTTCAATGTGGATTTCATTTCCACATTCACCTGAGGAAGGAGGAAGCCTCCGAAAGCTTGTGAATTTCAAATAAAATTGTTGGACTATAACTTGGTGTTGTAAAATTGTTTACAATTGTCAACCCCAGTCCATCACCAGCATCTCCACATCAATGAAAGGAGTCATTGCTTCATCGGGTCAGGAGTGAGGCTGACAATTCCAGTGTTCAGCTCCATTAATAACTTCTCTAATAATGAAGCCAGCCTACAGCAAGAGCTGGATAATATCTAAACTTAAGCTGTCAAGCAGCAGGTAACATTTGTGCCAGGAAATGACCATCTCCAACAAGAGAATGTCCAGCCTCTCTCTCCTTGACCTAAAACAACAACAACTTGCAACTGGAGGTTACAGAGATAGGGTGGAGTGAGGCAATGAAGGGATGAGCATTTTAAGTTGGAGGCAACGGCAGATTGGTAGCCAATGTTGGTCAGAAAAGACAGGGGCGATGGGTCAGCAGGGCAGGAGCAGGATAGAATACAGGCAGCAGAGTTTTGGATGAGCTGAAGTTTATGGAGGGTGGAATTCTGGAGGCTGCCCAGGAGAGCACTGGAATAGTCGAGTCTGGAGGTGACAAGGGCATGGGTGAGGGTTTCAGCAGCAGATGGCAAGAGGGGCTATGGAGGTGATAGAGAGGATATGGAGGCAAATGCTCAGCTCAGGCACCAAGGTTTCAAACAGTCTGGTTCAACCCTGGGGAGGGGGGTGGAATTGACAGGAAGGGTACAGAGTTTTTGGTGGGTGCCGAAGATGATGACTTCAGTCATCCCAATATTTAATTGGAGCAAATTGCAGCTCGTCCAAGACTGTATGTCAGTCAAGCTGTTTGACAACGCAGAGGGGTTGAGACAGGTGGGGGAAGAGATAGAGCTAGGTGTCATCAGCATATGTGTGGAAGACGTCACCAAGGGGCAGCATGTAGATAAGGACGAGAAAGGGGCCAAAGATAGAACTCCAGAGGTAGTGGTACGGGCACAGGAAGAGAAGCCGCTGCTGGAGGTGCTCTGGCTACAAATGGATAGGTAAAAGTGGAACCGAGCAAGGGCAACCCCACTAAGCTGGAAAATGGAGGAGTGACATTGGAGGAGGAGAATGACAACACCATCGCCAAGTGCCCCACCATCAACATCTTGGGGTGGTCATCATTGATTAGAAGCTTAACTGGGCCAGCCATGGCAACACTGTGGCTACAAGAACACGGCAGAGGCTGGGTACTTTGCAACAAGAGATTCACCTCCTGACCCGGAAAGCCTCTCCACTGTCTACAAGGCTCAAGTCAGGAGTATGATGAAATACTCACCACTCACATGGATGGGTGTAGCTAAACAACACTCAAGAAGCTTGACACCAGCCAAGACAGAGCAATTTGCTTTATCAGTATCCCTGCCTCTGAACTCAATATCTACCTCCTCCACCACTGACACATAGTGCATATTATAGGAACAGGAGTAGGCCATTCAGCCCCGCGTGCCTGCTCCGCCATTTGATAAGATCATGGCTGATCTGTGATCTAACTCCAGAGACCTGCCTTTGGCCCATATCCCTTAATACCTTTGATTGCCAAAAAGCTATCTATCTCACATTTAAATTTAGCAATTGAGCTAGTATCAATTGCCGTTTGCAGAAGAGAGTTCCACCCTTTGTGTGTAGAAATGTTTTCTAATCTCACTCCTGAAAGGTCTGGCTCTAATTTTTAAGACTGTGCCCCCACTCCTAAAATCCCCAACCAGCGGAAATAGTTTCTCTCTATCCACCCTATCTGTTCCCCTTAATATCTTATAAACTTCGATCAGATCACCCCTTAACCTTCGAAACTCCAGAGAATACAACCCCAATTTGTGTAATCTCTCCTCGTAACTTAACCCGTGACGTCCGGGTATCATTCTAGTAAACCTAGGCTGCACTCCCTCCAAGGCTAATATGTCCTTCCGAAGGTGCGGTGCCCAGAACTGCTCACAGTACTCCAGGTGCAGTCTAACCAGGGTTTTGTATAGCTGCAGCATAACTCCTGCCCCCTTGTACTCCAGATATAAAGGCCAGCATTCCATTAGCCTTATTGATTATTTTCTGCACCTGTTCATGACACTTCAATGATCTATGTACCTGTACCCCTAAGTCCCTTTGGACATCCACTGTTTTTAACTTTTTACCATTTAGAAAGTACCCTGTTCTTTCCTTTTTTGATCCAAAGTGGATGACCTCACATTTGTCTACATTGAATTCCATTTGCCACAGTTCTGCCCATTCACCTAATCTAACAATATCGCTTTGTAATTTTATGTTTTCATCTACACTGCTTACAATGCCACCAATCTTTGTGTCATTGGCAAACTTAGATATGAGACTTTCTATGCCTTCATCTAAGTCATTAATAAATATTGTGAATAATTGAGGCCCCAAGACAGATCCCTGCGGGACTCCACTAGTCACATCCTGCCAATGTGAGTACTTACCCATTATCCCTACTCTCTGTCGCCTTTCGCTCAGCCAACTTCCTAACCAAGTACATACTTTTCCCTCGATTCCATGGGCTTCTATCTTAGCTAACAATCTACAGGATGCACTGCAGCAGCTCACCAAGATTACTTCAACAGCACCTTACACCGCCGCCACCCCGCCCGCCCCACCACGAGCACTGAAACTATTCAAGAAGGAAGCCCACCAACACCTTCTTAGGGCGATTGGGATGGGCAAGAAATGTAGACTTGCCTACGTTGCTCACATCCCAAGAAATAAAAGTCCATATTTCTGGAATAAATCAAATTAGCTTTTAAATATCAGATGTTTATCGCAACAGTTAATTCTAACAAGACTATAACTGAAACTAGGTGACCATTTGAAAATAATGTGGGAAAACGTGCCTTCCTTTAACTCCAATTCTCTCTCTAGGGCAACAAAGCAAACCTGCTTTTGTGTGAACCAATGACCAAAGTAACCAGTTTCAAACAAAGTTTTTGTCCCATGGGAAGAGTAGAAATGTTTAAGAATAGACTTTGTACAGAATCATTGGCAAACACATCAATTCCCAGCAAGCCCACTTGTGAAAAGGATTCTGGCTCTTAAAAACTAATTCAAGGATTTACTGAGCGCAATTAAACTAGGGATTTATCAAGAACAATTATTTGCTTTTTCAATCAATTTTATGCACTACTAGCTATGTACGAGTTAAAAATCATCAACGGAAACAGACTAAACAGCACCTGAAATAATTCCCACAAGGCCCACAGATACTCCAAAGTTCAGACTCCCCCAAACACTTGGTGGATAATTAATTGCCAGAGTAGAAATCAGTTGAGTTTAGTGAAAATTTAATAAGATTATTTAGCTTTGTAGCCGTACAAAGCTGTAGCACAATTTGAGGGGTTTGGATGGCAAAAGCCACAAGATTTCATTACAATACATCCTGTTGACTGACCCCAAGAACCTACTTTGATCTTGCAGGGATGAAACATTCCTCAATAAAAGGTGACATTGGGAACGGTGCATGGGGAGAAATAGAACGTACTTCAGACCACTCTGCAATACAGAACATCAGTGCACGAATATGCTCTGAACACAACAGCAATAATTACGAAAGTCTGTACCTATAGTAATAAGCAGGCTCATATTGAAAAAAGATGCAGGATAGAAAGAGATAGATATACACACATACACACACACACACGTTCATCACTGCAGATACCAGCTATAGAATTACCCAATATTCAATAAGCATTTAGTGTGATCAATCACAATGAACA
Source organism: Heptranchias perlo (assembly GCF_035084215.1). Taxonomy (NCBI): domain Eukaryota; kingdom Metazoa; phylum Chordata; class Chondrichthyes; order Hexanchiformes; family Hexanchidae; genus Heptranchias; species Heptranchias perlo. The sequence continues at coordinate 110,754,757 of NC_090329.1, forward strand.
ATACTGGCAATAAGACTCTGTACAGGCACCCACAATCAGTAGACTGACCAGGTAAATTTAATATACAAGAGATATACAAGTATCTAAAAGCAAAATGCACCCTAGAGTATTATACAGCATCAATACAGTATCAGATTCCACTTGTTTCAAAACACATTCTGTTCACAATTTTCTCAACTGTTCGATTCAATTACTGCATTGTAATCACTCCCAAGCATTCATTATTCTCCTTTAAATTTATGTTCAGAGAGACTAACATAGGGGAAAGCAGAAAACAAAAGCTTTAAAAAAAAGGCCATCAAACTCATCCCTGGTCATGCCTACATTCAGGACACACTGCTTTCTATTCTTGCTGCACCTGGACTGGGACATGAATTCTCTACTTGTGCTTTTGTAATTCAAAGCAAGAAAACAAAACGTGTTAAAGTTACTATACAACATTAAATTAGGATCTGACTTTCTCTTCATTTAGCCTATTTAATTCTCACCATATTAACCTGAGATTCTAATAAATACTAGCTCAAACGTGTGAATGGAAATTACATGCTCACCCATTTAGTTTTACATATGTAGTATGGTAGGAAAGATTTAACTGGACAAATAAAATGCCACAGACCCTAGTCTGAGCACCCACTGCTCAGACTAGGCAATTGCCAGCACCCATCACAACTACCAAATATATTTGTCAAGATAAGTATTTTGTGATCTCAAAAAAATACTATGAATGAGGAAGGCCAATTGACCCATTCATCCTTTCAGAACAACTCTACACTCACCCCACTGCTGAATCTAGTTGTCTGTTAAATTATTCCAGAGGTTTCACCTCCACCACTCTGCCCAGTTCATCACAATATGTGTGATGAAGAACAACCTCCTGACATCAGTCCTTTTGTCACCTTTTACTAGTTTAAATTTGTGTGTCTTTGTCCTACTCGCACTATTTAATTTAAAGTAATATTCCAGATTAACCATTTTCATACCATTTACTATTTTTTATACCTCTACAAGATCACCTCTATCCCAGCCTGAAATGCTCAAGTCTCTATTCTTTCATCATTGCTCAGATCCTGGTCACTAGGGATCCACTTTATGGTTCTTTGCTACACTGGCTCCAGCACTTGAATATCCCTCCTGCTTCTCAGTGACCAGGACTGGGCACAGTATTCAAGGTGTGGTCTGACCAGGGCACTGTACAGTTTGAATACAACTTCCTCTGACTTGTATTCTACAAATGTAAGGAATCTCACAACACCAGGTTATAGTCCAACAATTTTATTTTAAAATCACAAGCTTTCGGAGATTATCCCCTTCGTCAGGCGAGTGATTCACTCACCTGACGAAGGGGATAATCTCCGAAAGCTTGTGATTTTAAAATAAAAAGGAAGATTCCTTACATTTGTCCACCCCAGTCCATCACCGGCATCTCCACATCATGGCTTGTATTCTACAGTTTAGGCTATGTGGTTCAACATTCTATTGGCTTTGCTGATTTGCTTTTGTAGGATGTATTGAACGTTAAGTGTAATAAAACTCTTAGATTTCTTTCAACTTCTACATTAGCTAATTTAAAACCATTTATAGTGTCATATTATGTTACAGCACAGGAGGCTATTTGATCCATTGTGCCTGTGCCGGCTCTTTCAAGAGCTATCCAATTAGTCCCACTCCCCTGCTCTTTCCCCATAGCCCTGCAATTTTTTTCCTTCAAGTATTTATCCAATTCTCTTTTGAAAGTTATTATTGAATCCGCTTCCACCACTCTTTCAGCCAGTGCATTACGCAGAGATCATAATAACACTCTGCGTAAAAAAATGTTTCCTCATGTCGCCTCTTGTTCTTTTGCTAATCATCTTAAATCTGTATCCTCTGGTCACCGACCCCTGCCACTGGAAACACTTTCTCCTTGTTTACTCTATCAAAACCATTAATGATTTTGAACACCTCTATCAAATCTCCTTTTAACCTTCTCTGCTCTAAGGAGAACAACTCCAGCCTCTCCACATAACTGAAGTCCCTCATCCCTGATACCATTCTAGTAAATCTCTTCTGCACCCTCTCTAAGTCAAATAGGTCAGCAGCGACATAATCTAGGCTGATGCTTCAGTACAGTACTGAGGGAGTGTTGCATTGTCAGAAGTGTCATTTTTGCAATGAAATGTTAAACCAAGGCCCCATCTGCCTATTCAGGTGGGCGTAAAAGATCCCATACCACTATTCAAAGAAGGGCATGGGCATTCTCCTAGTGTTCTGGTCAACATTTATCACTCAAGCAACATCACAAACAGGCTGACTGGTCATTTATCTCATTTGCAGTTTGTGAGACCTTGCTGTGGGCAAATTGGCTGCCTCATTTGCCTACATTACAACAGCGACTACAGTTCAAAACTAACTAATTAGCTATTGAACAATTTGGGACTGAGTTTCTTTTCTTTCATATGTATATTGTCCACTTTTCCTTCCTACTGCATTAAATTTCATCTATCATTCAGTGGCACATATTGTGTAATTTTTGGGCTGCCTGTTTCAATTCCACCACCCCTCCTAATTTTGTATCAAGGGCAAATTTGACCAATTTGCATTGAATTTCTGAACTAAAGTCATTGATGTAAATTAAAAACACTGGTGATCCCAACAATGAGCTCTGGAGCACCTGACTCAGTATATGTATATTTGCTATATTTAATGTAAGATGTTTGACCTCCCCCACATTACCCCTCTAACCAGTACTACTTGTTTTCTACCTTTCGACTAATTTCTGATCAGTGCCCACATTCTGTCCTGAATCCCTACAGCTTTGACTTTAATCTTACATGTGGAACTTTATGAAATGCCTTGTGAAAGTCTAAGTACTCAATGTCCTAGGATTTAATCAGTTGACTTGGCATGTCATTTCCTCAAAAGAATCAAGGCAGTTGGTCAATCAGGATCTTTTCCCTCCAAAGCCACCTTGAATGCTGCTGCTGTAGATAGTCCTCAAGTTTAATCCTGATAATCAATTCCACAATCTCACAGAAATGTGGTAAGACTAATGAGTCTGCAGCTGTATGGGACTATTTAGTCATCCTTTTTGAATATGGGCATCATATTTCCAACCTACTTCTACCTCCCTAGTGTTCACTGACTACCTCAATGATTGTTAGTACCACACTAATCTCAACACTCTGGGATAACACTATAAAATACTATACAACTGGGGATTTTGTTTGTTTTAAGTGCTCAGTGTGTCTATGACTCATTTATATCAAAAGTCCTGAATTTTGCCTTGGGACACTTATTTTTGGAAAGAACATGTTGTTCATGTCTCCCTTGCAAATACTTTGAGGATGTAATCATTCAGAATGTTTACTATCTGGTGCTCATCCTCAGTTTCAAGGCTATTTGCATCTTGCGATGAAAGGCTCAGTACGAGGACTGGGGGGTGGGGAAGGGGAGGAGTGGGCTGAGGAGAAGCGAAGCAGGACTACATACTCCTTTCCCGAAATGCACAACCATTTTAAACAAAAGATACACAATAACATGCAATAATAATCCAGTGGATGTAGTGCAATACAGATGCAACTAAAGAAGTATGGGGTGGGGGAAGACAGAGTGAAAGGCTTGGTATAACTTTTTGAGGCGAGGAAACACTCGCTCCCCTTGCACGTACTGAGATGTCGTCGAACGTATCCCAGAAGCTGTGAAACTGCAGGATGCATTTCTCGCAGATCCGCACCGGCCGCGCGTTCCTCACGGTGCAGTTCACCAGGGACGCGCACATCTCGCCGAACTCTCGCAGCAGGTGCCGGCAACTTTCGCTCACCAACAGCTCCACCGACAGCTCCTCCGAGACCGACGGCGAGGACAGCCACCAGGCGGGGTCGCTGTCCCAAGCAGGCGGGCCCCCGGCTCTCCGCAGCCGACGGGAGAGAGGCCCATCCTCCCGGTACGCGTCCGGCGGTGGCGGCTCCGGCTCCGGCTCCACCTCCTCGCCGCCGCCCCGCCACGCCAGGCCTTGGGTCGGTGAGACGTCCTTACTCCTGCTGAAACCCGCAGCTTCGAACGGGAGTCCGCCGGAGGAGGTGCCGCCGAGGGCTCCCTCGCTGATCAAACCCAGTAAAATGCCGCCCAGCAGCCCGGCACCGACCATCGCTCACGCGCTCCTGCCGAAGTGCGCTGCGCTGCCCCGCCCGGCGCGCCTGCGCACTCGCTCCGGCCGCTGACGGTTCTTCGTGCCCAGAGCGAGGAGGGGGGAGGGGCTGGAGGCCGTGACGTCAGGGCAGGAAGAAAGGGAAACAAGGCCACGTGGTGTCACGTGCACGGACCATCCAGGGTTGCAAAACATTGGCCCTTGTTTCCTCCAGCGGTGGGCACCGCAGGGGCTGGAGTGCATCCTGGACCAGGATAATAAAATTATAATTTGACACTTGTTTTGGTTTTTCTTTGGGTTTTTCACACATAAACACACCCTAAACCCCCCCACCCCCCTTATAAAAGGAGGGGGAGGGGGGGGGGCCTAAAAACAAAAAAAAAGAAAGTCGCTGAAAAAAACCTGGCTGCACTTCCATCCCACACTCCTGAGCTGAGCGGAGTGGTGAAAAAAGTAAAAAGCTGTTTTTGATACAACACAATTAAAAAAGAAACAAAAAAGAAAAAAAAACATTGGCCCTTGTTTCCGCGACCGGTGGGCACCGCAGGGGCTGGAATGCATCCTGGACAAGAATAATAAAATGTTGATTTGACACTGGTTTTGGTTCTCTTTGGGTTTTTTTCTACATAAACACACCCTAAACCCCCCCCACTTATAAAAGGGGGGCCTAAAAACACACACAAAAAAAAATTGATGCAAACAGGTCAGGTCAGAGCAGAGCTCTGAGCAGAAGAGCAGAGGCAAAAACTATATTAAAAAAAAGTTTTTAAAAATTGGCTCTTGAAAATTTTGATTTGATACTTGTTCTGGTTTCCTTTGGGATTTTTTTGCACATAAACACACCCTAAACCCCCCCCTTCCTAAAAACACAAAAAGAGAAAAAAAGAAACAACAAACAAAAAAAAACATTGGCCCTGGAATTCCTCATCGGCGCCAGGCCCCAAAACCTCCCTCGGGGGGCTGTGCCTCACAACTTGAGCCGTCTCTCAGAAATTCCCTCTGTGCCATTTCACTCTGCGCGGAGGGATTTCCTGTACGAGCTGCTCCTGCACACTCTCCACTTCCTCGCCCTCGTCTCTCGCCCGGACGTACCATCCTGCCGTCCGGTGGAGGCGGGGGCTCCCCAGTGGAGGGCTCTCTACTCCAGTGTGCCATTGGGGATCTGGGGTGGAGAGTGTTGCACGGAGCAGTCGCGTCCAATAGGCGATTACCCCATTTCACGGACTCCCAGGCCGCCTGCAATTTCTGTGGCCTGGACGAGTCGGTGTTTCATTTGTTCACCGGGTGTGGGAGACTGCAGCCCCTGTTTGATTATTTGGAGGGGCTGCTCCTCAAGTTCTGGCTGCACTTCAGTCCCACACTCCTGATCTTTAGCCTGAGGAGGGGGGCGGGCAGGTCGGTGGACGTCCTTGTGGGCCTGTCCAAGCTGACCATCCACAGGTCCAGGTTGGTCATGGCCTGTGGAGGCGGTCGCTTGGACTGTCTGCCTCTCTTCCGCGGAATTCTCCGCGCCCGGGTGGCCCTGGAGAGGGAGCACGTGGTGTCTGCTTGAGGCTTTCCGTGACCGGTGGGCACCGCAGGGGCTGGAGTGCATCCTGGATCGTTCTAATAAAATTATTATTTGACTCTTATTATTTGGTTTTTGATTTATTTTAAATAAAACACACCCTAACACCGTCCCCCCCCTTATAAAAGGGGGCCTAAAACACACACAAAAAAGATCATTGGCCCATGCACTATTTGATGGGGCTGCTCCTTCAATTCTGGCTGCACTTCAGTCCCATGCTCCTAATCTTTGGAGTGGCCCTGGAGAAGGAGTATATGTTGTCTGCCGGTACGCTTGAGGCTTTCTGCGACCGGTGGGCGCCGCAGGGACTGGAGTGCAACCTTGATCAATATAATAAAATTATTATTTGACTTTGATTTTGGTTTTTAAAAAATAAAACACACCCTAACCCGCCCCCCACTTCTTATAAAAGGGGGCCTAAACACACACAAAAAAAGGAGGGGAAAAAACATTGGCCCATGCACTATTTGATGGGGCTGCTCCTCAAGTTCTAGCTGCACTTCAGTCCCATACTCCTGATCTTTGGGGTGGCCCTAGAGAAGGAGCACGCAGCGGCTTTCCACGATCGGTGGGCGCTGCAGGGACTGGAGTGCATTGTCAATCCAGAAAATAAAATTATTATTTGACTCTGTTTATTTGATTTGATGTGTTTTAAAACATAAAGTGACATCTTAACCATCCCCCCACCACATTTTTTTTTAAGGGGTCCTAGATCAAAAAAAACATTGGCCCGTGCAAGCTTATCCTTCCAGTTCTGGATTGTTTATTTACCTACATAGGCCACACATCTTACATACCCTGAAACCTTGGCAGGCTTCGCGACGAGTTGTTACGATCTGGAATGCACTGCCTGAAAGGGTGGTGGAAGCAGCTTCATTAGTAACTTTCAAAAGGGAATTCGGATTATACACTTGAAAAGGAAAAATTTGCAGGGCTATGGGGAAAGAGCAGGAGAGTAGGACTAATTGGATAGCTCTTTCAAAGGGCTGGTGCAGGCATGATGGGTTGAATAACCTCTTTCTGTGCTGCATGATTCTATGATACATAAGTCCTAAATTCTTGAAATAAAAACAGAAAATGCTGGAAGCACTCAGCAGGTCAGGCAGCAGCTGTGGAGTGAGAAACGGAGTTAACGTTTGAGGTCGACCTTTCATCAGAACTGGAAAAAGTTAGAGATTTAACAGTTTATGAGCAAGTACAGAGCCAGGGAAAAGGAGGAAGAGGGGAGGAAATTCTTGAAGCTTGGTTGGTCATGTATGGTGTGGTCAACCGTGTCAAAGGCTGCAGACAGGTTGAGAAGGATGCGGTTCCCATAATATGCATATATTTCAAATCAAAAACACTAACAAGCAAACCCTCAGCTTTTTCAGCCAACATCAGTGGTTTTCCCATGTGTCAGTTTGTCCGTATTTTACAAGCAAAATCAGCTCTTTTCATGATAGTATCAACCAGTCAGATTAGTTAGATGGGGGAACATAAGAACATAAGAAACAGGAGCAGGAGTAGGCCATTCTGCTCCTCGAGACTCCTCCGCCATTCGACAAGCTCATGGCTGATCTTCTACCTCAATGTCATTTTCCCGCACCATCCCCATATCCCTTGATGCCTTTAATATCTAGAAATCTATCGATCTCTGTTTTGAATGTACTCAATGACTGAGCCTCCACAGCCCTCTGGAGGAGAGAATTCCAAATATTCACCACCCTCCGAGTGAAGAAATTTCTCCTCCTCTCAGTCCTAAATGGCCTACCCCTTATTCTGAGACTGTGCCCCTGGTTCTAGACTCCCCAGCCAGGGGAAACATCCTCCCTGCATCTACCCTGTCGAGCTGTGTAAGAATTTTGTATGTTTCAATGAGATCACCTCTCATTCTTCTAAATTCTAGAGAATACAGGCCTAATCTACTCAATCTCTCCTCATACGACAATCCTGCCACCCCAGGAATCAGTCTGGTGAACTTTCATTGCACTCCCTCAATGGCAAGTATATCCTTTCTTAGGTAAGGAGACCAAAGTTGTAGACAATACTCCAGGTACGGTCTCACCAAGGCCCTATATAATTGCAGTAAGACATCATTATTCCTGTACTCAAATCCTCTTGTTATAAAGGCCAACATACCATTTGCCTTCCTAATTGCTTGCTGCACCTGCATGTTAGCTTTCAGTGACTCATGTACAATGACACCCAGGTCCCTTTGAACATCAACATTTCCCAATCTCTCACCATTTGAAAAATAACCTGCATTTCTGTTTTTTCTACCAAAGTGGATAGCTTCACATTTTTCCACATTATATTCCATCTGCCGTGTTCTTGCCCACTCACTTAGCCTGTCTATATCCTCTTGAAGCCTCTTTGCATCCTCCTCACAACTCACATTCCCATCTAGTTTTGTGTCATCAGCAAACTTGGAAATATTACATTTAGTCCCCTCATCCAAATCATTGATATAGATTGTGAAGAGTTGGGGCCCAAGCACCGATCCCTGCGTTACCCCACTAGTCACAGTCTGCCAACCTGAAAAAGACCCGTTTATTCCTACTCTCTCTTTTCTGTCAGTTGACCAATTCTCAATCCATGCCAGTATATTACCCCCAATTCCATGTGCTCTAACTTTGTTCACCAATCTCCTGTGTGGGACCTTGTCGAAAGCCTTCTGAAAATCCAAATACACCACATCCACTGGTTCCCCCTTATCTATTCTACTAGTTACATCCTCAAAGAACTCCAATAGGTTTGTCAAACATGATTTCCCTTTCATAAATCCATGTTGACTTTGCCAACTCCTATTATTATTTTCTAAGTGTCCTGTTATCTTATCCTTTACAATAGATTCTAGCATTTTCCCTACTACTAATGTCAGGCTAACAGGTCTGTAGTTCCCTGTTTTCTCTCCCTCCTTTCTTAAATGGTGGGGTTACATTTACTACCCTCCATTCTGCAGGAACCATTCCAGAATTTATAGAATTTTGGAAAATGACAACCAATGCATTCACTATCTCCATAAACACCTCTTTCAAAACCCAGGGATGTAGATCATCAGCTCCTTGGGATTTATTAACTTTCAGTCCCATTAATTTCTCTAGTACTTTTTTTTACTAATACTAATTTCTTTCAGTTCCTCATTCTCGCCAGACCCTTGGTTGTCTAGTATTTCTGGGAGGTTTTTTTGTGTCTTCTTCCGTAAAAGTATTTGCTTAATTTCTCTGCCATTTCCTTATTCCCCATAATATATTACCCTGTTTCTGTCTGTAAGGGACCCACATTTGCCTTCGCCAGTGTTTTCCTTTTTCCATACCTATAGAAGCTTTCACAGCCTGTTTTTATGTTTCTCGCTAGTTTACTCTCATATTCTATTTTCCCTTTCTTTGTCAATTTCTTGGTCCTCCTTTGCTGAATTCTAAAATGCTCCCAATCCTCAGGCTTACTGCTTTTTCTAGCAACTTTATATGCCTCTTCCTTTGATTTAATACTATCTTTAATTTCTCTTGTTGACCACGGTTGGACCACTTTCCCTGTTGGGTTTTTATACCTTAAAGGAATATATATTTGTTGCAAATTATATACTAATTCTTTAAATGCTAGCCATTGCCTGTCTACCATCATACCTTTTAATACCCAATCAACCACAGCCAACTTGCGCCTCATGCCTTCATAGTTTCCTTTGTTTAGATTTAAGACCCTAGTTTCGGATTGAACTACATCACTTCCAAACTTAATGAAGAATTCTATCATATTATGGTCACTCTTCCCTAAGGGCTCCTTTACAACAAGACTGAAAGCTGTTAGAACTAATCAACCAGATGATACTTTCTCCAACTGTTAATTGTACACAAGATAATTACAGATAAGGAAAAGCATTTGAATCATAGAATCATAGAAAGGTTACAGCACGGAAGGAGGCCATTCGGCCCATCGAGTCCGCGCCGGCTCTATGCAAGAGCAATCCAGCTCGTCCCACTCCCCCACCCTTTCCCCGTAGCCCTCCAATTTTTTTCCTTTCAAATACTTATCCAGTTCCCTTTTGAAGGCCATGATTGAATCTGACTCCACCATCCCCTCAGGCAGTGCATTCCAGATCCTAACCACTCGGCCCATCTTAACATCCATCCAGAGAAATCCTAAAGTCCCCCCATTTCATCATCCAACTGTTTCTTAAAAGATTCTAGAGTGGTCACCTCCAATACTCTTTCTTAAAGTCTATTTCATATGTTGATCACGCTGTGTGAAGAAGAATTTCCTGACATCAGTCCTAAATTTATCTTTTACATTGTATCCTTTTGTCCTACTCTCACTATTTATTTAAAGTAATATTCTGGATTTACCTATTCCATTCCCCTAACTACCTTCCATAAGATCACTGCTTTGACACTTCCTTTCCAGGCTGAAAAGTCCAAGTCCTTCCAGTCTTTCTTCATCACTCAATCCTGTGACACTAGGGATCAGCCTTGTGGCTCTTCTGTGCACTACTTTAGTGCTTGAATGCCTCCCTTGTTTCTTGGAAACTAGAAATGGAGACAGTACTCAGGGTGTGGTCTGACCAGAATGCTATACAGTTTGGT